>NW_017100161.1:661123-707893 GCF_001263275.1 Habropoda laboriosa | reverse complement strand
GGATCCAGTAGTTTGAACACTTATATCCTCTACATTCCAGAACTTCTTATCCTTGGACCCTTGCTTTAAATCGGAGTCTGTCAGGATCATGCGATCCTCTCGCAATCCTCCTGATCCTCCTTGTCAAAGCTCGTTATTTTCTGCAGACGTGCTTCATCCTTGAACCTCTCTACAGAGGTAGTCACGTGAGTTGTCGTCGTTGTTGACGGCCTTGTCTCTTAAGCCGAATTTTCTGCTTTTAAAGAATCTTCTGTCAAAATTGTGAGATCTTCTCTTCTCTCGGATAGTCCCAGAAATCTTCCAGCTCTGTCAGAGCTTCTACGTTAGTTAATTCTTGCACTCTGATTCTAGTATCATTTAGAAATCAATCGTCTCTTCACGCGTCAGATAAGAGTAATTTGAAAAAGGATGTGCAAAGATACGCAAGAATTCCTTGGTTCCACGTGATTCATGCATATGCAGATTTCGATGAGTCAGGGAGGCCGTTGCATTCGCGTTTCGCGTATCCGCGGCGAAAATGTCAGTGGCAGGGGCGTAACAACGTGAGGCGCATCCTCGAGACGCGTGCACTTGCACTTTCGAAACGCATGCCAGTGGGAACACGTAAACCCGTCGACGTAGAATCCGACTGGCTGGAATAATTCACCGTAATCGTCTTCGTGGATCGCATTCGTGGCCAGTGCGATTATTTTTAGCCATTCAGAACGCGCGAATCACCGATACCCAACTGTACACGTAAAATTCTCCTCATTTTCCTGTAATTTCTGATCGCCGATAGTGGCTAATTACCCTTGCAACACGATCTTACTGTTCTGGAAATTGTGAATTTTTGATTTTCAAAGGAAATCGATGATTCATTTCCTCGCTCGATAGTTTCAATTAATATTTTAGTAAGTAGATTTCGCAGATATGTGACAAGTGTAGAATTGAACAAATTTTAAGTTAAACGTTTTAATTTCCAATTTGTTTCCTCGCATAAAATTGAAGGATTCAGATAATCAATAGAAATGAAGACGGATGAAATTAGTATCCTCTCGGAAGTCACAAATTTAGATACCAGTCTTAAAATCGAAGCTCGTTAACTTCATTCTGTCACGATAAAGAATCTGGACAACATAAAAATTCGCAAAAAAGTCTAGGCGAACTTATCAATCGAGCGATCGATCGCACGAAACAAATCCGAACCAATTAACCATCGACTAAATTCTCCTAATTAGCGACAAGAACAACGGCCAAGCTCCACCTGGTTGCAATTAGCCTGGAAAGCGAAGTTGCGTTTGAAAATTGCGCGGTCGGCATAAAAAGCGAAATTGCGACGAGCCGCGAAAGTCGTTAATTAAAGTCGTCCCCTGTTTACTCCAGATCTCATTCTTATTTGTATTCTTTCTTATTCGCCTTTGAATTTCGTAAAGTTTCGTTCGCAGGCGGCGACGTGACACCACGAATCCTTCGTTTCGTCACTGTCGCACGGCGCATCTTCGGTGTCTCTCGTATCGGGCGAAGTGATTAATCAGAATTCTACGGAGTAGAGCGTCGCACCCTGCGAACGTATATCGCAAGGGAAATTAGATTTCAACAGTTTCTGACGAAAGTTCATCGACGATACCAAGTACATCGTGATTATCCTCGAGATTATCTAATCGTTGCACGAGCTTTCTAATTGAGTCATTCGTCGCTATTGTGAAGTTAACTAACGTTTCGATTAAGAAGTGTGCATCGCTAAGTACACGCGAATGACACGCGAATCTTCCGTGGATCTTTCTGTCTGCGTTATTGCGACATTGACAATTCTGCAATGGCTAAGAAAAGTAATTGAAATTCCATTGATAAATTGAGATGGAAGAAGTCTGTCTGTTTTATCGCGTTCTATCGCTAAATGAGACATTTTTCACACATTCGGAATATTATACATTTTAAATTACATTTTTCCCCAAATTTAGGACCAAATTAAGTAATTCCTTTTGGATCTTAATAATTTTGCAACGTGTCCTAATACTCAAGCGGTGGTCTATCTTCAACCGACCATTTCTTTTTCGATTCAATTCAGAAAAATTCAGAATTTGGAAGAATGAAAAATTGGACGTTTCTACTCTCAGGAGATCTCTCAGGACCTTCGACCATTTCCCCGTTTCCACGCGAAATCACTCTCTTCCCTGTTACACCAAAAACTTTCAAAAACCCAGAAGAAAAGTGCAACGAATGCCAACTTCAACCTCGGCGAACTCCAACCTTCGCAGGATCGCCTTGACACTGAATCAATCAGAATTCTCCGCTAATTGTCGCATTGTGTAGTCACTGTGGACCACAGGTACGCTTTCGAAACTCGCTCGATCACTCGTCGGTGGTCGCGTTTCAGCGAGCAAGCAATAGCTGCCAGTGATGTAACGGGGCACGCTGGATTCTTCGTTCAGCGACTTCTTCCTTCACGGTTTCGTTGCGCGCGGAACTTTAATGACGCGGAATAATCGGCGTACGATGTCGAGAGTAATTGGCCTGTGGTGCGTGCAGCTCTCGAAAGGTCAGTCTCTCTGCCTGCCGACCGGAGGATAGACGGTCGATCGTTGTTGGTCTCGCGCGAACCGAGATCAACCGAGCCGAAATTATTGCCACGGAATCGAACGCTGATCAACCTAATAACGCTTCATTTCACCGATCGATTCGCTCGCGATTGGTAGCAACGATCTGTAATCAACCGGCACGTTTCACGATACCGTAATTTCCGATCTTTAATGATACGTATTACTAATGACGATAATAAATCGACGTGCTGCAGCTCGGAAGTTTCGGGGTCATTACCGTGTCTCGTGCATTTCATTACGAATTCGCGGCGTACGAAATCATACCCGCACGTGCAATCTTCTTAGTGTGTTTATTGCAATTTTCGAGATTGCAGAGTGATTTCTTACTTCTCCGTCGAGTCTGGATCTTAATTATGCAGTGGGATTTTCTTTAATTAACCGTAGTGCGGTCTTCGGGTCTTTTTTGACCCATCGCCTTCTTATTTTTCTAATAACTTTTGCTGTTATCAAATTTACGTTCCCTTAATCGTTATATTAATTTTTATCATTTTTGACTCCAACACTTTTTCAGATCACCGAATATGCGTCTTTAATGATCAAGCGTGTGACTGCCTATAATTTTTTTATTACCGACGAATGTATTGTTGAATTAATATCGCAGCAATAATTGATACGTTCGATTCGTCCCTAACGGAGAGCTTAAAACAGTAATCCGTACTAAGCTACGTATACTAAATAAGCGATCAGGTGTACCACAGGGAATGTAAATCAATATTTAACTAACACTACCTTGATCCGCGACTAGTATCGCCATTACACGCCATAAGCTACCGTTCCTCGACATCCTAAGCAACTTATGTCGAACCGCCGAGTAGACTCGTAAATGGAATATCAAACACGCGCATCAGAAGCGATTATTCCGCTCGCATCTTGCTACTCGTTGCCTCACCGCTGTTCTACACGCTCCCTTAATGATGCGAAACCGGTGCTACGGGGCGAAAGATTGCGTAGAAAGTGTCTGGGAAACTGCGTGGATCCACAAAGATTCGCGTAATTCCCTCCGTCTGCCCCATCATCGTCCTACCGGCGAATTAAAATTCGACAAAGAAAAAGATACTAACGACTTATCTCGACTTATTCTTTCGCGTGGTAAATCGGTTCTCTTCGTTGCGAGATTGCACAGGAAACATCTCGTACTTTAAATCGCGATATCAAACGTCACGTAATAAAGTATGACACGTTTTAGAGAATATCCTAGTCACTCTTCAGTTATACTGGTCAATATTTTACCAAGAACTTTTCTCAGTGAATTTTTTAAAGTTCTTTAGGCTTGAGTTAGAAATCAGAGAAATTACTATTCTTTTATGTAGATAGATCGACTATTTTGACACTGTGCATAATTTTAGAGGCAAAGATTCGGTGTTCTGAAATCGTCACAAAGATTCAAAGATCAATTTTTTTTTTCTATAAAGGTATGAATCTCAATTTCTTTCTGACACGAAGAAAATTGTTAATTTCGAAATTTTCAGGAACCAAAGAAATTATATGCCAATATTTAAGCACGTGAAATTTTTTTAGACTTACTGTAATAATTTGCATTCCTAAATTCATGAAGTTACGCAGGGGCTATCTTGACCGATTGTGTATACTTACAATTCTCTAACCGTAAAAGAATTTCGTACAATGCCAACGATTTGCCTGTTCAAATAGCAGAAAGGCGAGATTTTGCAAAATCGAGTATGACTTGTCGGAATATTTCCACATTTCCCAATACTCGGAGCTTCGCCATTCGATTCACTGCAGGCGTTCCACGAGCGAAGAACGTCGTTAAGCACACGATCCGGGATGCCGTTCGTTCCACGATTGACTTATCTCGTCGATGTGATCCGTCGTATCACCGCGGATACAAGGGATATAAAACACTTTCGCCGATCGCGCCACGTCGAAATAAAGCGAACGCGACTCTCAATCGAATTCTTGCCTCTGGCTGGAGCCTTGGCTGGAATGTCTAGGAATTATGCAGCTTTTTCAACGCTACGAAAGAATAAGAAAGAGCTGGTTCTTTTGGTCTTGTTGCTTAATCGTTCGATCGACCGGTCGCCGCTTCGTTTATTTTGCGAAACGAACGACGTGACTTGATGGAGATATTAATATCACTTTTTCAGTGACTTCAGCTGCAATTTCTTTTTCCAATCGTTCCAATGGAATTTTTTATCCTGGTGAATCGAGCAGTTTGCAACAGCTTTGGGAATTTTTCGCATTATTCTTATTTTCAGATCTTTGGAATTCCCGTATTTGTCGTTCAATTTTTGCCAACAGAAATTCCCGATTCTACAGATAATTTATGAATGGAGAATTGTTTAAAATAACTTTGGCAATTTTTCGAATGATTTCCTCTGTTGAAAATTGTTATTCCGAGATCTTTGGAATTCCCACACTTGTTACTACTCACGCTTCGGAAAGAACAATTCACGATACAACAGATAATAGTACAACTATTACTCCATCGAGTGATTAAGTTTCTCGAATATTGTACAACGTTCCGAAGCGAAATAAAAATCGGAATCTCCGACTTGCAACACCGAACGTCGTTTGATATTCCACAGACACGTATTGTAATTTCCTCCGGCTGTCCGTCAAATTTCACATTTTCTCGAACCGCGAAGCCTACCCAGAACTCGAGACGAGAACGTATTTTCATGGTACGACGAGCGAATTTTTCACGGTCGCGCATAAATCGTGGCGCGTTAGACGCACGCCGACTTTCAAACAGCAACGCTGAATGGAAAATCGATGGAAATTGGATAAACACACGGCCGTGATAATAGAGAGAGCCGATGTAAGCGAGCAGCGAGTATTATTGCCGGTGCGGTACTCACCGAATGGGACTCGGGGAATCATCGACACCGAAACGAAACGATACTCACCTGAAACAAGAGAAAAACGAGAACACTGTGATTATTCGTAAGTACGTGGCGTGTTGTACAATTCTTGTTTCATATCTAAGCATTAGGTGTACGCGAGGTTTATGCTAAGGTGTATAATTGTGGAAATGTGCGGTAGCGTACGCGAGGCTTCCTGATCACTGGAATTATGCTGTTGCAAATGCAAATTCACATTTACCATTAGTAGATTTAAATTGTAGCCTTATTGTGGAGTAAATTAGGCCAGTTTTCAGACGAACAAATGATCTAACTTACAACAGCGTGAAGAATAATGAATTACAGACAAAACGAAGGTGGTTTATGTTGTGCAAAACAACAGATATTAAAAATGTTGAACTTTTTTTTGATAAATATCATGCGGTGTTTAATATTCGTGCTGAATATTCATTGAGCAATAAACGATAAGATAATCGAGCCTTGTAACATTTTTTCGTCAAGTTTTATATAAGTCTTTTATTCATACTTATATGGAAACTTGAAACAGTGTTCTTAATTAATTATATAGAAATCACTGGAAATTCGATAAAACCTGATTTGAAGCTTGTTAATATATTGCTGAATTGAAATTAATAAAAATTTCATAACTGTGACCGGCCAAAGAAAAATAATTGAACACGTTATTTTCAACCTTTTGCTGCGACACGCTTGAAACAAGAAGTGCTCTCCGCGTACGAAAAAGTTGTTATTCGACGCTAGTATGATTGAAAATCAACTGTTTCGTAATAATCGAATGTCCGGTGCGTCATAGTGTTGCCTGACTTTCGATCGATGGCGATATTTCATTTGTAAAGTGTGAAAATAAATGAATAAACTGCGCGTATTAGACGGGCGTATGTGTACGCTCTTCTTAAACGAGTGATCACTTTTACAAAGCGTAAGGGTTAAGGGAAAGGGTTAAGCAAGAACAAGTGGAAAGTGAGATATACTTGAAGTTTCATGAATTGTTCTTACGTAAACGAGTGTACACGCATATGAACAATCATTCCACGTAACTGTAACGTTATAAAAACCGTCGGATATTACGAGCGAGGTACATAGAATGTTTCGGAAGAATCGGGTGGAAAATAAGAGGAAGCGGCAGTGAAACTAAAAGAGGAGTCGTTGCATCTACACGATACATCGAGTGCACGCTATGCGTGCGATCTCGTTCGCGTGTAAAACCGTGTTTACACGGTTCGGGGAGCACACTTGCGGCAGCATCTCGCGGATCTTATCAGTCCCATCGCGTCTCGTGCCACGCGATCGTTCCTGTCGAGGAACGTCTTCGCTCCCCGGGGGAAAGTCCACTGCTTCGTTTATCGTTTCAACGGTGATTAGAATAAAACCATGTCCAATTCGATAGAAAGTTACCTCGTGCAACACAATGCATCGAAAGTTTGTGTGTATTTCGATCGAAGGAATTACTGAATTATCGCTGTCTGTAATCTTCACTCGATTAAGCTAGGCAATTATGTAAAAATTCGCTAGATTGGATTATCAACGTAATGGTAATTTCAATACCTCTATAATTTCAAAGAGAAACTTTTGTTACCGAGAACAACATTTGTATTCCAATCTGCAATTTAACTCTTTACCGTTGGAATTACTTTGCCGATTTCCTTTTCACGGTATCGTGTGGTTTACCTTTATTTTAATATTTCAACGTAATAAAAGTTATAAAATATTGGTAAAACATTGCTCAAATATGAAGAAATTTATTTTCATTTTCCAACGAAAGAACAATAATATGTTTAATTTGAGGTCCAAATGCTGATTCGAAGAAAGTAGAAAATTATCAAAGTAAATACAAGGAATCTACTCGACTGAATTGAACTAAAATTTCCCATCAAAAAATGCTTCTCTAAAATCCATCAAGAAACGATAAATCCTCGCCTTTCAAAGGAGACATTCAATCTTCCCCGGCGATCATTATGGATTACTCGCAGTTATCTGAATAACAGTACGAACCTAAGCATTACACACGTAATTCATCTTCCGTATAGAAAGATGTTGAAGGAAACATATGCATCGCGGTTACCTTACCGGAAATTCTTCACGCGACTGCGAACGATGATTGCACGCCGCTCTAAAACAACCACTTTCCGGAAGTAGCAGCGTTACGCCAAACAAATTACACCTAACCGTTTTCTTTACGCTTGATCCTTGAACCTGACGATACGTCGTTCTTCTTTGCTTACGTTCAACAAAATTGTTAATTTATCCGAAGGTAAACCAGCTCCTCGTGGTAAAAATTTTCACTTGTTATTATGGAACTGGGCGATCGAACGGTAGTTATTACTCACGTGTGAATTAATACTCGTTTTTAGCTAATTAACGCCGGTTACATTTAGATTTCGGTGTTACGGGAATCATGACGCGCGTTCGAGTGTTCTAGAATATCTTATAATACGCTCCTGAGAATTTAGAGGGAAGAAAAGTAGTTGAAGCGAGGGCTTTGTTCAAGAGTATCTAATGCCAGTTTGTGCGACCGAGTTTAGGTTGAAAAAAAAAAAAAAAAAAGTTGAGAACGAATCGCTAATTGAAGAAAGTGAAGTCACAACTTGGTACAATTAACTGTAATAATTAAAGGAAGATTCCTGGTTTCTGATTAACTAAATGAAAAACCCACGGACAAGTATCTAGCTTGTTCATCTTAGGTTTTTTTCTATAGGAAGTGTACAATTGCGGCGAAGAAAAGAAGAAATACATTGTAACTTACATAACCGAGTCCCAAAACAACAAAAGGAAACGCCGCCCATTATTCACGCCGTTTCTCAAGGAACAATGCGTTACATTCTGCACACCTGACGCTCTCTCACCTCTGTCAAAAAGTTCCTTAGAAGATGGAACAGCATAAAAGAAATCTTCACAGTTTCTTTTCAAATTCTCCTCAAAATTTCCAAAATCACAATTCCTCGAATATTCTACAAAAATTTCATCCACGTCTTAACGCTTCAAAATACTTCACACGACGAAAAACTGACCGAGTATCTTCGCCCGGAAAAAAATTCCACGAAGCACGAAGAAATCTAAATATTCAAAATCACGCAAGGATAACGCGTGGCATTGATAGAGTAAAAAAGAAACCGAAGGAACGGAGCGTGAGCGGGGGTATCGAGCGCGTGGTCGATTCACGGCCGACGCGCGGGAATAATCGTTGCACAGTGGCAACGATAATTGCCCTCCGCGTGCTCCGTGACGATCAATGGGCCAGGTTTCGTGAAAGATCCCACGGTACGCACCGGGACACCACTCTACGGCCACTCATTACGGTGTTTTTCAACGAAGAGAAGCCATCTCCGTGCGCCACGTAACCGTTATTATTTACTCAGTCGCTCGCTACTTTCATCCTTATGCAACCAGCCTAGATCCTATCTGCCTTCCCCTCCTACCGTCTCCTCGATCCTCCTTCTCTCCTCCTTCACGAGCTTTGCGAAATCCTCGACACTCGCTTGGGAACATACGGAGCTTCGTTCGACCCGATTCTCGATCGAGACCGCTTCGATCGCTCGTGAAATTTATAGCTTAGTATACCAGAGAGATTCAAGGCTTGAAAGATTGAAATTGATCGAGTGGAAATTTTCATTTTACTCCTATAATTTATAGCTTCACTTTGCTTCGCTTGATTCCTGATTGAAAAATTGAAACGAATGTGAAACAAAGACACACACTGTTAGAAGAGTGAATATATGAAAGAGGTGAACGTTCCGAGTGGTGAAAGGTAGTAGATAATTTTGCGTAAAAATAATATTAACTTTGTAAAAGCTGGTAAGAAATGGAAGATTCTTAAGCTAATTTATGACGCTGTTAACAACTTATTTGAGCAGCGCAATAAGTAAAGGATCCACCGGTGAATCAATATCGTAAAATGGCTAGTTAGGAAAGAGAAGATTCCGAAGAGTAACTCTCACTTTTAACTAGGTCTTCTACCAGTTAAACGTGAAATGATAATCTCGATGATACATGGATTTAAAGATCAATGGTCAATAGCTAGGAAAATGTTTCATCTGAAAGTTCTTCGAGATACACCATGTTTCCTATTCAAATTAACATTAGAACCATAAAACGCTAACTTGTACAATGTCTGTTTAAACGAAATTTCAAAATCATATTTCAAATCGTTCCTTCAGATTTTTATTTAAATTTCTCCTTTTCAATCTTTATCTCCCTTTCATCGAATCACAGAGCACACTGTTCGTAAACTGTTTTTATATTCCATTGTCGTGCAGAAGGGACGACGTAACGAGCACCAAGTTAAACATCTCTGCTTTCTACTTAATTATTCTCCACTTCGTTAGGCAAAGCGTCTGAACGGGCACACCAACCGCGAGGGAATTATGCAACCGGGTGCAATGCATCCGTGCAACGCGCGTTAAATGCTCGCGCAATTTTTCTCCTGACACAGTGTCAAGTCGGCCATAAATCACGCGATCGTCGCGAGAAGAATAATCAAAATACGAGTAGTTCACACGTAGAATAATCACGAATGCAACACCAATTGCAGTTCCGTTTTTCTTACCTTCTATCTCACGCATGGTCACAAGAGAACGAACCACTTACACTCGATCGATATTTTCCGAGATAGCCATTGAACGATTCGACCGACTGACTTTGACGTAACACGATTTTTTCCCACTCTTTCTACGATCATGCTAACTGGCACGATCTAACGAGTTAGATTCGGTGGTTACCGGTCGGATAGCTTTTCCTGCTACTTATCCACCTGGTTCTGACAATTTCTAGTTCCACGAGTCCGCGGTTCTGGAAAAAATCTCTCGCGAAGATTGCAATTCTATTGCCCGAGAGTTGAGGTGACGCAAGTGGCTGTATTGTGATTTTATGGCAGAACAAAAGTTCGATTCATTTTCTGCAGGCGAATTCTGGGTCACCGGTGACCCGGGCGAAGTTTCTCTGTCGTTCTTCCAAACGAATTTTTCTTTTTTATTGAAGAAAGTACTGAACGTAGTAGAGATATCGAGAAGTGTCTCCGAATTTTTTCGGATTTTTTGAAAGCCTAGAATAGTCGAAAAATTCCACTTGGATAGAAACTTATATACGGAGGAAATTTTATTTTTTATTTATCGTGTGGTGTAAATAGCTTGCTGCAGCTTCAATAAAGTAAAGAAAGAGCAGTAAGACGGTGTACATAAATCAATTTTGGAAAAAACCAAACTGGGTTAGTCTGACTCTGATATACAGAATTACATCCTTATTGAGTGTGTATTTAAAGTGGAGGTGGAAACGAACGAAGATGAAGAAAGTACTGTGTACGCGTATTGTGCACGCCTACGTGGTTACGAACTCGATTGTTGTTACTCACTTTCGGAAGGGCGACGCACTTTTGCAATGCTTTCACTGCCGCTTTACTTTAACGTGCTTCTTAAGTTGCTCGAGAAACGTAGAGATATCTTTCATCGGTGATACAGTCGTAATTACTTAGAAAATCAAGAATAAACAAAGATTCTACGAATCCAACGAGATATACAAAAACGACAATCTCAGATCCTTCAAGCATAAAACCAGAAATTCTTCTAACTTCTATCAGTCACGCACAGTTTGATTTCTATCAACCTAAGAATAGAACGAGAACAATTCAAACTCCCTCGTGGCAAAAGTCTAAGACTAGACACACTTTAAATTTCGCTAATTTAAATACCTTCCTGAACCGTAAATAATGTTTCATTGACCTGGAAAAATATACGAAAAAAAAAAAAAAAATTGTCCAGTCATATAATTCCCACGCAAATTTCGCTGTCTGAGTTTACGAGCGTGAGCGATCAGGGTATTCCATTTGTCGATCGCTTCGTCACGACGATCGTTCCTTTTTCATCGTCGACTCCCCGCCGTTCCCGCTTTTCTCGTCGAACCGTGTCGCAGAGGTGGCTAGGTGGCCGAGTTTATATATTTTTTACGGGAACGCGGCGACTCGCAGACGTCCTATCGCAGACGGCTGTATGTATTTACTGTTAGCTGAATCTGGGATACGAGGTGGATGTTCACCGCCATAGCTGCCTCCATAATCGTGCTGCCACGATGGTTGCTGATCTCCAACGATTATAATATAAGAATTACGTGGAAATCGTTTATTTCCGATTTTTTTCATCGAGCAATAATTTTCTTTTTATGCATAAATTGTCTGTTGTTTTCTTTTTTATTTTTGAAATTCAGAAGTAAAAATATTGTATACTCTAACATGTTTTGCGAGAGAAGAGAATTTTTCGACTTGACCTAAAGAAATGCAGAAATTAATTTAGTAAACATTTACGTAAAGAATTCCATTTTAAACGATCCTCATAAATATTTCCGAGAGTGGCATTAAAAATACATCGCGAAAGAAATATTGCACAATACTGCATGATTTATTTATAAGTAAATAAAAAATTTTGAAAATTCGAAGCTCGCAGATTTCTTGCACAATACCAAAATGAAAAATATTTCAAACAAAAGTTTTCCCGCCAAATCTTCCGCGACTCTTACGAAACCTTTTAACGACCGCAACGAGCCATAAATCGGGCAGAAACGCGTAAAAATTCCTCACTAGTCGTAAATATCCTCTTTCTCTTTGCTACTTAGAAAATCGTATTTTCTTTTTCAATTAATCGTCGAATTCAGCGAGAGGCAGGAAACGTTCGAATTGCAACGAAAGTGAGAATCAGTGAATTCACCATCGAACGAAGATCGAAAGGTACCCGTAGCCTAATTAAAAAGTGTAATTAACCGGTCGAGTGGATTTCGGTTAATCTGTCGGTCGCGTAACACGTGTTCCTCGACACGCTAGAAAGTGGTTAACATTTCGGCCCCGTTTTTATCGTCGTTCTCCGATTCTGGTGGGGACAGAAACCTGTCACACGTTCTGTTGCGTTGTGTTCCATTCCCACGCAACGACACACGCGTGCACACAGAACTATAACTGAATTATACACGTTGACGCGTTAATTTCATATTTACAATTCGCGCCGTTCTCGACACACACGAAGAAAATTGAAAGACAACGATTCACACGAGCTTGAAACAATAAGTTCGCCTAGTTTCGACGTCTATCTCTCCCTTGATTTATAACATCGCGCATGTTTCGTTGTCATAACTAGTCGATTACGATCAAAGCAACGTTACTTGCGTAAGAGCAATTAAACGTTCGCGAGTCGTTAATAGTATTTTTTAATTGATACGCCGAAGTTGAGGGAAGCAGAGCGTAAGGTAGTTAGGAAGAATGGTGTGGATAGCGTGGAGAGGTTGCTGATGTTTCGCTCGTAACGAAGAATCGCGCCTCGATTGGCTGCGCGAAGTTTCAGCTCCACCGTGAAAGTGCATTTTCGTTCGAAAGATTTTTTCTGGAAAAATTGAGAGGAAGCTTGTGGAAGAGCGACGAGTGACCTTAACCCTTTGCGGTCGTATGTCTGCTCTCAGCCACCGTAGCTCTTATATCACACGATTGAGAAACATAAAATGTAATTTTTATATAAAATAAAATCACACATTATCGTGTTAAACATATGCAAAGTTGAAAAATGAAATTTTGTATTTACAATCTCGCGTTATATTATCAATTTTCGTACAATGAAAATCAATTAATTATTCCGGATTAAAATTAATAGTAAAGAAATTTTTGAAAAGTGACAAAAATAATAAAGAAAATCTATCACTCTTGGGATTTAAAAAATTTGTTAATTTAGTTCTATCTATTTTAGTTTATAATTTCTATTCACAAAACGTTTCAATTATCATTCACAATTGAACAGCACAATTCATCCTGCAAGAATATTCTTCCAAAAGTCGGAAAACCAACAAAGCCGAAAATCTCTTTCACGAATAAACGTATCGTTCCACGATTTCACAAGACTAACGAGCCCAATTACTTCGCTCCTCGACACGTCTTCACTCTCCCCGGCTGATTAGCGACAAGGTTGCAAGAATCGATCGGCGATCGAACGAAAGTTTTTTTGCAAGGTATCATCATACCGCCACGGTGGTGACTTGTTCCGCGTTGAAAGCTCTCCTTTCGTTTCCTCTTTCTTCCGTTCGTTTCCCTGTCTTCGATTCTTTTCTACAGTTTCACGGGTTAACGACTGGTTCCGTGGTTCCGCGTAAGCATTACCGTTACAAACGCGCAACGATAGCCGGCCACAGGTTGACATTCCGTCTCGTGCCGTTATATAAACGCGCGATTATCGAAATCTCTCCGCGCGTGTGCTCGATTAAGTGAAACTCGTCCAGACGATTCGGCGATTTTTTAATTGATTTCTTCCGAGGTGGAAGCAGTCCGTGAAAAAGAAACGGTTCGACAGTTATTACTGTTCGGTTATGTATTTCCAACTCACGGGAGCTTTCTCCGGCGGCTACATAGGTGCTTGCCGATGACGATATCCGGTTTGAGAAGTTGTGTCATTGATATTTCAGTTACGAGACACATTTTTTTGGCTAATTTGTAAGGTGATCTTGTGGTGGCAGAGAATTCTTTCCTGTGTGTCTTTAATGTTGCGTTAAATTGCAACCAGAAATACTGTTATCGAAATAATTTCATAGATTTATAACACTTTTCTGGTATAATAACGAATCTTCATTTCTACTATTTCACACTTGTACTTTTAATTGTAGAAAAATAATCTTCCTGTTTTCTTATATGTTCATATGAGAAACTAAGAAATTACGAGAGAAAAGACGTCAATAAGAAATATAAACTCTAAGGAAATCCTTGTTTAAGGTGCGAACAGGAAGACTACAATTTCAGCTATTAGAGAGAAAAAGCGTATCAATGTCATGGCCTGTAACTTTTGTAATACCACTTATTTTTCTACGAAAAAATTCCCGAACTTTCGCCAAGGATGAATAAACAACCTCGCAAAATTTTGTTACAAAATACTTAATAGTTTTCATTCTAAAAAATCGCAAAAATCACCAATATTTGACCCAAGTTCAAGTGTACACATCTTCCACGTAAACGTCACTCAAACTTCAAAATGTCCCCATTTTTTAAATTTTCAATATTTCTCTTTCATCCTGCTTCGCAACATAGCCACATTCATTCTGATTAATCGTCTTTCTCGCTTTTTCATTTCGGACAAGTAGAATGGCCGAAATCGTGTCAGCAAGTAGGACACCTTTTTTTTTAACTGGACCGTATTAATTAACTTATATTTCACTCAATTTTGATTATTGTCACTTAAAAAAAATCATGAATATTCTCGAAACATGTACAAATACCTGTGCAAAAAATCGATACTAAAAAGTCTTATGGTTTCTTCGTAAAAAAATCTCAAAATAGGCCTAAAAAATGACGCTCTAGGCTAGAATTTGAAGTCTAAGAGGGCACAGAAGGAAGCATCTCCTTTAACTACGTTTCGGACATATCGTTCTTTAAGTGGCAATGTGCTCGCGCAAGCCGTGCTCAGCCAGGCGGCAGTAATCGGCAACAGCGTTTTTTCCACCCGGAAACTATTGGCTGGCGCTTGTCAACGTTTTTTCACGCATCCCTCGAGCATCGTGTGTACACACTGGTACAATTTTTTTCCAGGAACGTGTGTGACCCACTTTCCCACACTCTACTACGCTAATCCATTCATTTTCCTAGGGGTGCCTTAAAGAATTTTAAAGCTTCGTATCTCGGGAACCGGTGGTCGTATCGACTTCAAACAAAAACCATTTTCTTCGTTACGTCTTTTCCTATCTTTTTAGCGTATCTGGAAGACTCGAGAAAAATTAGGTTACGAAGTGTAATGAGAGACTTTTAACGTGTTAATTGTCATGTAACGTAAGTTTGCTTAGAAGAAAGTTGATCTATGAACAATTCTGGAAGACTCGAGAAAAATTAGGTTACGAAGTGTAATGAGAGACTTTTAACGTGTTAATTGTAAGAAAAAACACTCGGAAAACAAAGAACTAATATCTGGATAGTGCGGTATCCCAAAAATAGCTTAGTCTTTATTTTTAAACGCTGCTTAAGATTCCCGGCGTCCGTCTTGCTCGACGGTTCTTTCCAGAATGTCCTTTCCGCGTCGTATTCCACGTTGCTCCGAAAAGCCGTTGGAGCCCCCTCGTTCGACTTTCCAGGGAAAGGGCTCGGTTTATGGGACCCTCAGGTACCCGCGCGCTTTCTCTTCCTGGGTTGAATCTTCTGAAGGACTGTTTCTGGGCACCCAAAAGAAAGTTGGGGTCCCCTTATACCTAGAAACTGTTTACGTTATGGTATGGCATTGTGCAGTGCGTGACTCGAAGACGGACACCAGATGCATCTGGTGGAAGTCTTAGTGCCTTTGTTTAAAATAACCCGGAGACATTTTTGTCCTCACTTGATTATTTCCATAGGGTGTTGTTAGAAATAATCCAACAAGCTTTATGCTTAAATATTATAGTAAATTATTTGGCAGCCTTTAACCTTATACTGTAGAACCTAAGAAATCTAAAACATCGGTCTAATACAAATTTTATCAACAAATCATAATTTCGTATAATAAATCTTTTAAACCACCACAAATTCGATGATTGAATAAATATATTTAACCTGTCAAACCAAATATAAAGAATATATTTAAACCGTGAAATATAATTTTCCTCAACTTTTCGCCGTCTCAAGTTTACCCGTATGCGGAATGTTGCTCGCGTTAAAAGCGTAATAAAGAAAGCCATAACGAGTTGAAATGGCTACTCAACTTTCAGCTGTAACACGTATGATACGTTTCGCGGCGAGGAAAACCGGAACATAAAGTCCAAGAAATCCTTGCCCGCTTCCCCAATCATAATTAGCCGTAGAAACGCAATGATACGCGCCTAACCCGAGCACTCTAAGCGAAATTATCACGATAATAAAACCCGCATCCACGAACAGAGAGTGGCATAAGAGCGTGTGGAAATTCATGCCTGCCCGACACCGATTCCGAAGTAGGTCAACAGGAAATTTTCAGCAATGTGCTACAACAAATTGCCGTACAATCGATACCACCATGCTAAATTACACGTAACAGTGAATTCTTCGCTAAATATCGCTATATTCCGCCACGTACTTAACCTCCCAACTGCTCCAAATTATTGGAAAGAAACTTGGATTGTTAATTAACGAAACGTTCCCTGGAAATTACACTTCTCCACTCGAACGCGGGGACTGAGCTTCGTGTAACACTTTCGTAAGTATTGGGTTGATTTTAATGCGAATGGAGAATAGCAAAATTAGTGGCTAAATTAATATTCAGATAAAATTTGGTGTATGCAAATTTGCGACATATTAAAGTTCGGAATATTCAGAGGAAATCAGGCAAATTTGTTTAGTTGCACGATAGAGTATTAAAATATGAAAATTTCTTAAATGTGAAGTAGCAAAGTTTCCTGGATTTATGTTATCTTTCAAAACTTTTTAAAACTGTCACTCACGTCATTTCCTTTCACGAACCGCAGAAAGAGAATTTTCTGTAGTAGTGAAAATAGAATAACACGGTTTGGCAAATTTTGCAACTCGATTCCCTTATTTATGCTCAATCCAGTACGAAACAGTCACGAAAAAATTGTATAAGAACATAGCTAGCCCGACAATTTCTTTACAATTCCAAAATTACACCCTGAAAATCGGCTTGGAAACGTTTAGTTAACTTAGTAGCGGAGCATGTGCATGCGTCATAAATTAAACCTCTTTTCAACGAAACCAGCTCGCTAGTGCCGAATTTTTCTGTCACGCGAAATTGCACGGTGTGTTCACCGGAAAGGGGACAAAAATGCCGCAAGCTGGTTCGTTGTGATAAATGAAACACAGACCGGTTTCCTGGTTGGCTTCGTTTCGAAAGCAGCGTCGGGACGCGGACGTCGAGCGGATTCTGGATCGGTTCACTGTGTTACTGTGACGCTCGCCTCTAATGTGGATTCGATTGTTCGGAATACCGATCGACGCGTGCCTCGCTTGCGAATCAAGTTGTACACGCGTGATTTTTGCATGACGATTGGGTCTCTGGAATTCCCGAGTCGAAACTCTCTGAATTTAATAGACACGAAGACAGAAGCTTCGAAATTTTTTTAACCCTTTCGTTTCTATTATTGCCTCTAGGCGCTTTAAAAATCTGGAGGAAAATTTCTGGGGCCTCTTTTCGATGCACTTTCACCTTAATTTAATGTTCGATTTTAACCTTAATTTCATAATTAATTTAATTCTCCACGCGCTTCCGTCTTAATTGAATAATTAATTTAATCCTCCACGCGTTTCCACTTTAATTTAATAAACCGTAGGTATTTTAAAATCGGTACGGCTAAAGTGACAAACTTTGCAAATTTTGCTTGTGGTTAAAAATTCACTATCTGCCACACGCGTCGAGTATTAGAATCTGCAGGCGAAAGGGTTAGGCTCTCCAGTGTCTCTGAGAGACCGGGTATCGAATCTCGGTAGAAATGGTAACTGGACCGTAATTACGATACAACGTATACTCTGTTCGGTGCATAAACTTGGTAATAATAAATTTAGTTACACAGTGCACCGTTAGAATTTCTGCCGATCATATAATTGAACCGTGTTCAAATGGCTGATATTGAAATTACAGGATGAAATTAAAGATAGAAACGTATCATTGAAAGAGTGAATTGAGATAGTTGCCAGCAATTTACATTTCGCGATACCGATACTGAATGTAACGCACTTCATTCACGCATATTTAGATGCATAATTACGAGTCGTTGGGATTGGTTTCTTTTCTTTCCCCCCTTTTCTTTTTCTTTTTTTTTTTTGGTTCGACGGAATCGTCGTTTAATCTAAAAGGCATAAAGTAACGGTGAGCATACGGGATTACATAATGCACTTAAAACGTAGAAACGCAACCATGCGACTACCTATGGCACTAATTGCGGTCGCAATGGGTCGAGTGTAAAAACGCGCATTGAAACCTGCGTTCCGGGAACTTGCTCCGCAGAAGCCGTTCTAACTCCCGTTTTTCCAGCTTTTCCGCCGCTTTTTGTTAAACAAACGTCGGTTTTTCTTTTCTGGGGGGGAAACAAATATACGCTCAACGGAAGATCTGTGGCCTCGTTGCTCCAGATACATGGTAACAGAGTATTCATACGCGATATAATAGTCGGATTCGGGTGACTACAAATGGACATTACTATTCATTTCTCCTGTATTCAACGGAATATTGAATTCCATAGTAACATAAGAGTAACCAAGAGTAACATAAATCATTTAATTTGTATTTTAATTGATTTATATAAATTTATCTAACTCTCAAATAATTGCTGCAATCGATTTTGTGGAATTGGTTTAATAATAAGTTGTGAGTGATGGCGTGAATGTAGTGTGTATGTCGAATCGTCTCGAGATTTGGTAAACGAGCGGATCATACAGGGTAACTGGGGGTAAAACAGGAGAACCGCGTTGTTATTGATATCAGTGAGTACGTGAGAATTTATTGCGAGATATATTTAGAGAGCGTTGATCAAATTATCATTATTTCTTTTTACGTGTGTTTATAGTTATTGTTACAAAATATATTGCTATTCAACTTATTATCAAGTGTTATACAACCACAGCTTTGGGGTTATTAATAGACGGATTCAATTAAATAAATAAACTCATTTGATTTATAATAATCAATCCATTATTCCAATACTGGATACAGGAAAATCCTGTTACCAGGATTGGTAAAAGTGCAAATAACATTCGTCACGCTCTGCTCATTTCTTTCTTTCCGTTTATTGTAAACACCCCTCAGTGGCTTCTTTAACGTCTAATATGGTCGTATAATGGAGAACAAATGTCTAATTAGAAACACTTTGACGATGACTTATAGTAATATTATACCAAGCTTGAGATTCTGTTTCAAGCAAAAGGAAGAATTCGAAAGTCTTTAGAACGTGTTATTATACAAGCTTCTATTTTCACGAAAGAAATCGAGATACTTCCGAAATGCAGTATACTTTAAGGACACGATTTCTCAATTTTCTTTTTTTCACGTTTCACTCGAATTCGACAAAACAGTACTATCAAGACTATTTGTTCACATTTTTAAATCTCTGTTAACATCAATTTTACAATTTAAAATAAATTTTCACACAGGTTCTGTTGTCGATAAATATCCGAGAGGTCTGCGCGCAACGAGATCGAAAAGGGCGCGAAATTTGAAAGAAGGAGAGAGAAAGAAAGGGAAGTTCGCGGCTGCGGCGATTTTCACGGCACCGGTAAAAGTTTCTCGAGACACCCACTTGCTTAGATGACCACGCGCTGCGTAATGGACAATAGCAACGATTGCATCGCGCGGGCAACGATGCACCCAGGAGAAAAACGCTCGGTGGGCTGAAGGCGCGCGAGCACGTGGGCCGGCACGCCCGCGGATTTCCACGTGGAACGACACTCTCGGTATTTCCACGCAGCGACAATCAAACAGCTCTCTCTCTCCCCCTGTTCGCGCCTTGTTCCACTGTCAACGAGATAATTTAACACGTTACACGTCGCGTGTGTACACGAAGACGGTGCACGACAGTTTTTCCAAATGGAAGCTTCATTAACCCCCCTCGTTATTGACACCTCTACAGTGATTGATTGTGCAATTTACTCTTGCAATGCTTCTGTGTTTAGATTATTAACTTACCAGTAAGCTTTAATTCAGAAAATGAACACAGTGAGAACTTAATTTAATAAAATGTCACGTCGAATGTAAACTCAGATGTTTAATAATATCTTTGCAATTATTTGGTGCAAGGTCTCTTTATGCCGTGTTGAAAATTGACTTCTTCGAAAGCGAGAGATCAAATGAAAATTTTATTCTACAATTTTTACAATTTAACTTTTCTACGTAAACTCATACTGACTCACCTATACCGTATAATTACAATTTTTTCGCCCGCTCGAAGAGGTTAATTGCAGCGGAACGATAGATTAATATCTGAACGATTATAAAAGTTTCGAAATAAAAAAGAATCGCAGTATTCTGAACCAGATGAATGTCGATCCCACTTTATTCGAATAACGTTGCGTTCTAGAAATACCTGAAGGTACTTAATATCGGGGAATTAAATTAAATTTGATTTACTTCTGAATACCCGACACTTTGACGGAAACAAATTTCCGCCGATTAATCACTGGTTGGATCAACGAGAGAGAAAAATCCCGACGTAGTGTACATATGTGAAAAGCAGGTTGCAAGAAACTCGCAGTGATCGTTGGATCGTCGAGTTAACCGCACGGAGTTCGGTGGCATGATGAATCTAACGATCGCTGGAGCGGATAGAAATCTCACAAGACGTTTCGCGAGCGGTGTTCACGTTAGCTTGGAGCAACGGTGGACAGCCGATTGCTTGGAAATAAAACGAAACCGGGGAGCAGATAATAGCGGCTTGTCTGCGGTGCTACGAGAATGCGGGCAAATAGGGGTTTCTTCGCTGTACCGTGAAAATTCCGAGCATACCGTTAGAAATTTTCGAGCGATACAGGAGAATCTTGATGGCCGATTCGTGGCTAATAACACCGCCGATACGATATTTCTGCTCCGTGATAAGTAAAGGGGAAGAATTATAATCGGTGATATTAGGAAGCCTCTCTCTCTTTCTCGAAAAAAAAGAGTCAGCGATAAACTTCGTATTATAGGTTCGTGGAAAAGAATTTTTATACGTTCTCCTTATTGCTCGATCTTAAATCAATTATCAGCTGTGTTGCTAAAGAATTGCTTTCAGGAGAAATTAAATTCTGTAGTTTGAATTCTGGTGATAAACAGAATGGAAAATCTAATTTTAAGAAAGTAAGATGAATTAATTCTTCTTCTGTCGTTTAGTCAAATGGAGAAAAATGTCGTTTAACGGGTTGAACGACATAAGTGAAACAAATCAGAATGACATACCTATGACGTAAATGTACCGGGATTTTTTAATGGATGTACCAACACTTTTCCACCTGATTCAAACTGTTCCAAGTTGTCAACATCTTTTTCTTACTAACATTGGACATATTTACGAACTGTACCACTTTTTACGTGCACGTTGCTCAAAAGATTACAACATGTCCGTGTTAGCCTAACTCGAAGCACCGGGTCACTGCAAACCAGACACTTATGTCATCGAGCGGAAATCAGCCGAGCCGAAAAAGAAATAATTGCCCTGGCGTTACACTGTCCTGTACACGATCGGATGCTTATATGGTTTAATTAGTCGTCCTCCGTGATCACTTGCGAATATTACAGTTACTCGGTCGTCGAAGCACGTGCCAGGACGTGGTGTCGTGTCGCGTGTGCGTGCTGCTCAAATTGGCACATCCTTCGAGGGCCAATGGCAAGACGTTTCTATGTCGACACGTGAAGAAAGTCAAAGCAAGGAAGCAATTAACCGTTTGATCACCATTTACAATGTTACACAGGTATCGGATATTCATTGATCGTTCGATACCAAGAAATTAATCAAGTTTCGGATAAAATGAGACAGAGAGTCCGCGAAATTTTGATTAATCTTCTCGTTTTTTTTTACACCACTTTGAATTTACTGGGAAAATGAATGGCAATTTCATGAGATGTGAATTAAATCTCGATTTTCTAACGTTCCAACTTCAATAATTATAAATTTCTAATACCAGTATTAAAATATCTCTAGTAAAATGAAAAGTCGCGACAGAAACGACGCTAGCTTATTTCATTGAAATGACAAGAATCAAATTTCCATAATTAATAGTAATTCCACAAAATCCTGCAAATTTTCCTAATTCTCATGTTTCAAGTTCCCAAGGAAAAATCCCATCAAACGTAAAAATCTCCATCGGTAGAATTAAAGTTCAACGTTCTCCTGCCACTGCAATTTTCGCGTTCCCATGATTTCCTTCGTTGCACCGTTTGATCGCACCATTGCCCGCGTATGACAAACAACTTTCTACGTTTCTTGCGTAACGCTGTCGGCGCACTGTATCGCCTCCTCTCTATTCGCCTCTAAATTTCAATTCGCCGATCCAGCCTAACCAGAAAGAGCATCTCGAGCTGGGAATCATCGTTCAGACATGATTTAGGACTCGAAGAGGCGAGGATATTTATAGAAACGATCGTAGCCGGATGCGCGTGTTACTGATCCGTGGCACATGAGTTCGCTATACCTCGAATACTATTCCGCATTCCGGCCGGATCGCATACACTTGTCGTTTCGCGCATGAACAACAGTCGTGCGTGAAGCGTAACTTTTCTTTTTCATCGTTGAAATAGGGAATTTTCCGCTAGAATATATTTTATTCCACTAATTTCAATCGAATTGACGTTTGAGCGATTAGATTCGTAGATAGTTGGAAAGTACACGCGACTTCGCGAGGCAGATGTGACTGGAAAGGAGGAAGGTATTAATTATAATCGATCACGAAACTCGTTACGGTTTAATACGGAAGCATGCAGCATCGTTGTTGGTGTGAGTATTGACTGAATGAATATTATAGTACTTTAGGATGGGTTATGATAGTGCTTAACGATCTAATAACGATCTTCGTCTCTGTGTAATCATGCCTTTCAGATGAATATTGCTTCACCGAGTGGAAATAGTGATTGATAAGATTAAGTATGTTACGCCATAATGTAATGCCATTAATATAAAGTACTCGTTAAAAATTGTGCATCATTTCTCTGATTAGACAAATATTGCTCTCTTTCAGAAAACTTTCACGTTCGTTAAAATATGAAAATTGAAATTCGACAATGATTCAAGGGATTGAGAAAGTTCTCTCAAATTCAAACTCCCACAGAGAAATAATAATTTTTAAAACACTGAAAATCACTCGACGATAATTCACAAATTGACTAAAATTTAGAAATCGTCGTCGTCGTTGTCAATTATAATCGCATACAGGTGTAAAAATTCTTATGGTAGGACAGTGCACCGCGAGAAATGAAGTTCGAACGTGAACAGGAATTTCAGGGTTGCATCACACAGCTGGAAAATATGAAAATTCTTGAGCCGCTAATCTACGATCGCAGGAATGGAAGGACGCCTATTATAATTACAAAGTGGCTGATCTTTACGAGGTAACCTGCTGCCACCGGTCGTTTATCTTACTTTCTTCTTACGTAAAAATATCGCTGACGTTCGTCGCGATTCGATACCGCGAATCGATAATGTCTTCCGTATACGAAGTCTCTCAGGATATGCTCGTTGTTTAATTGCGGATGAGCTAAGCCTATTACGGGCTCGGTGAAAAATCTTTCAAAGCGTCAGAACGATCTTCCGACGCTTCGATAGAGATGCAATTCTCTGTGAAGGTGAGAATGCAGCGAGGAATGGGCAAAAAATGTTTCGCCACAGCGTAAGCTCGATATTTTTACCTATGACTCTGGTGAAACTGGCAATCTGTCATTTTAATAGTTTTCGTAAGAGTGGTATTAAGATGGACTTCGGTATGTACCAGCCTAAGTTGCAGTTTTTATCACCGACGAGTTGCAACTATTATAAATTGTAGAAAAATTCTTTTACCAACTTCTTTCGCTACTACTTTCGTCAATCTTTTTTGCTAGTTTTCCAAATGAAAGTCTCGTTAATTTCTATCTCAAATTTACCAATACTTTGCTATTTCTTCCAAATCGATCTCTCCTTACCAATACTTTCAAATTTTATTCACTACCATTTCCAAGTGAAACCTCTAATTATACAAAAATTCAATCAACTCGTTCTTCCAACTCGTTACGTCGAACTCTCACAATATGAAAAATTGAAGGAGGAAAAAATTCTGAATGCCTTCGTTAATGCGCGCACAAATGATATTCCGACTCGGCGAATCGCCACTGACATCACTGAACACCAACGATAATGAACTTATTAAAAAAGAAGACACATCACCAGTGTCGAAGATGTTCACTCGAAGACTCACATATGCTAATCATCGAGAAGAGACGACGGTGGAGGAAGATGAGAGATGACGGAACAGGGAGGACGAAGTCCTCGTTAGAACGGTAAAACTGGCGTCGACGTTGTTCCAGGACGAAGGACGTCAACCTATCGATGTCCATTGTGCGTGAACGCCTCGTTAAAAGAACTACGGCCAAAGGCAACGGTATTACGCGCACGCGGATGCGAGATCTCGCGAATCGTTCGAGCCCAGGACTGCCCGAAGGCTGCAATTTGTCGAAGGATGACGCGGTCTTCTTCCTTCCCGTCAGCCTTGTCGTCGATCGACGCGTGAGCCGTGGTCAATCATTCGTTACGTGGACGAGTAACAGGAAGATGACAGGTATCGATAGATAGCGGACGCGAACGATGGCCGTAGGAAGCGGATTTTGTACAGTTACTGATATCGTAACGAGGAACCAGTGTCGGTTTTTGTGAAACTTCCACGTAAAGTGATTCTCGAAAAATAATTTCGCGCGTATTTTTCCTTCTTTTGCCGATACTCGTTTACGTTGAACGAGAGGAAATGGTAATTTAGGACCTTTGGTTTCATTTACTTGGGAATTATTGGAGATTTTTATATTTTTGAATATTTGCGGGATACTATTACTCTCTGAAACGTTTATCAAAATTTCAGTCGAACCGAAGTCGAAATTTAACTTTTGGCAAATTGAAAGAATAGATAGGTATCCTCCGAATTTGCTTAAATTTTGTATTTATACTATATGTAAATTTTGGTCAGATAAATTTGAAAAATTTTCAAGGGTTGTTTGATTTATGACGAATCCTAACAAGATCAGGAGTATGCTGAGATTTTACCAGAGATTTTGAATATTACCATGAACTCCAGCTTCAGATTTTTTGTTACAATTTCGTCACACGTTCATCTGAATAATTCCGGAAATGTCTTTCTGGAAATGTCGAGGATAAAAATCTAATGGAGTTAAGCGAAGGGTATTAAAATCGTGGTGCAATTCAGAGGCGAGTTTCGGGACAGATACGTGGATAGATTTTATGGTAAACCCTGGCGAAACTGGTACTATAGAATCCAGGAATTCTGGAAACAGACTCGTACTGGTCGGTGCAGGAAAATAATCGAAGAATTACGAAGTACACCAGGAGAATACTAAGATCGTGGCTAGATACAGAATCTCAACTGTTCGTGGTAATGTAAACTTCATGCTCGGTTACAATATGATCAGCTCACTTGGTAGAATCCTAGAATCGTGGAGAATTTCAAAATTCTCCCGTGAAATTTATACCACATTTCTATATACACATATGTACCTAAAACAGTAACAATAAAGTGAGGATAAAATAGAACTGTGAAATACAATACTCGGAAATATCTACACCCAATACGAATATTTTCTTACTACGAAGTTATGGTAACGAGAATATCCACGCCCAACATTGTGATATAGAAAAATTACAACAGACAATGAATAAATCAATTTTTTTAAATTCTTTATCTGATTAAATTAGCTATTTAAAAACACACAATTTAAAAATAAAAGAAGCTTTTCTCCTATACTCTCCAGTTTCCAAAATATTCCAAAAAATGTGTTTCTAACCCCAACTTTGAGTGTTGTTTTCACCCCTTCAATACACACGATTGTCAATAAAAAAAAAATACGTGTCAAATATTTTTCTGTCAACTATCTCCGACATAAATTTCGTCAAAATTCTAATACGTTAAATTTTACCAAAATCGGTGTGTGTAAGTTTAATGTATTCCCTCGTAACCACTGTAATTCAGTGAAAATCAGCTGATGTCTAAATCTATCGAAAAATATCACCGAGAAATCTAAGTTCAGCTAGAATTTAATATTCACCAGGCGACATCAAAAGGAACGGTTCTTCCCGAAAAAAAAAAACCGTGGCATCGCCTCGTTCGGTGTCCACTTTACGACGATTCAACCTATTTCGTCCTATCCAGTTCTCTTCGTTCGAAACGATTAGAGAGACTCTTCCAAAGAAACGAAAGAAAAGAAGAACGTGTCACGAGACAACCGAAAGCACAATCGTGGAATCCTGCAAGAATTTCAGAAAACTGGTCCCTGAACGACTGGATTCTTTTATTTAAAATAGAAATTCGCTAAAAAGGAGGAGAGATCAACACAGGTATGTATGGTTATTACTACACGATTCGAGAATTTGAACAGAAGTTGGCTTTTTTCTTCCTGCTCACGTGACACACCTGTATTTGAATAGAATTTCAATTGGATTTGAGCATTTCTTAAGTATGTGGTTTATGGTTGTGTCCTCTTTGCCGAGTTTCGCACGCGTGTACGCGTGGACACCCGTTTCCTCGATCGCCATACGCAGACCACGCGTTCGATCATGGATAAATTTAGAATGTCGTGGCGAAATCGAATTTTTTCCCCAGGCTTTACTGTGTTTCTCGAGGTAAATCATGGATTCGAGTTATCGGTGTCACCTGGACTTGGCTAGATTGTTCTGAATAAACTATAGTCTATGATTGTAACATTGAAAGCTTGAAAATGGTTGAATCACGACAAGTTCTTGTACCTTCACAACATGTTCAGTAAGAAATCCAAGATCTTTCTTAAAGTTTCTTTTCACACTTTTCTCTACATTCCACTACAATTTTTCCTTTAATTAGTAACATGAAATTAAACTTCAACTTCTTCGAAACACACACCTGCTAATCATAGTCAATTATTTCCTTCAGTACTAATTCAAGTTAACTTAAAATTCAACCTGACACTTAGAAAGATATCTTTTCTCTGTCTCCATTATACCAACAGAGAAACACTCGAATAGCGATCGATCGGAATAACTTTCTATCAAAATGAATAAATAAGTACCCACAGACAGCCAATATTTAGAAACAGGAAAATCGTACAAGAAGCCACGCCTAGAAAACATTATACATTAGCTCGCAGGAAGTAAATCTGCTCCCATATAACACAATTCCTTCTCCTTCTTTCCACAATTGACCGGCTGAAACTAGAATAGAGGCTCGAACTTCCTCGATTTGATTCGATCAAAAATTTCACCGATTAATCTCAACGTATAAAGGTGGATCGAGTTTCTTCTGCCCTGGAGAAAGTTTCGTTTCTCGGTCCACGGGGTTTCTCGTAAAAATCCGTGGAAAAATTACCGGGAGACAAGCCAGAGGTCGACCAAGTGTGACCGGATTTTTCCTGGATTCGCACGCACGATTATATCCGACTTTGACTGGTTATTATCTAACAGACGGTTGTGAAATTGAATTATAGAGAATTCCTGCGTCACGGGATGCCTGCGAACCGCTTGGATTTCTTTTCCTTACGCGTACTTTCTCCGTCTGCAAGGCAAAAGAATCTCCGCGCCTTCTGTTCTATTCCAACGACACAAGTCTCTCTTTCTTCATCGTGGTTTTTGATGTTCCGACATCTTCCAAGCAGAGAGAGTATTCCAGCCTCTGCGATTCACCGTTTCGTCGTTTTTGTCAGGAGCAAGAAGAAAAAGATTTCGAAACGAGCCATCGTTCGAGAAAATCGAGTTCGTTTCGATGGGTTCACCGCTACCAGTTTCGCGTTTTTACTCCTCGCTTCGTGACTTTCTTTCAGCGTGATCGAATTGCGTTCGGTTGTTAATTCTCCTCGATTCACTTCCGCGAGAAAACCGACGTAGATTTACTGTCCTGCTGATCCTACTAATAAATAACTTTTATTTATTTATTTTTTTATTTTTGTTACGAATAGATCCTCCGCGAAATCTATCAAAAGTGGCGATGTTTATCGGTCTGACCGCCAGGTGTATCATCGGACAAATTAAAAGGATACTGATAAATCATTACCTCGTTTCAGATTAGACAGAGTTACTTAGACTGGCAGTCTCTCACCTCATAACTAATCGCTTTTTATTACCCTGCCCATCAATTAACCTCTGCCTCGCGATCTTTTTATTACTCCTAATAAAACACATCGACCAAAATTCTTCGCTGTGTATACATTCTCGGGTGATAAAGAGTCTCGAAAATAATTCAGCGTCAAAAATGTTTAGACACGTAGCTGTGTATCATAAACTTTTTCCACAGAATTTCTCCATATAGGTACTTTGAAATCTTACTGGACTTTTCAAATAGTCGCGGCACTTTTCGACCTGCTAAACTCGAAACTTTCCCCTTAAATAGAGAATAGGTAAATATATTGGATAGAGACTGGTCGGAAAGGTGCTCGTTAATGCAACACGTTCGAATTTCGATGCTAATGGAGTCGGCGGAGGCTATTCGAGGTCGTGACTGTCAAAGAGCGTGGCGGAAAATCAGAATTCACGTCAAGTCGCGTCGTATCTTTGAGGACACTGGCGAAACACGTAAATAGGTTTCTAGCTTACGGGGAATTTTTTCACCTCTCTTTTACGCAAACTAGTTCTGTGACAGAGGTACGGACTGGGTTGGTTCGCGGGTTTCGAAT
Organism: Habropoda laboriosa; assembly: GCF_001263275.1. Lineage (NCBI taxonomy): Eukaryota > Metazoa > Arthropoda > Insecta > Hymenoptera > Apidae > Habropoda > Habropoda laboriosa. Next base: position 679,225 of record NW_017100161.1, on the reverse strand, counting down.
CAGATCGATCGTCCGGCGAGAATATACGTCGAGCTTGCGACACGTTCCTCTGGAGAGGAAAATTGCGAAATTCGTATTGTAATAGTCGTGTTCTGTGTCATAATACCGTGTCTGTCGTTATTAATTAATCGTCTGAGAACAAAAGGAGGCTCGACTTCAAAGTGTAATTCTTATCTGATCGAAGGGAGAAATGAAAAGTAGATTTATCGACGAAATAGATCTTTCGTTAAGTAACGAGCAGAGGAGAGATTTGATTGCTTGAAATATCGTTTGTCTAGCATGTGACGTGCAGGACCAAGGAGAAAGAAAGTGATCGCCGAAATATGTTAGACGAGGAAGATTATGTTTGTGAGAAACTTTTGTGAAATAGAAATCCAATTACTTTTTTGTCAAACTTGGTTTCTATTTTTGCCTGTACTCAGAATTAAAATTCAACCAATTAGATTCAAGCTCTTTAAATTTTACGAAAACTTGTAATTCATGTAGACTATATCCATGTAGACTATACTTCGAACCGCAAACAACGAAGGAATAAATTAAAAATCTTCTTGTTTTAAAGAACCGATAGGAATAGATCCGAACAAATTTCACGAGAATCCACCTTAATTAGCAAAACAGATTCAGCATTAAAAATCGTCTAACCGAACCCTGACACGTTTGAGCCAAATGAAAAAAAAAAATAAGAAATAGACCTGACCATCGCAAGAGACAGCGTCTCGAAACACCAATTTGAGCCACGATGAACTTGAATTCGTGTCCCAGACAAGCGGAAAGCGTTCCACTCTCGAGTCGCGCCATTCAGAGACGAGGAAGCGTAGCCTTTGCCAGTGATGTCACGTAACGACCCGTTAGCAGAGCCTTTTGTTTAACACGGTTGCATAAGATTATGCAAAAATCTGGGTCACCGATCGAGCGAAACCAATCTGGATCGAAGCGTGAGCTCACGGAGGCCTGTTATTACGCTTCATCCATCGCTACGTTGCCTTTGTTTAGCACCCGAGCGTATTCGCGACACGTCCCGATGGCCCGTTAACGTTATTCGTTCGCGTGCGATCTGTCATCAGGCGAATTCCTACGCGACTCTCCTCCGCTCGATCCACCGCCGGATGGAAATCTCAGATCGACCAAAGTACGAAAAGTTCGCACGCGGGACGGCACCGTACGCGGAAGTGGAACGGTGCGAATGACCCCGTGGAAAATTGGTTTCGATTGAAACCGTTTTGGTTCCTTTGATCTCGGCGTTTCGTAAAGAGTGACTGGCTCGTATTGAACGGCCTATGAGCGATTTGTCGAAACGATAGGAATAGTAAAGCTTGCATAATTCGGTAAATATTTACTTTTTCCTTCAAAAATCGTGGAAAATTGAAAGTTCACCGGTGACATTTTCACGATATATTACGTTCTTTACACTTTAAAGTATATAGAGGAAATTTATGAACGCACAGTGGAAAGGTGAAATAAAGAAAAATGTTCTCCCTCGATATCTGAGAAATTTAAAAAAAAATTGCAAATTGCAAATTTCCATAAGATAATTGAAGTACATAATGTGCGTTTATTTCCGCTCTACTTTCGATATTTATTTCATTCTTTACTGGGAGGAATGAAAAGAAGTACAAGTCAACTTTCGTTCGTTTGTCCGTGAAAGAAAAGCTTGGCGATCCGAGAAGAGCAAGAAAGTAAGATCGTGATTGAGAGGCGGTCAGGTTCTCGAAAGCTTGTAGGTCATCAAAACGAATCCCAGGGAGGTAATAGAGAGAGAGAGAGAGAGAGGAAGCGGTCAGAAACGTGTTTTTCTTGCTCGAACCCACGGATGAGTTCACGTTCGTGAAATTAGGACCTGGTCCGAGGTCTCGATACGAGGGAATGCAAACTTTCATCGCCTGGAGCACTCAGACACCGGGAGAGTGATATCCAAGTGTCCACTTTCATGAACCGAATCCTCCCATGGCACATTTTTTCCACAGACGACAGAATTTGCAGTCTTTCTTCCAACTTCGACGTATTAATTTTTCTTCGACGTGACATTATCGACAAATGTCAAACGCCTTCACCTTTTCTACGATGAGTATCTATCAATAAGCACAGCAAATTTTCTGTCGCAATTTATTATAATGGTTAGTCGAAATCGGCTAAAAAATTGTCACAAATCTGGAATGATCGATATCTACATAAAACGTGACAATTTATTTCTGGAGTCATTTTTAATTGCGCCGTTACGTCTGTATTAAACGTAAAATTCATCATCCTTGTATTTGTAAAATGCAAAGTGCATTAACTACTTTCAATTATTGCAAATGATTTCAGAAACGAACTGAATTGACAGGTTAATGGTAACATAAACGAGGCTAGATTTAAAGATAGCAGTGTGCGATATGCAGCATGCAGTTATTACAAGTAATCTGTAATAAGAATGTAATTGTGAAAAGGGATGTTAAAGAAAGAACATAAAAAGAGGCAGAAGAAGTGTTAATGGATGCAGTTGCACCAAGATTTTCAATATTTAAACACAAATCATAAAATAAACATGTATACCACTCAATGTATACAAAAAAAAGAATATAGAAAAAATATACTCATTTCAGTACCACAAATATGAGTGATTAAAAAGAAAATGTATAGTATTGATTCTATCGAAACAAAAATTCATTGCTTGAATTGCAAAATTCCAGAATTCCAGAAGGCACTAAAAAGCTTCGAAAAAGAAAGGGACAATAATGTACATTTCTTTGCACTTTGAACGCAGACGACTCGTAACAAGATTAAAAAGCATCATCGAGGTTACCGAAGCCAGGAAACCAGCTGAGAAAAGTTGATTAACGTCGTCACGTTAAAGGACGTCGGTTCGCTATGACCGTGACACGACGCGTCCCTTTCGAATTCTCGTCCTTGGTCAAGACTGAAATCTGTCTCAGTGTTACTTCGCTCTCTATAACCAAGTAGCAAGCGTTTTAATCGCTGTTCTCGCCGCGCAGCCGATTCGATGGCCTTCCAATGCACCCGGCCGTCCTTTCATTCCACGCTTCCAATGGAACAACGTTGCTCTAACCGGCCGATTCTGATCTGTCTTTCTACGGTGATGCTATTTGTTTAACTCCTTTCGAAGCAAACAGCTCATAGATTCTGGAACATCCCGGGAATTCCAGGTTTCGAGATCCACAGGTGCGGATTGCTTAAGTGAACAGTAATGTTGCAGTTTGTGAAACGGAGGATCGGATGGATCGAGCATCGAATTCCAAGTATTTAGAACGAACGAGGATTAACGATTCTTGAGGATTTCAAAAATTTAGCTCGCTGATTTGGTCAGAATCGACGCGAGACACTTTAGAATCCTGTAAAGCGAAATGGAACTCTTCGAATCGCCTGAAAATTTCTTTGAGTGGACCAGAATTGCTCGTTTATAATTTTTCTCGATCTCTTTAAAATTTTTCTAAAACGAAATGAAACCTTAGCTGAAGAATCAAAGAACGTAATTTCCAGGTATTTTATTTTCCAAAAAATTCTCTCAAGTTTCTCAAATTTGACCAACTTAAAGTAGAACGTAAAACTAGTGCAACATCGGCAGTGTAATAGAATAAAGAACAATCCAGAATTTCACGGTCGATATTTCGTCGAGAGGAATTCCACAGGTACAAATGGGAGATACTGCTTCAACTCCTCTATTGGCTCGTGTCGAGAGCTCGTGCAACGCAGCATCGTGATCATTCGGAGAAAACGGGGCTACGTGAGATATTTCGTCGTGGTTTCACTTTGATCGGCTGTAAGGCATTTACAACGCACTTTGTAGCTTTCAATTAGTTGGAATTTCACGTGTTTCAAACCCTTCGAACGCTGAAAAATTACCATCTTCTGTTTCAAGTATCTTTACGAAGAAATTCTAGTGTAGATATTCTGTAGAAAAATTTGAACTGGCTTTCGGTACTTTGACGTATATGTTAATAGAGTTTATTGTCGTAATTATATCCAACTGCTCGGTACATTTTTGTCACCCATATCCTTTTACGTAGGCAGTCTTAGCGCGTGACGCAAATGCCACGAAAATGTCGCTCCAGTGACTCCTGGCCAATCGAAGTTCGTGTGCGAACATTGTCGAGTATAAATTGAAAGGTAAAGGTGACGAAGAATTCTACGCTTTAATCCTTTCGAACTGAATCAAATCGTTACCTATATTCGTGATACGAGAACTGAAAATTCAACTAGCAGCAATGAACAATTATAATTCATCTTCTTCAAATTCATACCACTTTCTTTGAAAATAAGCGAAGATGATGAAAACTTTACGAAAAAGAATTCACGGTGCAATATTTCTTGAAAAAAAAAATTAGTAAAAAATAAAAATTATAGTATACTAATTCCTCCAAAATTTGTCCGTCTCTTTTAGGACTCTAGAACGATCTCCTTACAAATTTCATGTTCTACACACAAGTTTACAACCTCTCACCATACTCAAACGACTTGCAGAAACGTCACAAATTTCCAGAAGCAACAAGAAGCGGACCAGTTTCCAAAGGAGATCGTGTTTACTAGTATATACCACTCGAAGGGACAGAAATCCACGTCTAACGTAACATGAATCGAGTTCCTGTCGCGCATTTTTTCTCGACTTTTAAACGCGTCTCCGCGTTTCGCGGTATACGCGTTGACGTTACAGCAGCAAATGGCGAATTAAACGGCACTCGAAAAAGGAGTGCCTCCCCTTAGAAGGCCGGCCTGACAATTGCGCAAAACGGACAGAAGTCGCGTTTCTCGCGGGACCCGAGACACATCAGTCGGTTTTTCCAACGAACGGAGAAAGTTCCCGCGCGCCAAACCGAGCTGACAAAAGGGAGAGAAAAGTATACTGTTGCAGCTTCCCATTTCTCCACGTGAAGACGAAGAGATAATTCTGTTCGATGCTCCTCGTATCTTTCTTTTTCCTATTTCACGCCTTTTTTCGTGACAGAACTTGCTTCGTTGCAACGGAATTAATTGTAGTCTTTGTTTTTTTGTTTTTAAGTTTGTCGAAAGATTTTGTCATTTTGTATTTCGAGATAAATGAGATGGTAACAGTAATTGGTAACAGTAAAGAATGACGAAGTTAATTTGTGTTGCAGTTAATTAACGGAATGAAATATTTGTCGAGTTGTTGATCTGTTGAGTTTACTTTCCAGAGAATTTCCCAATGGCAGCGATCGATCGATCGGAAAAGGCAAGCTAAGCGCGGACTCAGTTTTCTTACAGCCTGCGACCGAGATTTCCACTTGCATTAATGTGCACCAAATCAATCGAAAGCTTTCACCGTGGATTATTCCGATAGAAGAATACAGTGCTTTCCCATGCTCGTCGAAGAGCAGTCTTCTCGATGATTTTCATTAACCCTGTACGTCGTTCACGAGGAAATCGAACTGCTCACAGCCTATCGGACTGGTTCGATCTTTCCGTAAAAATTGTACGAACAATAATCTCTCTGATAAATCTCCACTTCATTGACGTTATTCTGGAATTAATACACCAGAAATTTATGGAAGTAAATATTCAGAAAATTCTCTAATCCGCTTCTTTAAAAATGGATCTATACAATTAAAATTCAAAGAAAATTACTTTCGCAAAGAATTCACGCCCTTAATTAAAATTCTCAGCAAAAGTTGTTACTTCCAAAAGTAACTTCTCACTTTCCATCACTCGCCGCTCTACTCTTCCAAGACAGTAGAAGCAAACTCTCAGACATCTCGCGCTAACTTCGCGATTTATACCATAGTAATCATCTCGAGAGACCTTCCACTTTCCACCGCACAGTTTCAAACGAAAAAAAGAAATTCTCCACCTTATAAATTTCTACCGATTTTCCCAACGTAAGACCAGCTACAAACCCTGCTAAAAGTCCTTGCTATAACACTTGATCGAGTCGTACAGTTAACAGTGCTAACGCTAAGAAACAGCGGCAAGAACCCAAGCAGCGATCTATCTACATAAAATCCAAGTCCGCGAAGCGGTTACAGCACAACCAGAAGATCACGAGTAGAAGCGAGAGAGCGAGAGAAAATGAGAGAGAGAGATAAGCGGTGAAACGAGGTTCGCGCGGCGGAACAGAGGCGGCTCGTTGCATTATTCGTGGCATTTTTATCGGCGCCGGTTGGCCTTGCGGACATTACCTCCGTGTTCCATTCACTGCTGCAAAACAGGAGAGATCGTCGCTCGGCGAGGATCTCCGCTAACGAGCCTCGATTCCCCACCGGATCGTTCGTCTTCGCGGTGAAAGAGTCGTCCGCGGACGCCTAATATACAATCCTATCGCGAGAAGATCCTTGTGCGTGCAGCTTGCAAAAGCGCCGTCCTAACGGCGATCTTATCGCCCTCGCTGTTTGTTTTCCATCGCGTACACCGACGCGACGCTTACCTCTTCTGGGCGAATATTTTCCTCCAAGCCGATCTACGATCGCTGTCCAGCTAAAACGTGACAAGAGACGTTGCCCCGATGTCGCGAATTTTTAGATCCTTTGAGGATCTGAACTTGAGGAATTTTGGAGAGAGATGGAAAACTGTTTTTGAGAAGCTTGCATTTTCTTTCTCTTTCTTCTTGTGTTGTTGAAGTTACTGTTAGTGTTACTATTTTTTCGAGATGCTTGACGCTGTTGTTATTGTTGACTTCGTTCTTTAGTTCTTTGCTAGCAGTGTTGTTTACCTTCTCGATTGTACTGTTTCTCTTTTTTATTACGCTGTTCGTGTGATTGCCTTTAGGTGCTGTTGACGTTTACTGTTTTGTTTACTTTACAAGTGAGAGGAAAGTTTGTGTAAGAAATGTTTGTTAAGTGTTGTTCCGAATGTTCCTGAGAAGTTTTAATATTTACTGTATCTCGTGCAGTTTGGTGGTTATTATTTGATAGTATCGTTGCTTGAAGAATTTTCATGCTTAAACTACACTTAGAAGGCAAGCTCTTTGGATATTGTTGAGAAATGAGTGCTGTAATGGAGGGCGTTGCCCTGATGGGAACTGTTAAATGATTGCAGCGGTTAAGCGTTTAGAATGCCACTTTGGCTTTGGAATAAGGACAAATGTCTCTGGAAAGCAATTCTGATTCTTTCGAATCAGATATTTCGCAGTTACACCGACAGAAATTCCTACCAATTATCCTTCCTTCGAGGAAAAACGTGTTAATCATAATCTCAAGAATCCTGCGTTCTAAAAATCCTAAAGAAATGATTTCATCAAAATTCTAATTCACTGAAAAATTCCTAATCAAACAATTCTAATTCACAAATGTGTTCCCAATTATCTTGATCGATTACATCAACGTTACATTCCACTTTTCACCTTCCAAACACCAAAAAGCACAAAAATATACAAATACCTCCAATTAAACCTATTTTTTAATCGATCTATAAAACAATCTGCGAAACAATTAATCACACCAGCATATTCATAATATTCCCTGAATCGCTGCATTCTGTAGTTCCCCGGCGAACAACGAGTCGTTTCGAAGATACAAGCGGAAGATACAAAGTTGGTTTGTTTTTGTAATTCCGCGGGCAATTCGCTCGGCCAACGAGCAACCGGAGAGTCATCGTTCGCGGTTCCGCTGCGGAATTAATGGAAGAATTATGCGAGCCGGCTCGTGCTGGCGAATGATTACATGCATATTTAATAAAGACGCGAGCCGTTCTATCAGCGAGCACCGACCGCGAAATCAAACGTTTCATGTATACACATTTCAGACTATGCTTCTGCATCAGGGGAACAGGCATAGTAAACACGCGTATTTCGCGTTCGTCCCGTTATGTAACCGGTTGCTTTTTGGAAACCTGTCTGAGACGGAGGTATACATATGTTGATACAGCGTGTAACAAAAGTTGCTAGACTGTGAATTTAATTATGCATCGTGGTTGAGTGGAAGACGGTAAAACTTGAAGCACGATACGTTCATAAGTTGGTAAATTTACCGAGTGACTTGAAATATTTAAAATGGAAAAAACACCTTTGCAATCTGAGTTTAAGAACTTTTGTTACACACTGTATTTTCATCCTCAATGTTATCAATACCTGAGAATATCAATTTCTAATTATTTTGTCCTAGCTATCCGTTCGATTGCACAGTGAAATCCATCACAATTTATCTACTCTTATTGAAGTGACTGGAATTTTTCATAATTTCCTCACTTCTATTCACAAACTGTTGAAACTTTTTATCCAAAGGAATTTTACGTAATATTACTTCACCCGATTTAGAATAACTTTACATTCTTCTACAGCAGATACCCGTTCCCAAGAAATTCCCCTTCTGACCCAATTTGCTAAACGCAGAAAAAGCGTAAGAAAAGGTAGCAAATACGATTAAGTGAATCGTGTACCATATTTCACGAGGGTTCGTACCTACAGGCTCGGTTCAATTAGCGATAAGATCTTAACGACAGTATCGTTCGATCTACATCGACTGGTATACGTCTAATCGATGATCGACGGTAGCGTGTGTGGACGGGACGTAATCGTCGATCCTGGATCCGATCGAGGAATCGAAGAAGCGGATACCCTAGCGGAACACGCGCCTGAGCGTCTTGAGCACCATAAGCCGCGCGCGAACCGTTATGCCGTTCGTAACACACAAAGTATCGGCATTATTTTCTAATGCGCGCGTAGTTCGCAGGTCCCAATTTCTCTGGGTTTATGCATCAGCCCCGCGAAGATCGGTTTCATTCGCCGTTTCCGTTCTGTTTTCATGTGGAACGATCGTTCGCCGCCTTTGTCGATTGATCTTTCGCCGTTTCGATCGGCCGATTAAATGGAATTAGGACACCTGTCTGCCCGATGATTGCGAAATATTTTCGAAGGCTAGCTTTGAGCAGATTTCACGTGATAGTTGTGACGATACAGATGAATATTGTAATTTTATTCATATTCTACCGTAATTTTATTCATTTCGTATAACGTATTAACGTATTCCTTTTGATTATTTTGAGAGAAACAGAGTTAAAAATCGAGGATAATCGTATGTGGTAAGTTGTAATAGATATTTCTTATACCTGCTTATATTTTCCACTGTGTATAAATAAGAAATAAAATTGGAAAGTACACACTACTTACATTTTTTACATTAACGTTATTAGAATTATCCCCAAATGTCAAATATTCACTCGTTCATTTCTATTTAAAAATTTCTTTTTTCCTCTGTTTAACATTACGTTCTCCTAATTTTCATAATCAAAACACAGTAATAAAAATTTCTTCTTCATTGGCCTGTTTCAGAATTTAATCCTATATCCAAGAAAAAATCTGTGATTCTTCCCAAAAGAAAAAAAAAACACTTAATTTATTCTCATCTTACGATCCATAAATTAGCTTCACAAATTTATCCTCGTCACTGTTTTGCGTTCTATTTCGTGGAATTGATACTTTTATCTGAAACAAGGAAGCGTGAATGTTTTCAAGGAACTATTGCCGCCATCCTATTTACTTTCCGGATCATTTGGGTCACAAGAATTTACGCGACGTATTGTTACGTCGCGCACACCGTTACGCGGTTTGCAACACCTCCGACCGCGGCGTTATCTCTTTAATGTATTCCTCAGCTGTTAACGTTAATTCCATTGAGCTTATGCAACGTGTTCCTCAAAATTACCTTCATTCACTAATTCCTTTGCCTCAGACCGCCTCTGGTAACCATATCAATTTCAATCTAACGCTCGTCCCTGTCTCCTTTCTCACGAATACACTTAATAATGCCACGATTCCCCACAGAATCTGGTACTAATTTTTTAATGCCAAGTGTGTACCTTTTTCTCTCGCTACTAACGCTTTTCCCTCTATTTTCCCTTGCCACTGACGCTAAATTATTCATTAAGTTTTCTAAACACTTTTATTTGAAGAAAGTTTATATATCAATATATGAATGCAATAATCTCGAACTTTATTTCACTCGGGCACAATAAAATTGGTCACAAAAATTCAAGAAATTTTCCCTGCGAAATCAAAATACGAATACAAATGTTTCACAAATGTATGTTTTTTTTTTTTTTCTCTTTTTATTATAGTAAGGAGCTTTGTTTTTCTCCGTTTCTTTCCTACTTCCTCCTGTTCGCATTTTCAACGACAAATGCTTTAATCACAAAGAAGGTTCGCGCAAAGCGTGTTCAAAGAGCCGCGCGCGAACAATCGCGCACGCCGGTGAGAGCTGCGCCGCGATCGTGTAAAAGTGGATGTCCTATTAATGGAAAACAACCGCGTTATCTCGGCTTCCACGCGGAAGAACAGCTGTTGCACGGAGGAATTGTCGCTCGGCAAGCTTCCTATCCGCGTCGCGTTCCCTCCTGGGCTCAATCACCACGAAAATCGTGTCAACCGTCAGGAGAACCCTTCCTGCATCGCGGAATTACACAACGAGCGTTCCGCGACAAGTCTTTTCTCCCTTCTCGAGGCGACGAATTAGAAAGTGTTTAACGCGTTTGCAGCCACGGTCGGCCAGCATGATGCAAATGTCGTTTGCATAAGTCGAATGAGACATGGAAAATCGCTGTGCCAATTTTTTGATAAGGAAAATATTTAGCTCGATTACACTTCGATTCGTCAGTTTGTTAATTTCACACGATAAGAAGTCAAACGAGAGGCTCAGTTTTTACAAAATATAATTCAATGAATTTTTTAAGAAAAAATGTTTAGCTTCAGGGTGTTACTCGAAAGTTTAACCCTTTCCTTACGATTTAATTTCAGAGACTTTATAAAATTGATTGTTTAAAGAAACCGTGAAATTTTCAGTGACAATTTAGAAGAGTAGAATGAAGAAATGATTTAAATAGTCCTCCTGTCAACCATTGCACAACCGTAATTAGGGTTTCTTAAATCCTATCTGACATTACATCTTTCTACCGCAATTCTCTCTCCATTCCACAACAAATACCCGCATTTTCACAATTCCATAGAGTACAATATTGCATAGAAAACACACGCAAGATGCTCGAACGATATCCACGAGCGAAGACGACACCAAACTCACCCTCGGATCGCGTTTCCACAGCGGCGACGACCACCAACAGCAGCAACGGCAACAGTTTCGTGAACCAAAGCCTCCACATGTCTTTGCCCATCTGCTGCACTGCACGAAATTACCAAGAGGAGATGTGCACTCTCATGTAAAGCTGCCCGTACGTAAAACGTTAGCCCGTTACATCGGCACCAAAAACCCGTCGACGATTTCTTCCTTTGCACACCTTCGTTTACGTTTATCGAAACACCTCTTTGAACCGTGAACAACGACGACAAAAAAAAGAACAGAACCGTGAAAAAAGGTAAAACTGAAGCTACCGAAAAGAATCGTCGAAAGAAATGTTTAAAAACGATTAAAACTACGAGAAAAAAATTGGATAATTAAAATCGACGAATCTTTCCCTCTTGACCTTTTTCATAGTCTATCCCACGGATGGTTAAGAGACGTCGACGAAGAAGAATATAAAAAAAAATGTTCCACCTGGTCACCAGACAGTGCGGAGAGTTAACGAGAGCTCCGGTACTCGACGAGCAGAGCAACCGACCGATTGACCTTTCTCCGGGTGCGTAACTTTGTCTGTGTCCCGGTGAGGACTGAAGGGGAAGCAAGGCCCGCCGCCGGCTGTTGGGAACCGGAGAAAGGTGTATCGAGAGAGAGGCCAGAGGCGAGCCAGTAAGGCCCCTCTTCCATCGCTCCTGTTCCCCCCACTCAGCGACACGATTCAACTGTGTTTCTCTGTTACACCGGTTAGATCGTTCCAACCAGCTTCCTCCTTCTTTCTTGCACACCCCGTGTCTTCGTCGGCGTTTGTGGTAGCGAGAAGTGGCCGTTTGCTTAGCACGCCGCCACCGCCGCCGCTCTTTCCTCTTCGCGAGATTGTTATTGTCATTGTAATTGCACACGCGCTTACGTTCGCGCCGACTGGACGCGGCCTTGCGTCCTCCTCCTCGCTTTTCTATCCCCCTTTTCTTCGCTGACTCCTCGAGGTAGGAGTTGGGAGGAGGACGAGAAGGGAGAGATAGGGGAGGATTGAGGTTCGAGGGTTTTTGGAGAGTGAGTATGGGAGCGATGAAGTCTGAGCGTTGAGGGAATGGTAGGATTGAAATTTGGGAGGATTTGAGGATTGTTGAATATGGAAATTATGTGAGTATGAGGAAGTGTGAGTATTGGAATGACGAAGTTTGGGATTAAGGGAATGTCGAATTGAAGGACCATGAGAATGGACCATGCATGTCCCATGAGGGACCAAGGGGAACTGGGATTAGGGGAAAAAATGAGAATCACTGAAAATTAAACTGATGTGAGAATAAAGGAATCGAAGATTAAGGAAATGTGGGATTAGAGTATTATAGGGATGATAAAATTAAAAATTGCAGGAATATAAAAAAAAAACGGGAAATAGTAAAATTACAAATGGAAGAAATGCAAGAATAAATGTCGAGCTAAAAATTAAAGGTGATTCGATAAAATTTGATCAGACATTAGAACAGATTAGATAATATCGACAATTAAACGCTGAAATAGCACACGCGCTCCACAAAATGTATCTCTAAGCGTTTAATCGTAAATCAGAAAAACAGTTTCTAATTTGCTTTCACAGTAAGCTAAATAAAAGTAGTAAGTGTTTCAGTATTTATCTACCGGCGATTTCTTCTATAAACATAAAGAAAACGCTTTTAATTCGATTAAAAATGAAACACAACGTTCAACGAGGCGGTGCAACAAATATTCATAAAGAAAGTTGTTCGATTAATGCTAGCAACGAGCCAGGTTCGTTCTTTTTCACTTCTCTCACATCGTCGTTCCACCATATCTCGCCACTTTCGAGCCGTATCGCACGGCCACCCGTTACATAGTAATTCTAACCGCTGTGCTAGTGACGCGAGACGCCGTCACAGATGTTACATTTGCGTTAATTTACCTGTCAGAGCGTTGCATCGCTAATTGGAAAATTCACAGCCACCCTCGAGTCGTTTTCAACAACCATGAACCGTATACTCGCATTGATCGATACTGAATTATCGCAGAAATGATCGAGCATGAGTGGCATAGTATTTCTTGCGATAATAGCGCAATTCTGGCTGAGCGTGATTCTGTACGATGAAGCGTATTGATTATGGCGTTGATTATGTTCAAATTGAATACTTCCGTCGAGGGATAAAATTGATTTATATCACAGTTCTTCTTAATTTGTTAATTTTTCACCCGAGAACGGATCTGTCTATTAACTGTAAATATGAGAACGCGCGATCGACGGATGATTTATTCATAGAAGAGATAAACCGAGAGGCTTGGAGGCAAAAAAATATTACTTTCGAAAATAACGGATCTTCAATTTACTTTTTCTCCGGGAGAAAAGTAATTTATGCGAAATACTTGACTAAAAACAGCGAACCATCCGTTGAAATGTTACCTTTCAAATGTTTGGAGATTTCACGCGACACGTTCTATCGAAAAATGTTCCACCGTGAAACGTTCATTTGGATGAATGAATAAAAACGGTCGACGAGAAAGTGGATAAAAAAAGAAAAAGGGAAAAAATCGTAACGAGGAAAGCAACGGTTGCATTTCATCGTAGAGATGAAAGACACATCTCGCGCGTTTTATACAGCAATATTTTTAAAGAATGTCCACTTTGCACGTGTGATACGTGGCAGCTTTTACTCCAGCGAATGCCTCTCTGATGGAGGAATGCCATTTATTATACTCGTACGTTCGAGTATGTGATGCGCTAGTTACGCTCGACAGTGTAAAAATAACAGTATTCCCATTATTATTGTAAAAGAAATACAGCCTTGTGGAGAATGAGTTACGATTGGAGTTACTAATGCATTGGAAGTGCACAGAATCCAAGGTAAAATGATTAATATATTAAACATAAAAGTAAAATCAATACTCTGCCACCTACTAAGCAAAAAATTGCCTAATCTTAGTGCCTAAATTACTCTAGTAATTTAAAATGCAAAATTACCTAAAGTTTCAGTCACATTGTTTCACATACAAAGTCTTTTAAGAACTTTTTAACATTTGATTTAAATACCCTTGCAATAATTCACCAATTTTCCCTTCGTTCAAAGTGTCATCCAAATACTCATAAATTAACGTCCCAAAAAATATAAAAGAATTTCCAAGAGATTCTGCCTACATAAAACCAAGCACCATCGAATCGCCCACGAATTTCTCGACGCCTCTTTCGAACGATCCTGTACGCGTCCAAGATTCAGTCTCTCGGGACGCTCCTGTTTAAGTCAACCTTGCGGTACACCTCCCGATAAGGTGGTCCACCTGTTGACCAGACTGAACTGAATGAACTCGACGGGGAAATGGGCACGGTTCTTGAAGGAAGCTGTACGATAGTGGCACGATGAGAGCGGGGTGGTGGGAGGTTCGCATTATAGGTGGCGACCCGAGGACCTACATTCACGAGCTTCTCTCCTCGGCGGTGTGTCTGCCTCGTCTCCAAAAGTATTCGTGTCGATGTTGTCGGTTGACTCGCTTAGCCAACGATTCTCGAATTCCGTCGCCGAGATTCCACTGGAGAAATTACGCTCCCTTCTCTCCTCTCCATCTTCTTTCCACCTCCTTCCGTTTCTTTCATCTTCTATCTCTCTCTCTCTCTCTCTCTTTCTTCTGAGTTTGCATTTCTTCTTTATCTCTCTCTGTTTCTTCTTAATTTGCATTTCTTCTTCGTCTCTCTCGCTTCTTCGTTTGCATTTCTCGTGGACGAGCATCACGCCCGCGAACCGCGAAATTGAACGACGTCACGGAGAAAATAGCCTTGACGAACGTCCCGAGAGAGTTGATTAGGGCGTGGGTAATTACAGGATCTCGTTGGACGACGTGAAGTCTTTGTTTAAGGGAGATTGCATGGTTGTTGAAGACAGTTTGATGGTAATGCAGAATGGTTTCGTTTTGACGTCTGCAAATGGGATGCTGTGGAATGAGTATTACTGAACACAGCTTTTAGTCAATTTAAATTGCTGTCTTGTTAGTTCCTTCGAATAAAATATTTCGAACAGGGTTGACAAAGAAATTTGCCGAATTATATCGTATACAATTTATTTCCATGGTAATTAAACAAAATAATGTGCAAAACAAATGAAAATACCCAAGAAAAAATAATTTCCACATAGATAAACGTTAAACTTCAACATCACCAAAGAAATTATTTCAAAAATCCTTTCACGTTCGTTCTTCCACGTACACAAAAGATACGGATAATTAAAAAAATCGATTTCCCTCATTCTTCAAACCAGAACCTCCACTTAATCGGTTCATTAGTTCCGGTCTAAATCCCCAAAACAGGTAACAAGACGTTCATCATCTTAATCGTATAATTTAAAAAAATTGCCAAGCCTCTTCTATCACATCGAAGAAACTGCATAAAAGACACTATTACCTAATTCCACTATTCTCGATAGACACCGTTCATTAACAAAACTCGACCTCAATCGCCGAGGAATTATTCACGCTGAACCTTAATTATGCGTTCCTCGAGTTCCGAATAAACTAAACGCGCCTTCGACATATCTCCGGCGACACCTTGAATTTCACACTATGCCTGCATACATATTTCCATCGCCTCGTCATTCTTCCGCATAGCGCGGACAGGGGTCCACAGGTAAGATGAGAAACACGAAAATACACACAGGTGTACGACGAACTTTCTAATTCGTCGGCACGGATCTGTCTAACGAGCGGGAGGATTAGCGTCGCGTATAATTGGGAACGCAAGGACGCCAGGAGATCGTAAAGCTTAAGCGAGCGTAAAAATGGCCGCTAGAGGAAAATCTATGGCATCTGGCCGCGAGAAGAGGAATCGAAACGCGATTACGATGGAATTGCAATCGTCGAACTGCTCACACGTAGGCACGTACCATCGACGTAAGGTTGAAACGTCTGCCATTACAGAGTACGTACTCGAAACTTTGCGTAATCCTGATACGATTATGCGTGACGAACCGTTTCGCAAGCGCAACGATCTTCTTTCGGCGAACGTGATTCTTTTCTTTCATCTTTTGTCTTTGGTTTAGGATCGCTTTCGATGGAGAGTTTTCGTTCGGTGAGAAGAATGGAGGTTGTTTGTAATTTTGGTTATTTTATTAATTTAGAAATTTGAGGGAATTCTGGTTGGAAAATGTGAAGTAACTGTGTTTGTATAGTGAGCTTTGCAATTGAAGGTGATAGTGAACTACTTAATTAGTGAATATAGGTAGCTTTTTTTATTAAAAATGAAGTGAATAGAATATGGAATATTTCTGAATATTTTCTCACGACGCAAATATTAAAAATTTGAGCGTGAAAGGGTTAAAGAAAATTATTTTCGCGATAGTAACCTTGTTAATTAAAAAATAAAAGTAGCTTTTTTTATTAAAAATGAAGTGAATAGAATATGGAATATTTCTGAATGTTTTCTCACGATGCAAATGTTAAGAATTTGAGCGTGAAAGGGTTAAAGAAAATTATCTTCCACATCCCAAACCCTTCGACCACAGTTGGTACCGATCATTCAGAGAATAATCGTTCTAATATCGACTCTGATAGTTTCGATGTACAGTTAGGTCAATCTAAACGAAAGTGGTCTGCAGGTTCGTGAGTTTGTTAACCTTAAGAACCTTCTTACGTCAAGCAAAGAAAGATTAACATCTCGGATCCGTGTCCAAATTTCTACAAATAAATGTTCCAATGCACCTTTCAAACACCTGTAGGAATATGAATTAAGTGCTCTTTGGTTTTTGATTCAGAAATACAGTTTTATTTCTAAATATACAGCACATCCTTCGTCTTTGACATTCGCTCTTACAATATTCCTCATTTTTTTTTTTAATTTTTATTTTTGCCTTAGTAACTCGTCCATCTTACTATCTACTATAATTTCTTTTTCAATTAATATTTGTTAATCACACGAGTGATTGCAGAGAAAAAATTTTCAAAAAATCCCCGTTCTAGAGGACGAATCCTGCATTACTCATTCTTCCTTCGCTCTTGCCTTTCATACTTACTCGCGATCATGCTCGATCACAGATTCGCACACTCTTGCCACGCACCGAGTTTTAATCACGACATCGCTCTTATCACTCGTGCATTTTCTTTAAAAAAAAGAAACTGTCAATCGATCCAAAACACTCTTTACGATCCGTACTATCTCTCTGCCCAAACATTCTTATCTCATATCCTACACACCTGATAAATATTCACGCACCAATTCGCTCTATCGCCTATTTAAAAACCGTGTCAAAGTGATCGTTTTAATCGTACCTAGCCAAGGGAATGCAGAAGAAAGAGGAGAAACCCATAGACAAATAACCATTCACGTTCAATGTAGAGACTTCGACAAGCCAATTATCCAATACACGGATATTGTGTTTCCATTTGTAACTAATGGTACGGTAAATGATTTTCTAGAAACGTCCACGTAATCCGCAAACCGAAGATTCTTCCTGGCATCTCCGCCTCGATTCCTAGCTTTCTGTTTGACTTATTCGCAAGAAACTCGACTCGTACCTCGGCTAATTTGAAATTCTGATCAATATCGAACATCTGGAATGTATATTCATCCTCTGGCAACGCGTGTGAATGTCAGACAATTTTTTATTTTCCACCAAAATATCGTTTCCCGAAAATTACATTGTTCGAGCATCTTGTAACGCGAATCTAAATTTTTCTAGAATTTCACTGGGATCGATCGATCACATAGGTTGTTCATAATCGTCAGATTACCTAAAAGATCTCGTTCAGTTAGTCGTCTGTTCGCCTAATTTGCAACGAGGCATGGATTGAGTGGCCTGTCCGCGAGACAGATTCGGTTAAGCGTGCGGTAATTGAGAAACGGTGGACAAGAGTGAAAGTGCAATTAACGTTATGAACGAATTTGGAAGGTAAATCGAGGCGATTAGACGTAAGATGGACCAAAAACGGCAATAGTTGGCTTCACAAAGAATTTCGATATTTATCCTTTCACAGAAACGAGCCTTTTTCTTCCATCTGAATTTGGCTAGATATTTTTTCTTCTTTCTTTTTGCCACCATTCAACGATAGAAGAAATGTATATTATCGATTTGTTGCGATGTGACAAGAGTAGTACCCGATAATTTTAGCGAAGCAAAAGCCTCGCTAACTTTCACTCTTATCCACGTGATCAACACTCCCCTCC
>NW_017100161.1:643612-661088 GCF_001263275.1 Habropoda laboriosa | reverse complement strand
AACTGTTGCCACGAACACGGCTGCGTTCGTAACACACACTGGAACTTCATTCTTCTCTCAAACCATTCGATCAATTCGAAGTATGCGAGGAATTAAATAAAAAAGGATCCTTGGAAATTGCGTTACCTCTAATTACCGATAATTCGACGCTTTGAACTTTTTAAAAGAAGTACGAAACAGTACTTCGTGTCTCTTCTATTTATGAAATTAATCTGTTGCCATAATTACGCAACGGAGAAGCAACAAGAGAAACGAAACGAAGAAAGAGCGAGGAAACGCGAGAACGTAGCTTAGAGAATTCGTTGGTGTACACACACATGACTCGTTCACGTGTTCCAGTTTCGTTGAGTATTTCACAATCGAACTTTTTTTTTTCTGTCGCATTTTTACCTCCCCGTGGCACTCTTGTTCCCCGCGGGAGATGAGAGCGAATTAACGCAACACGCAGGATTTCGCAAGTGAAAAAGAACGAAGTCCTTAGCTTTCGTTTTTTCCTTTTTTTTTTTTGAGAGATTCTTCTAGATAAAAATTAAAAAGAAAGGTAGATGTAATAGGGAGAGATGTAGTTTTATTCTGAGTCCATGGAAGATTGTGCAGGCACATTGTCTTCAGTTGAATCAATTGATTCACTTATTGAATCGTTTTCAGGCCTAACTTCTTCGGAGGGGCTTTCTGATTTTTCAGAAACTTCTGGTTGCTCGTCCTTGTTTACGTGCTCCTTGGACTCTTTGTTCATTTTCTGTAGTGCCTGGTTTAAATGTTTCTTACCAAACCTTCTGAATTTAAAGTAAGGAAGGTAGTTTAATTCCCCATCCCAATTCTTTAGCACCATGCAATGATGTGCATCTAGAATATCAGGAATTTCTGGAAAACAAGTTTTGTAGGTTAGTATATAATGGGAAGGAACAGAATGTTTGTAATTGTTTACCTAGTCCACATGTATTGTACTCTTCAAGGTCTCTCTCCTTGGTCATCCTTATCACATCTTCCCTGCTGGCATGTTGTCTGATTCTTTTGCCACCGACAGATCTCTTGATATTAATCTGTTCCATCTCTTTGTCGTTCCTCGCTATGTACCTTTGAATTATACATAGAACTACAAGTAATCACAACTCTAACTTGCAGTTTTCTTTTACCTACACTTCTAACAAACGTGCAGTTAACTCTGGAGTGTAAGGACACACATCTGGAACCATGTGTTCACGAATCCACATCATTCTTTCTGCTACTAAAGTCTGTTTAATGAAACCATACGTCTTTGCCTTTTGTCTGTTTAATATTCTAGAACAGAACACATTTACTTCCTTCACAGGTGTTCAGAAGTGGACAGTGAATAGAAAAGTCGTGAAATTTAGTAATAATTTCACTTACTTTTTTGCCCTTTTTGCAATAGCAATAGATTTCCTGCTATTTGGATGCATAACCTTCTGCGCCTTTCGGTACTCCTTTCTCAACGCAGCAGACTGCAACAAGGAACATTATGCGCAATTATAGTTTAGAAAATCAGGTGTTTCGTTTAAATATGTATGGAAAAAGTCTCACCATGTTTGTGGTTTGTTGTTGCAATCGACGCGCTAACTCGTGAAGCTTCGACACAAACACTGTGTCTACTTAACCTATTTCTTAGCACGAAGAATCAGTGAAAACGTGGCGACACTTGCTTCCTTTTATTTGCGCGGGAAATACGTGTCGCATTGCGTGTAAAATTAGTGACAAATAAAGTTATATTAGTCAATTGTGTAAAGTTTACAAATTATTAAATGTATCTATTAAATTTAAGCAAACTGATTCAAGATTAACCTCCCCTTCCTCCTACTAACTTTGTCACGTCTGTTATTTAGGGAACATCATTTTCTTGTTGCTCCCAACGTTATTGATTTAGCGTAGAGTAAAATTACAATATTCGCAGTAGTTTTAGAATTAAACGTAATTGTGAAATTACGAATAAGAAAGTAACGTAATTGTTTATCACCAAATGATTCATCACATGCGCATGTTCTACTGTTGGCAAAAGATCGTAAACAGTTCTACCTAGTACACAATCCAACATACGTAGTCGTGCTCTCTACGAAGGATAACTCGTCGAGCTATTTAGCAATACAGAAATGAATAAAACCAGAAAAATAACGAGGGAAGACGAGGATAGCACCAGAGATCAGAGCTTTATCTAATATGTAAGGACACCTTTTCTTTGTTTTTAATTTTTTAGATAATTCCCAATGTGAAATTGATTGTACGGAGCTCTAAAATAAATCGAAAAATTAAAATAAAAAGTGTTAGGTTTATCCTGTACCTTGTCTGTGATTTTTATCCTATCCTATACTTTATTTGTATAATTATACAGATGCGTTTAATTCTCGTTCTAACTATTATTAATATTATATTATTTTATTTTATGCCCAGTCGATAATATTGTATGCGATACGAAAATGGTAAGGGGCACTCGGAGCCCTCTTGACCTCGACGGAGAAATGCGTTAGGTGTTGGGTCTATTCTGTACCTCGTCTGTGATTCGGAATTATCGAAACTTCGTCATTTTATTTTAATGTGTAGTAGGAAATTTGAATAGTAAATGTAGAGTTCTTTGATTAATTTGTGTGATTAATCTTTGTGTAATTCGTATTGGAAGATGATGTACCATCAGTAGTCGTGCTTGCCACCAAGTATAATTCGTCGTGGTATTTAGCAATACAGAAATGAAAAAGACAAGAAAAATAATGGGGGAAGACGAGGATAGCAACAGAGAAATGAGTTAGACCAGGAAAGAAATACGGGAAGACGAGGATAACATTAGAAGAACGGGTTAAATAAGGAAAGAAAAAGGGGTAGATAAGGATAGCATTAAACCAATGTGTTAGACAAGGAAAGATATATGGTTAGACAAGGACAGAAAAAATTTCAATTCGATACTAACGCCATCTCGCGTCTGGTGACGCGAAGTACGATTTCTTAATAGGAACACAGGATATAAACAGAGGTATTAGACAAGGAAAGCACTAGTGTGCGACAAGGACAGAGAGAGAACGCTTCCTATTGGCTGGCGGGCCGCCATGTCCACCGTCCAGAGCCTCCGCCACGTGGTCCGATGAAAAATCATTAATAACTCAATAATTACGATGATTTTGTGAACTTTTAGAATTGAAGAATGAAGAGTGGACCTTTAGCTACTTTCACATATAGTTTTTAGTGCAATATACCTTTTCAATAATTAGTTATTAATAATTTTAGGATAAGGAGAGAGAGAGAACGTTCCCTATTGGCTGGCGGGCCGCCATGTCCACCCTCCAGAGCCTCCGCCATGTGGTCCGATGAAAAATCATTAATAACTCAATAATTACGATGATTTTATGAACTTTTAGAATTGAAGAATGAAGAGTGGACCTTCAGCTACTTTCACACATAGTTTTTAGTGCAATAGACCCTTTCAATAATTAGTTATTAATAATTTTAGGAGAGGTTGTCAGGAACGATGCTTTTTACGTTTATATACGTTTACGGTTTATCAATAATTTTATAGCTTTTTACTAAATTCCCATGCAACTAATTAAACGCGTTTGAAAGGTGATTCCTTTGGCTATATTCTCATATAATTTTTACTAACATATTCGGTTTAGTTTAAGAGTTATTAAACATTCTTTGGGAGAGTATTACACCCGTCATATTTCAGCGTAATAGTTTTCTGTCATTTTCATTAATAACTCAATAATTAAGATGGTTTTGTGAACTTTTAGAATTGAGGAATGTAGCTTGAACCTTTAGCTATTTTCTTATATAGTTTTTAGTACCCTAAACCCTTTCAGTAATTAGTTATTAATAATTTTAGTACGTGATGTTGGGAACGATACCGCATACCGTCAAGTACCTTTACGGTTTATCAATAATTTCATAGCTTTTTACTAAATTCCCATGCAACTAACTATACGCGTTTGAAAGGTGACTCCTTTGGCTATATTCTCATGTAATTTTTATTAACATATTCAGTATAGTTTAAGAGTTATTAAACGTTATTTGGGAGAGTATTATACCGTCGTATTCAAGCGTAACACATTTTCGTTAGTTTCATGAACAAGCATGATTAATTGTGTACTTTTAAGCGTGTAGAATGTAGTACAGACCTTTTACTACATTCTGCAATAATTTTTGTACGTGTATCTGATGCAGTTTATTAGATATTAGCAATTATTTATAATAGTTGAGCTTACTCGGATACGACGAGCTGTGGACTCTCCCATATAATGTTTAATAACTCGTAAATTAGAGCAGCTATGTCAATGAAAGTTATAGGAGAAGCTAGCTAAAGAAACAGGCTTTCCAACGAATATCTTAAAGTGTATAAATTATGTGAGTAAAAGTGCGAAAGTAATGAAAAACCTTAAGACAGTGTTGTACTCTCTGGACTCTCCGCGAAAGAATTGTTAATAACTAATTATTACGAAGGTCTGGTACATTAAAATCTATATGAGAAAGTAGCTAAAGGAACGACCTTTCGAACGCATATACGTAAGTGCATCAATTCGTTGTACAAAGTTACAAAATTAATGAAAAATAAGACGAACGTGCGGTATCCCGTACTAAATTAACCGACAACCTGCACTAAAATTGTAATAACTAATTATTGAAAGGATCTACTGTATTAAAAACTATCTGTAAAAGTAGCTAAAGGTCTACACTACATTCTTCAATCCTAAAAGTTCACAAAACCATCTTAATTATTGAGTTATTAATGAAAATGACGGAAAACTATTACGCTGGAATATGACGGGTGTAATACTCTCCCAAAGAATGTTTAATAACTCTTAAACTAAACCGAATATGTTAATAAAAATTATATGAGAATATAGCCAAAGGAGTAACCTTTCAAACGCGTATTGTTAGTTGCATGGGAATTTAGTAAAAAGCTATGAAATTATTGAAAAACCGTAAACGTATATAAACGTAAAAAGCATCCTTCCTGACAACTTCTCCTAAAATTATTAATAACTAATTATTGAAAGGGTCTATTGCACTAAAAACTATATGTAAAAGTAGCTAAAGGTCCACGCTATATTCTTCAATCCTAAAATTTCACAAAACCTTCTTAATTATTGAGTTATTAATGAAAATGACGGAAAACTATTACGCTGGAATATGACGGGTGTAATACTCTCCCAAAGAATGTTTAATAACTCTTAAACTAAACCGAATATGTTAATAAAAATTATATGAGAATATAGCCAAAGGTGTCACCTTTCAAACGCGTATAGTTAGTTGCATGGGAATTTAGTAAAAAGCTATGAAATTATTGAAAAACCGTAAACGTATATAAACGTAAAAAGCATCGTTCCCGACAACCTCTCCTAAAATAATTAATAACTAATTATTGAAAGGGTCTATTGCATTAAAAACTATATGTGAAAGTAGCTAAAGGTCCACTCTTCATTCTTCAATTCTAAAAGTTCACAAAATCATCGTAATTATTGAGTTATTAATGATTTTTCATCGGACCACGTGGCGGTGGCTCTGGGGGGTGGAGCATGGCGGCCCGCCAGCCAATAGGAAGCGTTTTCTCTCTGTCCTTGTCGCACACTAGTGCTTTCCTTGTCTAATATCTCTACATGCTGTCTTCCTATTGAGAAATCGTAGTTCGCGTCACCAGACGCGAGATGGCGTTAGTTTTGCTTGTAAGTTTTTTGTCCTTGTCTAACCCTATACATTTCCTTGTCTAACTCATTACTCTAACGCTATCCCTCTTTGCCCCTATTTCTTTCCTTGTTTAACTCATTTTGGTAGTGCTATCCTTATCTACCGCTATTCGTGTCCTTGTCTCCCTTTGCTATTACTACTCTAGTCATGTTTATTATATTTAATTGATACTTACAACAAATTTTTAATTGCTTTAACATTGCTAATAATGTCAATAATAAAATACAGTTTAGAGCACATTTTAAAGTACGTCATTTATCGAATAAATAGTGTCCCGTGTTAAATAACAATTCAGATGGTAGTTTATAATTATATGTAAGGATTAAATAAAATTGTTGCATTCTTTATCTTAATAAATTGGCTTAATTTGTTAATATCATATTGGATAAACAATTGCATGCAGCTGGAATTTGAAAATTAATATTTATAATCAATTTTTCATTTCTTTAACATCATTTATCCCAAAGGAAATGGACGAGGTGTGAGAGGGAAGAATATATAGGCTGTGAAATTCTATAAAACAATACTGGTTTATTGTAACCTTCTATAAAATAC
Organism: Habropoda laboriosa; assembly: GCF_001263275.1. Classification (NCBI taxonomy): domain Eukaryota; kingdom Metazoa; phylum Arthropoda; class Insecta; order Hymenoptera; family Apidae; genus Habropoda; species Habropoda laboriosa. The sequence goes on along the minus strand of NW_017100161.1, from coordinate 654,851 downwards.
ATTTCACATATTTATACATTTATTTATCTTACAATATGATTTTTTACATCTGTCGACCTTACCATCTTTGATGGTTCGATTGTGTTCGCTTTATATCGTAAAGGGCATAACAAATCCTTCGAACTTTTTCACACGATCGTTATTTGAGAACGTTCGACAAAAAATACATTAAGTGGTTAGGTCTACACTTTAACCTTGTCGATGGTTAGACGTAGCAAGCACAATCGTGGCGACGTCTATTGGCGATAAAGTTAACGTCGCAATATGGTTTACCATAACGTTTTTAGGCTAATTAACTTCAAAATTTTTCTTCTGTTTTGCGTTGTCCCCAACATGTTTAGATAATCATTGAAATTACAACCCTATTTTACGAAGTTTTCTATTTGATAAATGCGTATTAACGAAATTTTACACGAGGACATTGTTACTTGTCAATCTAGTTCACATTTGTCGAAAAGTGACACGAAACTGAAGAAGACAGTTGATAATGGGAATGAAACTTTTCATCTGGTTATTGCTCCTTCTGTCTTTAACCTCAGATGGAACAAGTTTCGGTAGAAAAAGATCCGCGAAGTGTCGAAGGTACAACGCGAAAATTCTCGGCCAAAGTGATGAAAATTCGACGACCGATTACTATTACGATTGCGATCCAACGGAATTTGGAATAGTACAGAAAATTCCATACCTACGTTCTTATTCAGCATGCGACACCGTGGAAATCGATTTCTCATCAGCCTGCGTACGATGCGGAATGTGCCTTGCCATTGCTGCAGAGGTTAATTCATTCTCAATATTAATTTATATAATTTCCATGTAAACATGTTTCCACTGATTAATTCGAATGAATGTAGTGTTTTTGTCGTGAATAAAAACAGCGAAAAGTTAAAATCTGAAGTAGATAATCATCAATTATATAACGAGGAATTATGTGTAATGTATATAACATAATTACGTGTTCTTTACACGCGAAAGCAAGTTTATCGAGATACTGAACATCATTGACACGTTCAATTCATATTTCTTAGATAAATAAAACGTTGATAGATGTTCACGAAGTATTGCCCCATCCATGCTTGAACGAGACCGAAGTCGAGCTTCTTTTGAGGACTATTTGTGATCATTCTTTTCAATAGTAAACTCCCAGTAGATTAATTATGTAACCAGTGTAAAAGGAAAGACGCATTTTTCTGTTTCCTTTTTTCGACAGCTATGGTTTTCGAGAAATAGACGGAAGGAGGTTAATTTCTGACAGGTTACCAGGTTCAATTTTAGTGACCACATCTGCTGATGGACTTTGGGGAAAAAAGTAATTGAACATGAACGTTTAATCGAAATAACCGTTACGGTATACTATATACAGGGTGGCTCGTAAGTCGCTTTATCATTTAAAATTTGAATAAACTGTTCGTTCTTTAATTATTCGTACAAATTTTTTTACAGAATATGTTAATTATCTTATAGGTTACTTTGACGTGAATTTTTCCATGATAAATTTTCAAAATCTGAAATAAAACTTTTAAAATATAATAGAAAGGAAGTTATTCAATTTTTAAAAGTGATTTTTAAAGTGACTTATGGGCTATTCTGTATATTTTACTTTGTTTTTATTTTATTCAGATTGAGAGATCTTTGTCATTATTATCTGGACGAAATCGGAGAGGTGCAATTATACGGACAATGGAAACAATGGTGCAACGACGAAGACGGCGAAATATTCCCCGATTTATCTAACGTGATGTGTCGGTAATAAAAAAAAAAAAATGGCTTTAATTAGATGAAAAATATTAAATTGTAAATTTTCATTCTCATTTTGTTATACGTTTCAGAAGTGAACACGGGATATTACGAGATTGCAGAAGCATGATGGACATAAAAGAATACGAGTCGCCGTTTAAAACGTACAATGCAAAAATAAAAATTACCGCAACGTACGACAAGTATGGCAAACGTAATTAGGAAGGATACTTTTCTTTATATACAATCATGAAAATGACAACGATCGAATCACACAGTGAATAACTTTATTGCTTTTTACCTTTTCTATGTATCTTTTCATATTACAAAAAAATAGCAACAATTGAGATATATTCGTGAAATGTTTCTTTATACAACTAATTTATCTAACTGTAATACTGAAGAAGAAACAGTAATATAATAAATAACACAGGCTCTCTGATAGTATGTTCTACCGACGATAATTAAAAACTTATGCTAATTTCAACCATTACATGTCGAGATTATGCAGGACGTCTCGTTCAATTTTTTTTTTTACTCAGTTAATCTTATTCTCTTCTTCTTTGTACACTGTTTGCTCGAATTTCACAATAAATAATTGCCCGGACTTTGGACCAGCCGACTTGGAATATACCTAGGCGAACTTTCGTCCACAAATCTTTGGACCATCGTTTAAAAGACACTTTTTTAAAAACGTATTCATGAGCCTGAAAAGAAGCGAAAAGTCATGTAGAAATAAGCTGCGATCGTATCGTGACACTATAACGATTTCTCTGTTAATTTTACACAAACACTTTGCATCTATTACCGCCTGTATGTAAAAGTATTGTAGAAAATATTGTTAAATGAATTTTTCAATCACTATCGTCAACAAATATTCGTTATCTTATCTCTGTAACTCTAAAGTCTAATTTTCGTTCCATCAAATCATTGATGGAAAGGAAAGACCGTATTATCTCTAGGTTTAGGCTTCTTCCTCGACTGTTCGACGTTCCAGTTCACTCGCTTGAAATTACTGCGTCTTTTACAGTCGAAACATGCTCCTCGATCGATATCCTCCTCCGAGTGATTCTCCTCGTTTCTCTTTCTTATTGGCGAGCTTTCTTGCGTGGAAACCGACGAACCCGAGGCGAACAGCTCGTTGTTCTCCGTTTTTTTCTTCAGCCGCGTGTCGTGATTGCCGGAGAAATTATTTTGTCGCGTGTGACGAGGATGGAAATGGGGAAAATGATGGAACGAGGTGAAACGAGGCAAATGAGATGGCATCAGGTGACGTTGACGCATCCCTCGAATGATCGTTTCCTTCATCTGTCGCCTTTTGTTCCAAATCCTCTCGACGATCCATATAGAAATGGCCGACAGGCAACCAGCGATTAGGATGAAAAAGGCAGAGTAAACGTCTGCCAATCTGGCGCTGTGGAAAGTGGTCGGTGATTTGCATCGAGGCATCTCTGGTAGCATTCGTTCTGTTATCCTATTCAGAACTCCTCGTTCGCGTATCTTCAGTATACTGAAAAATATTTTGGAAATTTTTCAATAGGTTTTTTCAGACTAATTCAATTGAGTCGACGGGAAAATTTTCTTCGATTCACTTTTTCTTTTAAGTCTTTGACTGCTGGAAGCTTGAATGTGAAGTATAGCGTAATAACATTAGCACAACTAATCCTCGAAAAGGTGCAATTTTTTTTTTTTAAATTGGTTATTTAAATATGACTCATACTGCATATTACGCTAGCCTAATCATTTTTTTTGTTGAGTATTTCGTATCGTATGTTTGTAAAATAAATAATTTACGAATATGAATCTGAAAAGCGATGATAGTATCTATATAGCGTTCGATTATCCCGAGCGCCGATAGCAGTCAAAGCGTTAAATTAATTGCTTATCAAAGAAAGATCTCCCGAGGATTTCAATAAAACTTAAAAGGACGTATTTACTTTCTGTAAAATATTTCATTCCAACGAGTAATTTTGAAGAAAAAAATTAAATTATCTCTGCAGTAAAAATTATCTGCATATACGTTTTTTCCATTTGCAATTTTAAATAGTATAATTTCGATATAGTATAAAACGAGTAAAAAAACGGTTCACCCGGTTTGTCCTTTCTTAAAAAATTATAAAATTGCAAGTACTCTTTTGCATACATATTAAAGTATGAAAATGCACGTAAAATCTTCCGTACTTTTTCTCCGTCTCTTTCAAACATTCCACAAAACGGACATACTTCAAATTGATAATTTTCTTGTAAGGACAGGAATTCGCCATCGGCAGTGCGACCATTGTGAAAGTTTGCGAAAGCGGCAGCTCCTTCAAGGTGCATCGTTCCTGAATCAACGTCGATCTCAATGCACGTCTTGCAAGTGTGGCGCTCACGAAGAAACCGTAATGTCCCTGCACAGCCTTAGTGAGACCGGAAGTGGTGTCCAATCGAGACTCTCGGTTGTTGAACGCTCTTATGTACAATTCGCGTAGATTGCTGTCGTTCACGTTCTATAGAAACAAGATTTTTCTCTTAATTTTTTTCAATTAATGTTTTATCCGGCTGAATGAACTCACCCTAATGTATTCATCATCGGTTGTGCTGTATCCCAATTTAAAGTTATGAGATAGAATGTCGGTGATGGACTTGATACCGCTTGCCTGTACCGATAAGATCGAGGTAATGAACCCGGCGTAAGCGTTATACATTACCAATGCAAACATCAGGCTGAATAATAATACTGTTTTCCCCGATGGAGTGCGCGGTGTCCACGGTGAACCTGTGTGGAAGCATCGATCGTCCATTTTTAATCTAGATTTTACGTGTATAGGAACATTGTTCGGTCAAAAAAATTTTAGACAGCTTAATTAACTGCTATTGGCGCCTATTAGGCCTTTTGAAAATTTGTTTCGGCTATATGGTACAGCGTTGTGGTACACTTCCGTGTTAATTTAACCCTTTGAGGACGATAGACTCGTATAGGTGTTCACAAAACACTATGAACGCAATAAATTCATATTTTTAAGTAATAAAAATAATTAGAGCGATCGTGAACTCGTGTACGTATATTTGAGGAAAATGTAATTTTCAATTAAGTGTAACTTAAATGTCTTCCGTCGGCAAAGGGTTGATATTTAATTTGATCTTTTACAATACCATCCATCTTGATTTAAAGAAGCTCGTTTTTTCCTTAGGATAGTCCAAAAAAATATATGTGATTTTCAGATTTGTGCAATCTCAATTTTTCTGGCGAGCAGTGTATATTTCTGTTTGCAATAAATGATTTTTCAGGATGTTTAATGAATTATAGTACCTTGCATGCACATAATACTGATACACCAAAGCGCAGCCTCTCCGATTCCAACACGTTTCTCCTCGTCGTAATGTAGAACAGTCTGTGCTGCGTAAATGATCAATCCCATTGCGATCAGTATCATGAAATACGTAAAAGCGACACAACCCAACAGATAATTGTTAAACGGCTGTCGAAATATGTCTCTCATGGTCCCAGTTTCCAATGGATGGTAGTAAATGTTTCTCCTATATCCAAAAGTTGATCAAATAATATTCTTTTCCCAAAAGGAAACGGAGAAAAATTGAGAAATCTTGTCGAATGTTGTCTAATACACCGGGTGGTCCAAAAAGAAACGCACTTTTCAAAAAAATCATAAAAATTTGTTTGCTCAAAGCAATTTTTATAACTTAAAATGAAGTTTAAATTAATGGAAAAATTAGATTTTCAAAATTTCTCTCTAAATTAAAAAAAAAAATGGCCGTTCATTTAACGTCGAATCTTTGAATTCATCACGCAAACGAAATAATCACTGAAAAGTGACATAAAAGTAATTCTTCTCATAAAAATAATTCTGTGTTGCCTCGTGAAATAATTTTCATGGTGACCAAATTTCTCCTCCGCTAATCATCGAGTTACAAAGAAAGGTGCAGATCTTTCTGGACCACCTTGCATCACCACTGCACTTTTCAACGACCCTAAGTCGAGTAAATCTGGACAAAAATTCACTCTCACATATAACGAATCAGGGGATGACTGAACGACATTTCCGCCTGTCTCTCCTCGTTCACAGTAATGTAACCCAGTCCAATGTCCACAGCTCCGGTGACAACGTCTCCGAGAAGGTTGTTCCAAACTTTGTTATTCAGGGTACCAAGTTTCTCGTGCGGCACCAGTTCTATGCTACAAAATGATTCATCCGTGAGCTACACACGATTACGCAACGACGTGACGGTCGTACACATGCAGAGGAAAATTTGCAATAGCTGTTAATAAACAAACGTAAAAACATGGAACGTTTAGAGTGGAAAAGTATGGTAAACGACTCGCGGTGACTTTATAACGATGTCTAACATCACCAGATATCTGTTTACATTTCAGAAACAAGTTCTCCCACTTATCGTGCGTTTTTATTGAGAGACGAAGGGTGCTCTCGTGATCTTATCGCTGTTCTCCGTGTGATTTCGCGAATTCAGACCTTTGAATCGGAATCATTTTACACGATATTTCGACTTTTGAACTCGGGCCAGATAACGAAACACACGTATCACGATCTCGTGTTTAGGTATCGTCGGAATTGCGCAGATGTGTATTGTTTGAATACACTTTCTTTCGCAGAAATTATTACCTTATCGCGAGCTGTGAATGGAAGATAATGTACGTTGATCGTTCGATCAATTGTTACCTTTATTTTCAGAATAGGAAAATGTTGTTGTAGATTCGTCTCGGTAATGAGAAGTTATGCTAGGATTTAGGTATTTTTAGGGTTGATTTTTGATTGATCGATTTAGGGTTGTTACGGTGAAATGGAAATTTTGCTTAATTTGACAATTGGGAAATTTGATTTAATTCGATAATTGGAAAGTTTGTGAAATTTAAGGATTTACTTGAGAATAAGGACTCGCTTCAGATTAGATTGGAATTTGAAAGATTAGGAACATTTTAAAGTATGTACTTCGTATTTTGTATAGTGGTCATTGAACTTGTATCATAAAAGTTGCTATCTGATCGTGATAAAAATAAGGCACAGTAATCTGTTATATTTTGTTAAATGTAATAATAGAAAAAGAACACACCATGTGATATAGATCAGAGTTAACGAGATAATTGGTTAAACGAAACATGTCACCTTTAAACCAGATTTATGCAAGTTAATTTCTACGCTGCATTCTCAATATTATAATTAGATTAACTAGATTGATTCTAATTAATCTCACGATGTAGAACTATAATAACGTATGTGACATTAAATACCGCAAAAAGGTATTTTTTACACTCTGACTTTTGCAATTCTTATGAACAGTTTATTCTTAACAAAAAATAAAATTCACAGAATTCTTATCATTATTTTCATAAATATTTATTCCGAATTTACGTAAATTACGTAAATCATTTATCTTGAATAGAATAGACGGAAAAATGACAAATTGTAAAATTCAACTTTCTAAACGGACCGAAATTTATGCCCTGAAAATTGTGATAAAAATTCCTCATTCTTTTGAAAAAGAATCCTCAACCTTCGTCAATTACACGCTCAAACTGAATAAAACCCTCGAAAATTACAATAAAAATTCTCTATTGCTCCCAAAAGAAACATTACGCGAATCCAACCATCCTCCATAAATTCGCATCGTATAAATTCTTGGACCATTGAATTATCGTCGAAGCCATCAGAAATGAAAAGTTCCATCGGAATCAATACCTGGCATTCACGCAGCTCGTGACGAAGCTGGCGAAATCTAGGAGCGGCGTTATGTCGTTCGCCTCTTCTTCAGTGACGTCCATTTGTCCATCGATCGTCCCGTTCAACACACCGAAAACGATCGGTTGTCCTTTGAAGTCATTCCGCAGTTTCACGCTGATTGGACTATGTACCGACCAGGAACCTGGGTTCCACGAGCCAAGGAAACTCGTCACCATGCTGGTGTGGTCCGAGTATCGGATTTTGTACACGTGGACGAAGTGGAAGAGCACCGTTCTATTCTCAAGAATCGCATAATTCAGATTGATCGAGGCGTTCTCGTCGAATCGTTTGATCGGCGGCTCGAGGAATTCGAAATGTTCCCCGTATCGTTGCAACGATGAACAGGTCCTTGACAAACGTGGAAGAAATGACTTTCAGCGGAGATTTCACGGTAAATGGTATAGTCGATAGAAACGACATACACTACCGGCCAAAAGTTTCGAATCACCTGCCAATTTACATTAATACTGAATCCACTACTAATTCTTTATTGATTTGAGTAGCACTTTACCTCATTTCGACAGTTTCGAATCACCTGCCAATTTACATTAATACTGAATCCACTACTAATTCTTTATTGATTTGAATAGCACTTTACCTCATTTCGACTGACTTGAATGATAAAAAACTCGTTGGAAAATTATTATAAATGCTAACCTTTTTGGGGAATTTTTGTGCAAAATGCAATGCACAGTGATTCCAAACATTTGGCCGGTAGTGTATGTAGTCGAGGTCGTAAATTGAAGTATTAATTAGCGATACTGATTCACCTGTCGGCAGCCAGAATCCTACGTCATTTGTGAATTAACATTTAATATCTCTGTTTACGTACTTTTATTAACCCATTTGCATTCACGGGAAGACATTTTTTTTCATTAACGATGTCGTTCTTTTGACACTTTAAACGAGATATCTTATAGCCGTGCGTTTTTCATATTTACTTCTTAACCCCTTGTTCTATGGCAACTGTGCAGGCTCGTTGCGTAGATTTTGGTGTGAATGCAACAAAAATAGTTGCATCAACCAGAATAATTAACTTTAATTGTTACTTTCGTTTGAATTTACAAGACTGAAGATTGTTGAATGTGATTAATCCATAATGCACTAGTTTTTGTTACTTAATGCAGTACTAAACCGGTAAGTAGCTGAAGCTTGGGTACGTAAGCAGTAAAAGAAATCATATGTCAAGGGGTTAATGTCTCTCATTGGAATTTTCGATCGGGTAAAAGTAAAGGAAAAAATTGTTAATTTGCTACGCGTGGCATAGATAATCCTTTTGTATCCGCGGGCGAGATATCTCACACGGTGACTTTTACTCGGGCGTTTGCAAAGACACGCGAGATACGTGTCTCGTCCAAATTGTCAAATGGAAGTTATCAAGTCGCGAGATACTTTGTCTAAAGAATGGAATGGTTCAAAATTCAGAGATTTAAAAGTGTTGAGGCCAAAGTGTGAATTCACGAGTAATTTCAATCGCAAAGCAAGTTTCCACTTTTTCACCACATTTCAGTGAACACTCAAAGGGTGAAAGCGCGGCAAATCACCGAAATGGGAAAATTGACCTAAATTGACCTAAATTGACCTAAATTGACCTAAGCGAGATTCGAGCTTCTGATTACCCCGGGACTATTCTTTCAATGTCAGAACTTACGCATATACTTTGACTCATGACCGAGGTTACGACCTCGCTGCATCGTTTCCAGCGACTGTACGTATACATAAATGACAAAATTTGCAATGAATCACATTGAAAGCGTAGAAGTTGATCTGTCAAAGCGATATAATGGAAGTAAACGTATTCATGACGAATATCTTAATGCAATACCTAACAACGATGCATATTTTCACAGACGACGGAATAGCGTATTCTATGGAGTGTAATAGAATTTTCAATTAATTTTCATATTTCTAGATATGCATGAAGGATAAAGTTGAAGCACAACCAGGAAAAATGTAAAGGTTCATTATTTAGATACCGCTGAATAAAATTCTATGCAGTAATTGACAGTGCACGGATTGTTTTTCGTGGATGGTTGCGGGTGATATTTACATATGCATTTACTTCAAATGTTAAGGTTCATTTTTCAACTGAACAGAATTATACATGTATGTAAATAAATGCAGAAATGTTATGTTCATTAAAAATGAATAATTCGTGACAGATATATCGTATGGTATTGTCAAATGATATTTATCTCAGCTGCATTAAAATATAAAAGTTCATGCTCGTAGGCGATCGAGTGTAAACATTGTAATTAATTAATACTCGATCGAAAGATCAAGGATCAAGTAGAAATCCGACACGATCTCAAAGATTCTATTACCCTTGACAATCACTTTTCACCTTCGCTATCTTTCGTACACCTTGAATTTAAAAAGAAAAAACCTGCCATTACCTCGGGAGGATAATTTATTCAAATTCTATGAACGATCAAACTTCCAGTTTCGCGTGTAATAAAATAAACTGTTAACGTGCTGTTTGAATAATATACCATTCACTTTTAAAAGTGTCTTCGATCCAAAAAAATAAATAAAGAAATTAAATTTTTTTCGAAATATTTAATACGCCACAGAAATGAAGTTCTAATATTAATCTAATTCTGACCTAAGTTTTCTAATTCGAAATCTAAATTTCTTAAATTACCACTCTTATTTTTCTTTCATTTTCCTTTTCAATTTTCAAAGTGACCAATCGACAGAGTTCGTCCATTCAAATTTTCTCTTTCAGTTCTTTTTACTTTCAAGAGTCTGTTATGTTTTTCTCGAAATATCGCGAAGCTTCGAGCGCGAGAATTCTTCGAGCGCGAGAATTCATTTGCACGCACGTTGTTTGCCACGTTGTGTGTAAAATCGATCGATAATCGATCACCGAGAGACACACGTTTTTTCTTCTTTTTTTTTCATTGTTCAGCAAGAGTAACCTACCTGTTCCAGTACACACGTGACAATTTCTGGATGGCGGCGTACGACAAGGATGGCGTCGCGACGATCACGTCGCTATCGATGCCTATGTGCAGATGTCGAAGCACGGTGTCGATAGTTGCGTCCGTATTTCTCGTGGTTATCATGAGCCAAGACACGTAGTAATTAAATAAAAACTTCTGTGAAGCCTGTAATTCAACGATATGTATATTATCCTCTATTATGTTAAAAAATAGTACATGAATTCTCTATATAAATGGTGCATTCGAGCATGAAAAGTAATGAGACATCTCGCGTGACGTTAACGAGCTTGATACTTGCAATTACGTTATATCATATCTGATTGATTTGGTCATAATGCATTTAGTAATTAGCATCGATATAAACATCAGAATAAACGGTACGAATCGTACGATATTAGATAGATCGAGTAAACTGAAGAATATTTATAAAAGTTCAACGATATTCAGCATGAAGTTGCAGAAAATTCTTTATAGAAACATATTCGAATTGCAAATCGACAGTTTTTCCAATTCTGCTCCGACACTTAACTTCATTTTTTCACGAATTTAATTGGATCGTTTGATTAAGCTACTTCGAACAACGAACAACACGTAGTTCGGAATTGTAAATCGACAGTTTCCAATTTTGGTTCGATTATTTTATCCTTTTCCTCCCGAATTTCATTCGACTGTTTGACCAAAGTACTTCAAACAATGAACCATAGTTTGGAATTGTAAATCGACAATTTTCATTTCTATTCGACCTTTCTTTCCTCGCAAATTTCATTCGATAGTTCGAACAGCGAAGAATCTTTGAAGCATTTTCACGCGTGTTTCTCTCACCAC
>NW_017100161.1:612222-643592 GCF_001263275.1 Habropoda laboriosa | reverse complement strand
TAAGCCCGTCGAGGAGAACGATCGATCCAATTCGATGCTTCTGGATCGCAAGTGCATCAGGAATGTTCGGATTGACCGCAGACTGAATTGACACGCCGATTCCTTCGTTGGTGAGACACGCGATTAACGGTCTTGTGTACGTAAACACACAATCTACAACCAGAAAAAAGTATAAAGTGGTGTAATGAAAAATCAGGATGAACTAAAATTGAACTGGAACTCGATTACACCCGAGATACGTCTGCAAACACTTCCTTGCGTGAAATCGAAAAAATATCAGTTCACGTGAATCTCTTCGCCGAGGAACGTGTTAATTAATTGCATTTACAATTAGTCAATAACTATTATTTAATAACATGCGCCTTGATACTTAATCACTGCAATAATATGAAGGACGTATAACCCGTTTTGCAACATTTGTAAGTATTGATAAATTCAACAGCAGTAGAAAATCACGTCTGAGATATTCGACGGAGAACTTTGATCATGTTTCGATCTTAACACAAGGTGACATTTCCGCGAAACGAGATAAAATATGAGTAGAGATAAGCTTCTTTGTATGTGAAAATTTGAAAAAAAAAAAGAAAAAAAGAAACATTCGATTCTACTTACCTAAAGAAGTCAAATTCTCGAAAAGGACTATCTGGTCCCAAGCTCTCCACTTAGCAAACTCGAGGATTAATTGCAGAGTTAAGGGCGATGGTAAGATGCATGTGCTGGTTGCCATGTAAAACGTGGTCGTCATGAAAAATCCCATTTTCATTTTTCTACAAACAAGAAGAGGGACAATCTGTTGTTGAAGTGTTGCTAAGAACTTCGTTTACTTTCGTCGCGTTGCCTAACATTTTTCACAATGTAGAGTTCACGTGGAATTATTCGAAGCTGCTGGGAATCGACGTTACCGTTTCGATTGACGTTGACTGTTCTACTAACGCGTGGAAATAATTCACGGCTCCTCTACCTCGATACGAATATCGTATAGTTTCGTATCTCTTTTCTATATAAAAATTGACGAGGAGAAACGAAGAAAAAGGATCATTCGATCTTGATTCGATAGATTCACCTTAGAAATAAATTTGCACAAGGTGTTTCAAATTTAAAGGGACATTTCTTATTACTTAAAAGGTAAATAAATAAATTTGAAAAAGTTCAATTTCTCAAAGTTTACATTTTCTCAGAATTAATCTCATTTTTATTGTAAATTAAATTCTGCATTAATCGCTATTGTTTTCACGCACAAAATGGAACTCTGAGTCCTCGCAGATAAGAAATTTACACGTACCTTGCGAACATCTTATCGAGAGCATCGAAAATTCGCAGCTCATCGTCGATCGAATCTCATTGAAAGTGGCAGGAAAATCGAAAAAGTGGCTGATTCCACGGGACTCATTCGATGCCTGTACGAAACACGAAACGCCTTAGACAACGATCGAATATGGACTGAGTGGACTTTTTTCCATCCACCTTTTTAAGCAAATTAACCGTAGAAATGAAGTCGCGTATCGATGACAAACATCCCTCTGGGGACGTGAATGAGACAGAGAAAGGATAAACCGTATTCGATGTCGAACGTAGTTTAAATGTAAAGTATTCTTCATGGAATAGTTGTAAATATTGAACAGACCGAGTTGAATTGAATTATTGTTCAAAGACACGATAGCAGGATGACTCATTCAGCGAGGAATAGTTTTTCCTAATTTAATTAAGTATGCATCTCTTCAAATGCATATATTCGAATTGAAAGTTTCCAGCTACTTTCATTTGAACTCGCATATATTTAATACTGAAAGAAGTCGAAGGTCAGGTTCTGTATTTATATCGATATCAGACAAATTTTTTAATCACGTTTCGAGTGACAGAAGAAATTACTTTTGGAGAATTACCAATGGAACATTTTCACCTAATCTAACATTGAAAGGATTCCTAAGTGATAAATTTTACTCACGATTTAAATTTTCTTTCTTATTCTAATTTTTTCGGGGGAATTTTGAACGATAGATCAAAGGCTTCGAAATGATTCCTCGGAGAAAAGGATTGCGTTGGAGGAATCGGATCGTCCTATTTGGAAAAATCAGCGCAGTGGGTGTATTGACGTTCGTACACAAAACCCGTGAACGAGGACAATGATGTGTCGATAGTAGTATTTACTTCGCGTTGACAGCAAATCGATAGAATTGATGCAATCGATGCGACCGGTGGAAAGAATCGGTGCTCCTCGCGAAACTCCACGCATTGAGCTTCTTCGTGCAGCCGTAGAAAGTGAAAATTTTCTTTGTTCCTGCCGTTTCTTAAGGAAATTCCACGTGTAATTTGTACCGCTGAATCTTTTTAGCGGCAACGGGACGGCCTCGTTTCTTTGCGTTCAGATTATCGCTCTCCTGAGTGTCAGGTGGCGATAATTAAATGTTTTGCTATACCAACATTGTATTCCGTATTCGATTAAGTTTGAAAAGGATAAATTTGTAAAATTTTTGCATATAGAAATGCACACATCAAATGGCATTCTGAAAGGGTTAAGAGTTCTATTCATAATAGAATAAAATTAATTTTATTTGTCGCCGACATGAAAAACACCTCTTTAACTCTTTAACCTCTGAATATTGTCACGTATGTCCTTTCAAATATCCATACTCAATAAAAGAAAACTACGGAGAAAACTTAACCCTTTGACTTGTGATTTTTTTTTTACTCGCTATACGTGTAAATATTGTTTGAACAAATCGATTCTCAATTATTCGCGGGTACAAAGACAGAGATCTATGGTTTCGGTGAAACTTCTCGAAAACCTCCTTCCTCAACTGCTTTCACCTGTGTAGCTCTCATTTTTTGCCTAGCTGAGACTTTATTTATAAAAGTTGGTCCTCGAAGATGTTGAAAGTATCCTTGACCCCGATTCCTCGAAACCAAACTTGCAGGATTCGGTATTGAAAAAAAAAAACATACCAGCAATTAAATTTTACCCTTTAAAAAACACGTCGATTTGTCAAAGTGTCAATTTTGCACAAACGGACTCCATAAGCAGGTACATTAATGTAAAATGACAGGTTTCTAACATTCGTTAGTTTCACATCGGTTTGATCAGTATTCAACTCTTAGTCAAATGCAAAATTTTAACCCTGAACCCTGGGGTCTTTCGTGACCCCAGCAAAAGATACTAATTTTCGTTAAATCGCAAAATAATTGCAAAATATCAAGCTTCTCTAACTTCTTTTTTCTGAAAATCTTAATTTGATAACCCTAAATAAGATACCTTATTAAACCTGCAGAAAAACACACCGAATCTGAAAGATTTCAACGCGAACTTTGACAATCCAAAAGAACACTACCATACGCGGATCGAACTAAAATTAATTTTTCCACTTGTACCACTGTCAGTGGTCCAAACAACGATACGTACATTATAAAACAACCTCTCAATATCATTATGATCGTTCGTTACCGCCACTGTCGAGCAAAAATAAGAAAAGAACGATCCACGTATTCCCACAGCTTTTCCAGTTATCCAGCCCTTGGCGATCTTCGTGGACCGAGCGTGTACCGCGAAAATGACGATTCCCGATTAAACTGGCTACGTCAGAATGAGTCAGCATATCTTCACGATATCGTGTCACACATGGAATACGTGTACCATCTCACAGATTATGCCCCCTAAACAAGGATCAATATTTAATGCGGTCTCAAAGTGCAGTCAGCAACTCGCCAATCCGGCGAATGTTATATCATTCACGTGATACTGTCATCATCATTCGTTGCCTCGTATCTTTCTGGCGCGATGATGCCACACACGTAAGGTTGGACTTTGGAATTCAGATTACTTACTACGCTGCGTAAAAACTTGAAATGCCAATGACACACCACCGTCCAGGTTCGTGTAGTCCTCGCTGTTTAATCCAATTTACCAAGTAACCGCTCGGTCAAGTATAGATGATCTTTAACAGCCCTGTTGTTATTGCTTCCCTTTGATTAAGGAAGTACAAACTCCGGTGCGTGCCAGGATCTGCAGAAATTCAAATGTGCACGATATCACGTTTATGTTTCTAGGATTTTTAATAAATTTTTAATTAATAATTTTTCATACAAATTTTTTTTTTTAAAAAGGGTTAAACTATTCAGGGTGAAGTAAAATGAAAGGATGCGATAAATAGATTATTGGTGTTAAATGCCCTTTTAACATGCTCTATTTATCACATTTTTACTAAAAGATATGCTTGAGAATTGATGTAAGCAAATTTTGTAATTGAGGTGTAAAAAAATTTATTAGGAG
Organism: Habropoda laboriosa; assembly: GCF_001263275.1. Taxonomy (NCBI): domain Eukaryota; kingdom Metazoa; phylum Arthropoda; class Insecta; order Hymenoptera; family Apidae; genus Habropoda; species Habropoda laboriosa. The sequence goes on along the minus strand of NW_017100161.1, from coordinate 639,328 downwards.
GGGCTATAACGTCTACCTAACCGACTGAAGGTAACAAGAACTCTGAGTATTTGGTGAAAAAAAATTATTTAAATAACAAATCGTCGCGGAGCATGAATTAGGCACTTTCAATATGAAAATGATGTGCAAATTGATTGTTTATATTAATACATTTTACACGAAGCAAACGATCGATTATTGCTGAAAAGAAATATGTACATAAGGACGAATTGCTGTTGTTATGAATTTCTAAGTGCTATGTATAGACCAGAAGGTCATTGCAAAGGAACGAAAAAAAAGTGTCAGTAAAAAGAGGATTTACGAAATCATCTCAGTTCAATATTTAACACCACTTACGAAATCCTCTGAAAAGATAAAACAACGATATCCATTCTACTTGTAACACAAAAAACACTCTTCCGAGAACAAAAATGTTATTCAAACACGGTGATAATTCTATTTAAAAAAATGATCGCATTTTTACAATCGTCCGAAAGAATCATCTTGTATTTTCACATGAAAAGCAGTGCTACCAGTATGGAAAGACAATAAAGTTTTTTCTCTTACGATTGAAGAAACTTCCGCTCCTCTTTACCTACACATTCTGAACAGACAATGTACCGAACAATATCGAAAAAACCAAACCTTTTTGCAGCATGTTCCAAGCAAAAACATCTTCAGAACTAATTCCTCTGGCAAAACACGAGGCAAACAAAGGAATTCCCGCGAACGTCTTATTCTCGTTGACACAGAAGAACAGGTCAAACACAAAGAGAGGGCTGTAAGCAATCATATTGCGCCGCATCAGTGTTTCCTACGGTAAAAGATCACGTAGGCTTCTGCCCATGGAGTAACGTCGTAAGATCAACACGATGGGATGCCGTGTCGTGGCGCCACCATCGCTTCCGCTTCGTATCGAAGCGCGCTCGTTGTGTCGTGCTTGTGTTTGTCGGCAATCATATTTAGCTCTGGCCGCGTGGTGCCGGTATCTCAGTCTTAGTTCGCTGTCAGATCGTTCAATTTCGGAGTAGAGAGAACACCTTCGCGAGCGGAACGGTGAATCCAGAGGAACGATTACTGGCAATCGTACGAATACCAAATCTTGTGTGATCGTAGCTGTTTCGTATAGAATCGTGTTTGTTGCATATTGTGCACGTACCGGCATCGGAACATCGACGAACAGGCGGCAACATTCGTCAACCTAGTCGAACGAGAAAGGTTAACCGGCAAAATCTACGACGAGGGGAACAACAGAGGTACATGTCCCTTTTTCTTCTTCTATGGTATTGTTCGTTCGTTACGGGCGACCGTGTCGCCATTTGAGAATCTCTGAGTGATTTCGTTCGTTACGATCGAGAATTCGAAAATATTGTGTAAGGTGACAAGAAAATCGTCGAATGTCAAAATTAGTGGAACAATTCCTTCTTCTCGCGCATTTTTTCCTCTTTATTTTCCTGAGAGAATAGGTCAGTGACGAGAGAGTGGGATAATTCCATACGACCCTCGATTCTCCGGCACACGACCGGTCACCCCAGCACCGCGTGATCGGACCTCTCGAATCGTTTGGAACTTATCAGTATTCGAGATGATGTAACGGTGTGTTTAGTGTTAGATACGCGACACTTAAATTTGCATCTCGTCGATCGACGAAAATTAATTAGTCAACTGAAATCACGTTGAGGAAACGGCCATTCACGTTAATTTCACCGGGTCCATAGTATCGGAATTTCTCCTTTTCTCGCGTGAGTACGGAAGAGAAATCTTTTTTTCTCGCAAATCTAGTCACGTATACGATCGAATGAAACTAAAGAAAAAAAGAAAGATGTTGATTTGATCAACGACGTGTTCGCTATTCAACTTTTTCCCCCCAAAAACATCCGACAGAAAAGGAAAGTTGATCGGTCAGCGATCGATGACCGGGTCTTGACAAAAAGTTGTGTGTTCGTGAAATGATATAACCTAGAGAAAATCGAGATCCGCCGGTAACGTAATTCGGACGCGTTCATTGTGCACCTCAGATGTGTATATGTGTACCTAGAGGTATAACGTTAACTTTTCGAGCGCGCCACTACGGTCGCACGAACACTCGCCGGTGCTTTCATTTGCGAGGCGATAACGAAATTCTGCTCAGCGTGAAGTATAAAAATAGTTGCGTTTTTCTCACTCTGCATCTTTTTTTATTCATAGACCCGTCTACCTGCTTTTTCTTTCGTGTTGCTACCTACCACTGTCATCCTAGACCCTAACCGTTGTGTATTTTTACCTGCCATTTTCTGTCACTAGATGGACACTTCGTTTGACGTTATTTTTCTACCGCCCTTTTTTATCCCTACGTTGTATGCTTTGGGAGAAGTTACTTTTACAGCTGTACCATTTAACCCGTGACTTTGACAGTAGTGGCTGTACCTTTGTTTTATCATTTATGCGCCGGTAAAAAGATAGCAGGCAGTGTACATATCAATAGCATAGATAAATAGATTCAGGAACATGTACATGTATGAACTAATATTCTGTGCGTCGTAAAAAGCGGAGTGGTGAAGTTCAGACATTGTAGCCGATAACCTAAGCAGCAACGAACAAACTCTAACTGCATTACGTTAAAATTTTAAAGTCATTGCATATTCCAAGTCTAGCGTTAATCAGTTCAAACGGTTTAAAAGTAATAAATAAATTCCATTGGTGTGGGGAAAACATTACTCGCTAACGATAAGTGAAACGTACAGTCTGTGCAATTTATTTGCTATTTGATAAATTAACCACGATAAAATTTGAATAACGCATTACAACATTTTGTTTTCTTTTTTAGAACGAATAAAATTTAGAAATTCAGTATTTTTCGAAATATAATTTTACAACCGTTCACGCGTGATTTCGCTGTATCGATAGAGAGATCCTTCGGTCGCGTTTCTGCGGTGTCACACCTGTTGAGTTGTTTGGAAACATTTCTTCGGCCGCTCGTCGTTGGCACAGGCTGAACATAGCTTCGAGCGGATTTCAAGTTGTACAGGGTTTTTTTTTTGCCTCTAGGCAGCTAATCATCGTTTCGATACACCGTTAACGGCTTTGCCATTACCGTGCATGCAGATTGAGAGAAACAGATGTTACTTTGTTTCTTAAATGTTCAAACCTTGGCAAAGATCAGGTGTTTGAACGTTTACAATGTAGAATGTGAGCATTGAGGATCAAATTCTATTCTAGTCACCGTACATATTATATTAAAATTTTGAATCATTCTTTCAACCAAAATTAGTAGGTATCTACCTTTTCGTTTAATTACATTTTTATCGATGAAATAAAAATGGAGGTTTTCAATTATCTTTGGAGTCACTTTGCAGTTACCTACTGTTTTTTTTTTTTCCATAAAAATTTTTAATTTTCGTGCTGGAATTATCTAATCTTTCTTCTTTTCTTTTTAATTCGTGTTTTAACCGATCGTTGATGATAATCGCATTTTTTGCCCGATTAACCCATTCGCGGTGCGGCGTTTGCAATTTCATCTGCGATACGTTGCGGGGGTGTAATCGGCTACCGGAAACGTCAATTCAATTAGGGTCGATTAGTAGCACCGGTTTGATCCAGCTCCTCCACAGTGCTGCGCATCTAGCGACGGAAATTACTTCTACGCGTTAAAAAAATCGATCAATCGGCGCACCGTGTCGCGTGCAGGCGTAACCAACTTTCGTCATTTACCGCAGCAGATTTTAATAGACAGCATCATCTATAAATATGTATACGTCGCTACTCTTCGCGGCCTATTATACCTCGACGTTTTATCATTTTAAAAATGTTATTAGCATGTGCATGATTTATTTTTAAAATATCGCCGAGGGTAAGCGGTATATTAAAAGCACATTAAACGTTGATCAGTTGCAACGAGGTTATTGATGTATTAAATTAGAGGCGAGCGGCTAAAAATGTACTTGAAAGGTAAACTAATAGAAAACAGTTATACTATTAGACTAGAAAGTCATTAACTCATGAATCTTTTATGTACGTTTCATACATCCAAACGATCTACCGTTTCAGATTAGTGTTCGTTACATCAGCGTTCGTAATGTAGTGAATAATTATTAAAGAGCATATACAGTCTCTGGTAGAAATATTTCAAACATTATGCCACTTTATACTTTTATTTTCAACTATAACTCCGACGAATAGAAAAATTATTCGAACGATGCACTGTATCGTGTTCGATCAGAATTTCAAATTAATATAAATATTACGATTGTTCAGTTACCTCGTACTTCTGAAATTTCGTCTATATCGCTATATTTCCGTTTCAAGGATCTCCCGAAGAAGAAGTAAATATAGACGAACGTAACACGAACTTTATTAATTAAAAATTGTAATCGAGCACGATAAGAAACGTTTGATTAAAATACGAAGTAGAACAGTTAAGTGTTTTCGAATATTTTTGCCACAGACTATACACCTATATAGACTATACTGACCCTTACAACTCATTCAACCTTGTTCACTTCGGAGATCTACTGCGTTTAAAATGAATCTGACACTCATATAGACACTGAAATCTTTTCCGAATTGCTCCACGTTCTATCGAATACCTTACATTTCTCGTAATCCAGAGATAACGAAAATGAAAAAAAAAAACCTGTTTTCGTGACGATTTTTCACACGTTAATTCGTCCGTTAATCTGAGCTACCGTTCGAAATACAAATCTAAAGATATCTATATACTTTACGAATGTAGATATCGTTGAATAAACAAATAACAAAAGGTCTCTTTTCTTTTTTTTTCTTTTTTTTTTTATCAAAATTACTCAAGGAGGCGATCCACGAAGATAAATCGAAGTAATCATCTCATACAACATGCACGTGATTCGGTTAGCACGTGGTGATCTCTGGTATTGTACTATGATTATGATGTGTCCGGTGATCGTTGATTGCGTCAAAGAAACGCATTAGCCGGAATCTCTAAGGAAAATGTAGCATGTATAAACAAATTCTGTTTGAAAATGTATGCATTATCACGGTTGATCACGTACGAGTTGTGTTTAATTAGTAAAACAAAATTTTCCCATGTTGTCATTCGTAGTACTTCAGTGTCTGTCATTAACACGTTAAAAAACGTTTGAATCGAAGACGACGATTACGTGGTTGTTAAATTTTACGATTGCGACGAAGTATTCCGCGAGTCTTTCTGCTCGTTCGTAGAAATTATTACGATCTTCTTATTAAATTGTTAGATAGCAGTTATACGGTTTTATGAAGGATGTTGTTTGAAATTGTCGGGTGTAATGAGTAGCTGCTTCTTCAGTGTCGTTACGATAATACGCAAATATTTACACATGTGAACATGCCTTAAGCGTTCATTCGAAGTATCGTTAATTGTCGAGTGAAAATTGTTTGGAAAAAGGAAGAGTTGTTCCGATGTGAATACGATTCTTTATTAGGCAAGTACATGTACGTACACACGTTAGGTAGAAAGTTTATGCTAGAGAGGAGTAATATAAAGGAAGAAATTTTCCTTTTATTATAGGGGACAGAGAAATGTCCGAGCTTCGAGGAAAAATTCATTTATTCCGGGTTTTTGACGCAAGCAATTTTAACTGTGAATTGAAATAAAATCGATACGATGTGTCATTGCATTAATGGTTAGTGGTTATTCAAAAGATGTATCTTTTTTTAATAATTCATTAGTGTACATGCATTCATAGTACCTACCGTTGTTTACCAAGTTCATTGGAATTTTTAATGTGAGAACTATGCATTTAGATGTTACTAGTTTTGAAGTATTGAAAGTTTCAAATTTTTTAATTTTCAAACATTTTAATTTTCATATTGTTAAATTTTTGAAATTTCTAAAATTTCCCGCATTTCTCTATCAACGCCGCCCATTCGATACGCAATCGAATAATCGTGCGATCGCGCGCCAGAAGTCCCTAGACGCATTCTCCCTTGTGAGAATTCTTCTCGCGACACATCTCTCCTCGAGTTCTTCTATCGGAAGTAGGCGTTCCGCATATCTCGTTCTTCGTCTCGAGAAACGAGTTGGTTACGTGGACAGAAAGAAACCGAAATCCCTTGTTCTCTATAGCCCGGTCGGAAGAACTAGTCTGCCTGGTTATTTCTCGTAGTCCTTGGATCAGCTTTTGTCTAGCCAGTCCTTCTACACGTTTCTAAGTGCGAGTTCACCTTTATTCAAGCAACGATTCCAACGCGATTCGATCTCGTTGGAAATTCAACGACAAATCGATGCATTCGTCGCGACTATGTCGGTAACGGTGAAAGCCGCCAACTATTGACGATGGCCAGGAATCGCCGTAACACAGTGCAAAGATCGTTTGCATTGATCGCCGACTCACATTCGTGACTTCGAGAATGCAAAGCGGCTGATGTCAGCTTCTGTGTTGTGTGTCAGAACGTAAACACCATCTCTACCTATATATATATATATATATGTACTTAGGCTATAATACGACGTACACTCGGATGTTCTAACGTTGGTAGTTACACGTAAGATGATTAAATGCGATAAGCGAGATCGGTAGACGTAATGATATTACGTTCTTCCACGATGTCGTTCACCGGTGACACGAGTTTTACCTTTAAGCATCAACAATTTACCTCAGATACGTGGATTATAAACCTAGAGTTCCGCTAAGGCCAGCAAATTTCAAGGAAATCAAGTTCTCCTTTTTCGCGACGAACTTTGGAACGAGTCCTTGTGTAAATGCAAAGTGGTCTATAACGTGAATCGATCGTTTGCTTTGAGAGAGTCTCTTTAAAACCAGCGTCCCTGTCGAGATGCGTTTTCATGAAATAACCTGAACGTAACCCGGGGCCGTGATGTAATAATGGTTTTCACTTTCCAAATTAATGTCCAACTGGTGGCTGAGAGCCGCTGGGCCACGTAACACGCGGACGAGGAAGCACACCGAGGCCTCGTAATTCTCTCTCGCGTGGAGCATCTCGTACCCTCGCAGTTCGCGCGTATACGCTGGCCACGCACCTATGCGCATGCGTGGTTATTCTGTTGCGTGATTAGCAGTTGCGCATGCGCGGTGCTCCGCGTCAGACGAAGTGGGCCACGGTTTGTTCAATATTTCACGTGTTATTTGAGGTTATACGCCGAATTTTATTGTTTTCGACCATTGTGCAGGACAATGTTTGCATTAGCTCTTGTTAATTCTTGTGAATGTTTCCGCCGATCGAAAGTTGGCAAATATTATTCGCAGTTCATCTCGTTTTCAACACTGACCTGACATTTTTTCTGGAGATTCTTCGAAATATTCGGCACACATCGTTAAGTACGTGTCATATCGTTCCACCTAAAAATTTGATCGAAGTTATTTGTTGTTTAGTAGCATCGTGTGAATGTTTGAAGTGATATTTGAGTGTGTTGAATATTTAAGAAACGTTTAAGTATGTCTATATAAAATGCGAAGTATGAATTGCTAAATATTTAAGGTAACGTTATTTGTCGAGAACGTTTATAGTAACCCTCTCGGAGATATTTGTCGAAAATTTCGGGCACCGCGATTTGAATAGCTAAAAGTCTGATTAGCATTTGAATTTCATTACAAAACGGAATCGAATTAAAAACCGATATCGTGGGGTACGTCACATCGTTTGGTAAAAACAAAAGAAAAAAAAAACCTTACACGAGCGAACCGATCGACTTAACAAAGCGTATGCATATTGTAATTAATGAAGGGTGAATTATGAGTTATACGAGCGATTATTCAGCAGAATGAACGTTTAGATAAATTTGATCGAGAAAGTTCTTTTTCCTTCATGAATATTCCGAACAAATTTCAAAAATTTTTTGCTGTAATTGTATATTTGAATTCTATGAATCTTCTCACATTCAATTAAAATCAAATAATTCTACATTGCCTTCTCAACTTTCTCCCTTCCTTGTATGCAAGTCAATCGAAAGAAATGTTTTTCTATCGATGCTCACCGCGTTAAAGATTATCTACAATCATGCCTGGGAAATCTGCATTCTCGTTGCATGTTTTATATCTGCGGTTCGCGGTGAATGGGCGGTCCGTGCCACGTGTTCTTCACGCTCTTAATTTCTGTGCGTGTCTTTCACTCGTAAAGAGTAACTTGCACAAATCACACGTTGTGGGTCGTATAGATATTTCAACGGCTATGCGAGTTCGTTCTTTGCGTATTTCGTGCTCGCGGTCACGTGTCATCATTAACCCAATTTTCGGTTACAAAAGTTGCGTTCGTTAACGATTGTCGAGGTCACTGTTTCGAGGTTAGAAAGGTGTTACAAAGTTAAGAACCTTAATATCGTCAAGACAGACCTTCCCGACTCCTCTCCGTTAAATTAACTACTATTAAAAAAGAAAGTACACTAATTGCTTTCTGAAATCGTTTACTACTTGCAAAGTGGTTGTGTGTCTCTACGTTTCACAATGCACGCTTCCATTGCATCAGCACAATAACGAACTAAGTCGGTCCCGTTAACCGTCTGTTAATCTCGTAGATGAATCTAAATCCACCACATTTATGCTTACGTGCACTCAAATTGCACATCACTATGGCAAACGTGTGTGTATGCACGCTCGACGTAGCCCGTTGTTTTTGCCTACACATGTGAACAGTAGAACGCGTTCGTGATCCATCATCGCTGTTTCAAAGGAAAATTCATCGTGTAAACGGCGTTCGATGTAATTCATACATAGAAACGATATCATCGACGGTAGAACGAAGCTTTCAACCTTCGATGGAGGTATGAATTAAAGCGTGTACCAATAAGACTTTTACTATTCGTTGTACGAAATCGAAACGAATTGTACGAATGTTGCTAATTAAATTTTATTTTCTCGCGCGTATATAATGGCGGTCGTTAATCACCGCGATAATTCTCGTTGAGGCGTCATGCGAATGTAAGTGTCGGTTGAAAAAAATTTCCAAGTGATTTGTTTTATCTTATGGGTTTGTGATGCAACCTAGAACGTGAATCCGTTTAGACTTTGGATTCTATCTCCGGTCCTGTTTTTTTTTTTATTATCATCGAATATCTTAATGTGTCGATTGAATTAAAACGATCTCGACACATTTGAATCTCTAAGATTGTTTTTTGGTGAATGGGAAAATAAGAATATCGCAAAGTAGGATGGATACGAAATAAAATATTCACGACAGACAGTGGGTATGCAAATATAATTGTTTCCCAACACTTTCTGTATTCATAGAGGCAAAAAAAAATCTGTTAAACGTTTTTACAAATGACGAAGAAATATTTCAGATTTTTTTTTCACTGCATTCGAAGGAATCGATGACATTTTTCTTTTGAGCATCCAGTGTGAAGTTTTCGATGGTTATTTCGGTGGAGTTTTTGTTCCTAATTTGTGTCAGGGTCTTTTCACTTATTTTCGTGCACTTTGGAGCTCCGTGTTGTACATTTTTTTTCTCTTTCCATTTTGACTAAAAATAGGAAATATTTTCGGTAGATCTGTTTAATGTTGACTCTAAAAATGGAATATCATTCAGTTTATGGTCAAAATACGATAAATATAAAAGAACATCTCCCACTAGAAGCGGTCAGATTTCGATTAAATTTCAAAATTAGCTAAGAACGCAGGATATGAAAGGAAAAATATTCAGTAAATTAAAAATGCACTTAGGGAGAAGGCGAAAATAAAATTGTAAGAATGTTGGACACCAAGAAACGTAAATTTTTTTTTTAATATTACCATATGCATGCATTTGTACAATTTGTTAGCCAGTTCTAGGTTTTAGAACACAATTTTAACTGTACCTTGGTTATTATGCAAAATTGTTGTACATATGTTCTATGAATTGTGTATTTATATTGTTTACGTATAAATTTCGTAACAATAATGATGATCCTCTTTCAGTTGAGAAAGAGAAGTATATACAATTCATATTTGGCACTTCTCTGTGTTATAAATTCAAACTGAAGTCGTAGCCAAAAACAATGTTGCACTACAAATACAACTAGCTTTTATTGTTACAATTACGTTGCAACCTGATGTTCTATAGAAAAAAAGTTAAACTTCAAAATTTCATCTATTCACGTTTTCCACAAGACAATACAAAACTATAACTTTTACAATCGCTCAAATTATTTTTCTCAAAAAAAAAATAAAATCTTTCATTTCTCCAATAAAAATTCTGTTACCATTAATTACAATAAAAATTTTGCCGCATGGCTGCAGGCATTCTCAGTACGCAGCAGCGAGAGGGTTTAGAAACATCGAGAAATTCTGAAGTCGCTACTCTTTCGTTGCGACACCAACTGTTCCAAAATCGCATACTTCATAAAACAATACAGAGCACTATAATATTTAAGAATTACTCCTTACAATCCCTCAAATTATAATTATTTTACTAAAAAAAAAAAAATAGTTTCTATTTTTCCAATAAATATTTTATCACATTAATTATTAATTACAATAAAAATTTTGCTCCATAAACCAGAGCACTGTAATATTCCCAAATTACTCCTTACAATCCCTCAAATCACTCTACTTCCAAAACAAAACAAAAAAAAATTATTAATCATTAATTACAGAAATGTTGTCCTACAACAAAAAAATTCCAAAGTCGCGAGAAATGCTGAAGGTTCACCGGTGTGGTTCGAGTAACGCGCGTTTTTCAAGCGATTCAGAGCATATTATGGGCCAAGCAGTAGGCAGCAGCAGCAGCAGCTCGATCCATTCACCGTTCGAAAAATCGGTCTTCCGGTATAATTCGATCCGCTTTGATCCAAGTCACAGAGGAGTCGTCGTTTCTCTCCCCCTCTTTCATTTCTTTTTTTTCTCTCTCTCTCTTGTACGTGGTGTCTCTCTCTGTTAGGCCCGGTAAATTCGTGTTTCCTCGTTCTCATCGACGGTGTGTGGCGGCGGCGTTTCGTGCCGCGCTCGAGTGCATCGCACACGCACTTTATCCACCACAGGGACACGTGGCTGCCAGCGAGTTCCACGAGTTACGCGCGGGAACACGTCGATACGATTCTAGTGAGACGCGCGGCCGGTCGTGTGTATTTCGACGTATACCATTCGCCGGTTTCAGGTGGCGAGAGCATCAACACGCCACGCTATTGGCTCAGGCCATCTCAGCTGAGCCGTAGTTCGAGCTGCGTCGCAACGTGTCTGGTTTTAGGCGTCCCTCTATCAAAGGCCGGTTAACTATTATCGAAACTCTGCTGAACTGGCTTGGTTGGTTGGCGTTCCACGTCGACCGAGAGATACTATTTCAGTTCGATTTCTATGTTTTTCTATGTGTTTTCCAATACACTTGGAAATTCTACGAGACACTTTTTTCCCTCTTTTCTTTTTGCGATCTGGAATCGAATCGTTCGTTCGTTTTGCTCGTCGGTTAGAGGGAAGCTATCGATGGTGATTAGGCGAGAAACGCCGGTGCCTTTTATGGACATCGATGTTTCATTGGAATTTGTTTCGGGATTTTAGAGGAACTTCTTGATCCTTCTGGCGGTGGAATTGAATGAGGATGGATGAGAAATGATTTGAGATGGTGAATTTTTCATGTCGAATGTAAATGTTGAAAATTGTTGGGCGAGGAAAAAAAGGGAAAATTGAACTGTGCTTATTTACGAAAATTATTTTAACATTGTCGCTTGGAAATTGTTATTATAATTTTGAAAGATAACTTTGTAGTAGAAAATTTTTCACATTGACCAGTTTTGATTTAATGAAAATAGGGTTTAATCCTTTCTTTCTTCTTCTCATACATTCAATTAAATTTGATTGCTTGTTTAAGTGTCTTTTGTGAGGGGTACAATGAAAGGGATCAATCTAAGTTCAAAATTGCATTGAAATCAATTGTTAGAATTTTAAGATTCGTATGATCCGAGCATGACGCGACTGACAATGAGTGATTCATACTTCACGTATAAATTGTCAAGTTTCACGTGAAGAATTACGTCGAATATCTATTTTCTCGTTTATGCAACACCTATAAAAAAACATTGTCGTTGGTTTTTTTTTCCCTTGATAAATTAGCTTAAGTAAATTAATACTGTTTTACATCGTTCTTACTAGACTAAAATGTTTATTGCAATACTACACATCCTAATTGAACGTAAATTGTGTAAGACATCTGAAACAACTACTAGATAATAAATTGGTACACATTCCTACTAATGTGAACAATTATCATTAATACAGATTAGATTAGTGATACAAACGTGTTGACGATTCGATTCGATTAAACTTCTATAAACGAATCTTGGGGAAAAACTCGAAATTATCGGCTGAAATGGAGTTTCAGTTTCTCTACTAATCGTAAGAAACGTCAGGTCGAGGTTAAATCAATGATATAACTGCTGGAACAGATATCCAATGGTCACGTGCAGGGTTTACGTTATGATACTTTGCCAAAAAAAACGGGAATCCTTACTTCAGTTCCTTTCAATTCGTAGCAGGAATAAAAGATACATGTGTACGAGTCGTGAAACTTTCGAGTGTAATCGATTTCAATTTACCAATGAAACACTATTGTCCTTGTACTTTTATCAGAGACGTGAATTTTTTAAAAATAGACTTGTTTTTGTTACGAGCATAGGTTCGGTGGTTGCTACGCTTGAACATTTTAATACTTAGCACTTAACACTACAGATTCTTAGAAAGGTGAATGATGTGAAGGAACGTATAACAGAAACGTTAGGGAGCCCTTATGCAGGTGGAAATCTTGAACGATCCCATAGTCGAGCTGTACGGAGCCACATGGCTTGGTATAGTCGGAGGAAGAAATATAGCGAGATCGTAAATTAAAGCATTAAGTAACAGTCAGGGTCGAATACAGTATTTTTCGTTTTTCGATTAAGACTGAATCGAAGTTAAGGTTTTTTTAAATTAGTTAAGTGAAATACTCCAAATGAACATAATCCATGTGATAATATTATTAAGTAACTTCTTAAAATTCGTAATTTTAATATAGTTATTATTCTTGAAATTATTAATTCTAGATTAGCATTCATGCAACTCTGACTGAGGTTTCGAGCTCCTATCTTCTGATATTTCTGTTGATTCTCTTATCGATATGCCGGAACATATCGAAATCGATATCATCAAATCATTTTATGAAAAATATAGCGAATCATACGAAATCGCTATATTTCTTCCATCGACTATACCTGATATTTCGATAGACTTGGAACGGTAAAAGCGTATCGATGTGGGTCTGCTCTACAGCTGAAAATTGAAAGCGAACTTGTTGAGAAATAAATCGTGAATAAAAAAATAATATACCTACTTTCGTTTCATTTCGATAAATTTAAGAAAACCCTTCTTGAAAAGTAGAAAATGGCCATACATTTGCAATGTTAACGCTCTTCTTAACGATCAGCCATCGATTCTTGCACGAATAGATACTTTTTTAGACAAAATAATCGAGTTTGAAAAGCAACGAGGAACGTATTATTTTTTTATTAATTGAAAATCCGTTTTCGTGGAAAATCGTTCACGCTCTACATCATTTGGTGCAACGACCTGATCAAGACGCGGGCATTTCAACTTCCTGAAAGATCGAAAGGTTACTGTTGATGTTCTTCGTACGTAATACCGCCAACGTTCTAATTCGACTTGTAATTATAGAACTACGTGAATGCATTGTTCGCAAATTTCTTTGATCGTCACAATTTAATCATTCGTTTTAATTATAAAGCATGAACGTTAATCTCGTGGCTAATTTTCACAGTGTTGAATTATTCGTCGATCAAAGGAATTGCGTCTATAAGTTTCTGTGTATGAGATATCGCGGAAAAAGTGTCTTTGAATTGAAATTCTTGCGACCTCGCGACTTACAGTCACTTCCAAAAATATTCGGACGCTATATCGAGGTTATCGGCGCAATAGTAACCTAACCTATAATTTTCGCTGAATTAACATTTCAGTATAAAGAAATTTTAATTTTTCACTTCAAAAAGTATTTAAAAATGTCAATAATTTCCTTAGTCTAATCTCGAAGTAAACTTTTTTAGGTTAGGTTACTGATAGCCTCGTATAAGCTCGCTCTTCTAGCGATATATTTCGGTTATTTGTAAACTTTTTGGCTTGACGCTTTTTCGTTACGAAACGTCTATTTATTACACTTCATTGTAATACAAGTTAATCGAAATTACCTCCAATTCCTGTGTAACACAATTATTCCGACAATTAACAAAACTGAATATTTTCAATATTCATTATCGTTCGTGTTCCTAATTTTTTAAACCTGAATATTTTTCGCCGCGTTCAACGGTACTTTCATTATTGTCCGAATATTTTTCGGACTAACTGTACTGTAACGTTGATGTAAGTTTCGAGAGGACAAAATATATGGCACACGTCACGATAGAAAGCCACTTTATTCAGTAAATTACGTAAACACGATTAGTTTTACATAATCACGCGATGCATTTATCTATCGGACATGCGCCAGTTCATCGTCTTACTTTACTTTATTATCATTATAAAACGACATTACATTCTACCCCGTTCGTCTCGAAAAACCTCGACATTCGAACATTTTTTTATCACGACAAGAGAAGCACGTTACCATACACATGAGTCAACGTCGCGGGACCTTTAAATTTAGCGTTGTTCGTTTCGCGTCCTCCTACTTATCGTCTCATTAATCCAAATAAAATCGAACTAACGCTAATAAAAATTCAACAACGTATTTCCCTTCATGGTCGTCATCGTCGATCAATCGAATGGTCAAGTTCAGTGAATGATCAATGGAGTTACGGAAGCCATTAACCGCCACAGCCTTGGCACTGACAGGGATTGCGAGTGCCAACGAGTTTCCCGAGCGTGTGTGTATATACTTTCGACGCAACGGATAAACGCATCTCTCGACCTCGAGATATATACGCGTAAATCTTGCAAGATCTGTGATCTCTCCTTTATCCATCGTTAACACCTGTTCCATCGAGCCACGTGATATTTTTCTTCATTTTTTCCCCCCATCGTACACCTTGTTGACTGTTTTGTTTCTTTGTAAAACGGGGAAAAGAAATGAGGAAAACAGTGGTTCGATGACAATCCGTTATGATAATAAAGCGATCGATTAATCGCGACCTTTGTCTTCTGTATCAACCGATTGACAATTCTCTTTGTGTAACACTGGACGGATGCATGTACATACGCCTTTCTATTGATTTATCGCGGTATATTCTTCCGTGATAACGATAAAACCTGGTCGATTTTTATCGCAAGCACGAAAGTTCACCGCGATGCGTGATGCGACGACGCACACGGTCGACGACAAATTGCGCGTAATCCGCGGGAACTTCGTTGCGTAATTGGGACAATGGGAACATTCGTGATTTTATCGAGAACTACGAAATGGTCCGTTAAACTTTGTTTGTCCTCTGTTTATGCTAATTCGAGGGGTTGAAGAACTTTGGTGAGAAAGAAAAAAATGAAGGAACCTCTGAGACGGTGTGTGAATGTTTCCTGTACTCATATTCGTAGTATGTCAGTCGTTTTTCCTGTTGAATGCAATTAGTGGTTATTTTCGATGAAAACATTAAGAAGAGATCACGAAGGTAAATTCATTTGAAATGCATTTGCCGGAAACGTTTAACGTAAAAACAGAAAATAGCAGCTAATGATGACTTAATTAATACGGCTTCTTTTTTTTTTTTTTTTCTTCCATGAGTTATGGTACGTAACGTGAATATATTGTATATCACGTGGTAAAAAGTACCTATTTGCGTCAGGAAGTCGTTCGATGGTATTGTAAATGTCGCACGTAGATTTTTGTTGAATTAACATCATCCGATGGAGGATATTACACGTTAGAGCGTACAAATTGTTTTGTACATTTCTTACCGGGCAATATTAAGCGTTTGTAAGCTCGCTACACGCGACGGATATGAAGGTTCCCCGTGGAAAAGACACAAGAGGTCAGAGACGATAGTGGGTCGAGAAATCACTTGGTTGGCCTTTCAATTCCACGCGAGATAGGGTGGACGACACATGTACTCGATTAACATAACATAAGCACGTGATAGTGCGACATTATTTGAACATGTGATCCAAAAACACTCGAACCAGACACGGGGGAACTTGGATTATTCGAGATAGATAGAACCGGCTGATAGAAGAGCAAGCCAGAAATAGTGTTGGCCTTTAGAACTATGGACCAAGTTGTCCTTCGAGAAAATTGAATTTCTGATAGGTTTTTCGAAAGAAAGAAAGAATAGCTGTTATCAAGTTATAACTATAGGTTTATTATCGGGGTAGTAATAGAGATCGGAAATTGTTCCTCTTTAATTTGTAAGTATCAATATTCAACTATGATTTCGACGAAATATCACAGTTGTGTACATTCGAATATTCTCATTAAATCCTCTTTCGACATTTCGTTCGAAACCTTACCCTCCGCTTTTGCCATTCCTACCCTTTACTCAGCAATTTCCTTTCAGAGCAAACAACCTCCAGAACTCCCCAAAAATCCTGGCGCCACCTCAGCCATTTCACCCTCACCCTCGAACCCTTCTCTTTTTCACCGCCATTTGGCCATTCCCTACCAAAATTTCCACTCTGTGGAACCTTTGTAACTTTCTTTCTCTCTCTGTCTCTCCCTTCATTCTTTCACTGTCTCTCTCTCTCAGAGCTCAAAGAAACTGTAAAGCCTAATGTTAAGGCGATGAACGCGCGAGTATGTAGGCCAGAGAGAGAGTTTCACGTACGATCCACACAGGTCAACAGACCTACAGTGGAAGTTTCGAGTAGCGTCTCGACGCCGGCGGAGGACGTCCTGTGAACCTACGTCGGCGTCGGGATGCGGCCACGGACGAGCCTGCGCCTCGAGGAGGGCGCGCGTCGCACGATCCAGCGGCCAGTCGATAGACGACCTCGTTCGAGCTTCGACGAATCCCACGGGCATATTTCCATGGTCCTGATCGACATATACTACTATCCTACACCCCCGGCACTGGTGGCCTGGACCCATTAAGAGAGAGAGAGAGAGAGAGACAGAGGGTTACAGGTGTTGACAAACGGATGTGTCTGGCAGCTGTTGTTTGTATCCGTGGACACAAAGTCACGAAGCTCGTCGAAGCCTTGTGATATACCCGCTGTTGCTGCTGCTGTGGTGAACAGTGCAAGTGGCGTCACTCTTGAGGACGATTTTACGATTAAACGGGGAGAACGTAACAACTTTTAACAAAAGAAGCAGATAGGGTGACACTGAGACAACGTGTATAGTATGTAGTAGACCTAATACACAAACCTTTCCGTCGTCGTCGTCGTTGTCGTCCACCTTTCTTTTTGATGCTACGAAAGAGAGAGGATTCGATTGGTGAAAAAAGAAGGAAAGTCGTTTGATGGTACAAGAGGATGATATGGAAGTCGCAGATGTCGGGGAATTCACCAGGCTGATCGGGGACGCTCTTTTCGCGGCTCGTGTTATCGATTTCGTCGGGATGTCCTGTTTTAACGGGACGGAGGGCGGCTCGTTGCTGCTCGGTTTCGTCTCGGGAAACGTTCCGCGACGTTTGCACGCTCTACACGAATGATAACCTAGAATATGTAGGTGACACTGGCGAACACTGATGGACAGGTACGCTGCCTTTTCCTTCTATCCTGAAGGATGCTTTTCTCGCTATTCTCTTCATTCTCTCTTGTCTCGCCTTTCACGTCTTCTCTTCTCCATGTTTCTCTTTGTGTTTCTTCTCGTTGCTTCGTGGTTCACTCTCGGTGGACATATGATTGTTAGATTGTTAAATTTGTTTTTTTTTTTTTATAGACTGATGAGAGTTGCTTTTCAACGTACGTCTTTTCTTTTCGATGTTTCTCTTTGCGTTTCTTCTGGTTGCTTCGTGTTGATTCTCTAACAAATGATCGTTAGATTTTTGTTTTTCCTTACGGATCGATGAGAATTGCTTTTGAATGTGCGTTTTAGGTAATTGTCGTCAAGTGTTGTGTATTTGTTGTTGGAATGTGAGCATTCAGGTTGTTCGAATAAAAGCTGATCGAGTTATTTCGTTGATTTCGGTTGTTCAGTGGTGTTCGACGAAGACCACTTTGAGGGATGATTTTCTACCCGTTTCACCGTCGATTTTGTTTCAATCGATGCTATTGATGGCCTTGTTTCACTGGGGAAAGTAGCCTTAAGTGTACGTATATTAATCGATCGGAAAGAATGGCTTCCTGAATACCTCGCAAAGCAATTTCACAACAGCTTCAGTGTGTTTCTGTGGCTATCGTAAAAATGTCCACTCTGAATAACAAATTTTCCGATTGAATAGCAAATCGGAAGTTATACACGAATATTGTATGTAAATTCCACTTGGAACTAGTATACAATTTATTCTTACTATTGTTCGACGGTGAAACTTTGCACCTATATCCTAGTTACCTGTACTCTAACTCGTACTTTTCGTTACCTTTAGTCATATCGTATTAAACGTCGAACGATAAACGATAAGAATGTTCGAACAAACAAAATTTGTATGTAGGAATTAGCGAGGTGCGATTTGGTGCAACAGAAGATTACCGCTCGAAAAGTTCGCGCTAATTCTATCGAATTCATTTGTATATGTTGTAACCGGTATTGCATAACAGCAGGATAACCAGTGGACTTTCGATCATCCGTGTCATGTTTGACTGAATGTCTGACGATAAGCCCGCAGAATAATTGGTGTTAAACGAATCTCTGTTTCCCGATAATTAAGTTCAGTGTGTGTTGTTGCCGGTTATCTATCTGTCGCGCGTGGTTTATTCCTGTTTGTCAAAGTTACCACTTCTTCAGATTAATCCATTATCTTTCCTGTGTGCATAAACCTTCCTTTTTTTTTTTCTTTTTTTTTAACGCGTGGTTAACGTCAACACACCATTGAGAAAATAAAAAACTGCGATACAAAAGGAGTAAGAAGCAAAAAGACAATATCGAAAGAAATAGGAAGAACCGTGCTGATATCTCCTGAAATTTAACACGCGCGATTCACGTTCCACGAGAAGTATCACACACAATCATCAAGGTTTCGTGTCTGAGATTCTTCGAATTTCATCGGGTTTTCGGTGATTCTGTTAAAAAATTCGATAAAAATTCTTCACTTCGATTGGAGTGACTCGAATGCAAAGTATAAGGATTGTTTCTTTAATAAATTTTAAAAAATTTACCACGTAGAATGTTTTGAAAACACGAATAGATTGAAATGCACGACAAGTGGGGCAATAAATCAAACACAGTGTCGATCGAACATAATTAACAAATAGAATTAATCGACGACGAAGAAGGTTAGACGTGATTTTTTTGCGCCATTTGTTACGGAAAATCTCCGTTGCTTCTCTTATTTATCATTTTTCACCGGTTCCGCATGTATCTATGACGATACTAATGCAAATGCGTAATAGGAGAAGACTGAACGTGTAGATTCTGCTTTGTATGGCAAACAGAATATATTTCCATATATTACACGGATTTCTCTTTTTTCTCTTTTCTCTCTCTTTACCATCGTCTTTTTGCCGGACAATTTCGTTTAGTAGTTTCCAAGCAGACGTGTGTAACAAGCTGTTGCTGATTTATTTACGAATTTACATATTTTTCTAATCGAATAGGTTCTTTTTTTTTTTTCAATGGATCTTAACATAGAGTACATCGATGTATGAGACGAACGAAATATCGCTTCCGAGTTTTTCCCCCTGTTTTGTCCTTTAAAAGCTATACCACGCGACACCCTCGTGAGCTTTTACCTTTAACACTGTCAGACACGAGCACACTTATACATACATACCCTCTGGAGTACCATTCAGCCGCAATGACGTCCATACTTATTTCTAGAATCCTTTTTCCAAACATCACCATTCAGTCTTTAACGTTTAAAAAATCCTTGGCTATTGATACTGGCTTGGAGAACTGAACTGTGTTGCGAGCCGGCGTTGCACCGTTGTCTATACACCTTTCAACTTTATTTAAAAATATGTTTGCCTTCTGCAGACACACTTTAACCTGTCGGTAAATATCGCGTATGGAACAATAACATGTTTGACTTGGTCTGATTTGTTTTGTTTCGTGTTTTTTTTTTCCGTCTTTCGAATTCGTTTCGAATTTTTCGGTGAAGATTCGAGAACGTCTAGAATATTGCTTATTATAGAATAATTTGAGAAAGTTCAAATTTAAAATCATACGGTTTCAGTACGTTTCCTTCGTAATTCGAGGAAATCGTCAGATTCGAGTTTTCGGGATTTCGAATTTTTCGAAGAAAATTCTCGAAGACTCTCGAGAATATTTTTCATTATTCTAGAATAATACGAGACACCTCTAATTTAAATTTACACAGTTTTAACACGTTTTCTTTTTTCCTGTACAGTGTTTGGAATTTTTCGAAAAGGGTTCTCGAAAAAATTCGAAAACGTCGGGAATATATTTCATTATTATTGAATAACTCGAGAAACTTCGATTTAACACGTGTTACGTGGTCCCAGTTAGCGGTTGTAATAGTATTTAAATTTGATTTTATTTCCTGGCCCTTCAGCGTCCACCGTTCTAATCGTAACAGGTTGAATAATCGGGGCAACAATTATCGATCGTTCTTACGTCAGGATGGTGTGTTCATACGTTTCACGGACTACGATTTAATTCGTTCAGCAACGCGGAATTGAAACGTGTGGCCGCTTCAAAGGATAACGTTAATATTCGCATAGAAGAAATGCTCTGAAACGTAGATACAAATAGACGTTATCGAATAAACGAATAAATTCCTATTTCATTTTCTTACAACTCATTCGACAAAGTACCTACGTATCCACAAACTATGCTAAAAGTTTCTAATTTGTCGCAAGAATTATTCGACAAGAGTGCAGTTTTTCTCTCAGCCGCGATTTACGCCGCTGAATGTTTGATTTATTGTCATTAATAACCAATTTACAGTCGAGTTGCGAACAAACCTGACTTTTATGGACGCGGTCGACAGAATAAGAAGCTGCGATGTCCGATAATTAAAAGTGATGAGGAAAAAAAATGCCTAATTAACTGTGAAATAATTTCTTCCTTACGAATAATTACGAAAAAGCATATCTAATTTTCCACGGATTTTCAACAATTGTTTCGTCTTTCTGTTTTCAGGAATAAAGAGGAAATGGCGCCCAATATAACGAGTACCCCAACGGGTGGACTGTACGAAGAGGAATCAGTCGATCAAGCAACGATGTTCGATCCGCCTAAGCAGCAGTACCAGAGACACATTGTCTGGAGGAACGTGATCATATTCTCGTATCTTCATTTAGGCGCCGTTTATGGACTGTTCCTCATTTTCAGTTCTGCAAAACTGCTGACAACATTGTTCGGTGAGTGACCATGAAATAGCTTCTGTTCTTTCCTTCGTAAACCTTTCATAATCGGGATTGTATCCGTTTGAAACGTAGAGAAGATCGCGTGGAAATTATCTCTTTGCAGCAATACACCAAATTAAATACCATAGTTGAAAATTTATAGGAGAAACTCTCGATTAGAGTAGGATAAAATATATTTATCAACGAGGACTGATGGTCAGATGGTCAAATTCTTTTTGGTGTCTTTGTGATGATTTCTTGAGAACGAGGATTTTATCGGAGAAGGAGATGTTTGTTTAAGCTAGTTGGAGAAATCGTACAGTTGGAATGTTGATAGAAGGCTCGTTTGTACGGATAACTCAGGTGAACTGTAATTAATTGCACCGAAAAACCGGCGAGTTGGCAGTGTGCAGCGACAGAGAGCGTCGAATTGCACACCTGTTGATGCACGCAGATTTTCGTGCTCATTTTCAAAAGAATTCCTCTCGGATATCGTTCCGCGGCTTTTATATTTGTACGGCTGATTGCGGGTAATAAATTGAGGTGCGTGTAGAGGCATTTGTCTTTTTCTTTAACCCTTCGACAGTTTATCCCGTGTGAGACTCGGGCAGAGCGTGAAATATCGAGAGAGGGTCTCAGGAAGAAAGTTAGGAATGGTCCAGATATTATTATCGTAACTATACCGTAGGGTTATGCATCCCCTGTTTTAAAAACCATCACACACGGCGTAACTATTCCAAAGATACGTGTAAAATACTAAATTTTCTTCACCGTGATTCATAATTTTATTAGACTGTCAAAGGGTCAAATTGTAGCAAGTTTGCTATTTAGTTAATAGAGAAAGACAAACATAATTAGGTCGTCTGATGCAAAATTTTAGATTTTTTCGGGAGGAATGAAAATCATTTTTTAAATGCAAAAATGTCTCTTAGATTTCCCAGCACTAAGTTATCCACGATCTTTAAGTTAAAATGAAAGAAACTCAGAACTTTTTGTAATTGCAAATGACACGCAAATGATTAGAAAATTGGCAAATACATTAGATCTTTCAATTGTTTAAATTCAAAACACTAACCTAAATTAATATTCAAAAATTTGGAACTTTTAATGATACGAAAATTTGCAAATAATCATAAGTACATTTCACGTCGGATTTCCTCGTAAACAGGGAGCGTTCACACAATTTTCAAACAATTCCTTCGTTCTCTTTACAGCGTTCTCTTTGTACGTGGCCGGTGGATTGGGAATCACAGCCGGTGCTCACAGATTATGGGCACACAAATCATACAAGGCGAAATGGCCGCTCCAGTTGCTGCTGATGATCTTCAACACCATAGCGTTCCAGGTAAGCGATCGATTCGTGATCGAAGCGATCCGTGACCGTGTCCGTGAACGAACCGTACGATGATCCTGTTACACGTGATTCAAGGAAAAAAAAGAAAAAAGAGAGGGGGAGATCATTATCATTCGAAAACGGGAGAGACGACCTTTGAGCGAATGTTTAGCGGTTCTTCTTGTTGACGAAATTACGGAATTTGACTCATTTGAAACGAGTTGAGAGCTGGTTTTTTGCATGTCCAAATCTTCTTAATTGGTTTCGCAACCATTTTCTAGGAATCTTCTTTCTGCTGTTGAAATTATGTAGAGATATGACATAATCGATGGGACGAAGAAGAAGATTTGTGTGTTAGGGGAAATGGTTCACGTTGACGACTTAAATTGCACAGGCAAAAAGGAAAAGGAACTTGTTCATATTGATGACTTAAATTCCACCGGCTCTTTATGCTTTCTCGACAATAAAACGATTCACGTGGTGGCTTTTCGTTGTATGTATATTGAAGAGGAGAGGCCAGGCCTTCTTTGTGTATAATAAACGTCAGGTATCGTGGAGTTGTAGCACAGAATGGTATATCTGATGTCCGATATTTCGACGTTGTTAAATTTTTCCGGACGATACTTTTCGTGAATAGAAGCATCGCCGGACATTTCTCAAATGGAGAACGCTCTTTTCTTAACGCCTTGTCCATTTAGAATGCCAGCTGGGCCGGTAGGAGCATTCATTTTAGCAACTTACACTTCAGGAAATTGTAAAATGTAGAATTTCCAACTCTAATGTTTCGTTTTCTGAGAAAAGAAAGTAATCTGAAATTTTTCGTGAATTTTCCAAGTCTAATATTTCGTTTCCTCAGCAAAAAAAAGTAATGGAAGATTTTTCGCGAATTTTCCAAATTTAACGTTTCGTTTTCTCAGCAAAGCACTCAGTCACATTATATTTATACTTACTATCAAGTTAAAGGAAGAAAATCTTGAAACACTACTCAAGTGCAAAGGGTTAATGAACACCTCTCAGTCAGCATGTTTACGCATAGTTTCCATTCGTCGAACCTGTGCAAAGTGTCATATGTATTCAAATAATTCACATCGTTCCTCAAACTGTTCAAACTAATACAATCGATCCAACCAGTTTCAATTTCTTTTACACTCTCCTGTGATCTACTTTCTTACTATTTCTCATTAAAATCTCCAATGTTTTTATTCTTTTCTCTCTCCTTTATACACCGTGTTCGTACATGAATATTCGAGAATTTCTGGTCGCTTCTCGACCATTCGAGCAGGGATTTCAAGTGGTCACAAACGACGGCCACTTCACTCGAGAAGCGTCAGCTAATTAGATCGAAGAGGGATTCTGTCGAGTGTCCAATTTGTTCGTTCGACACCCCGTCCAATTAGAGCCTGTGCCTGAACTAAACGAATCTATCTTTCTTTCTTTCTTACTTCTTTTATTTTTTTTTTCTTCTAATTTTTCTCTCTCTCGTTTGTCGTCGACAGGATTCAGCGATCGATTGGGCCAGAGATCACAGGCTTCACCATAAATACAGCGAGACGAACGCTGATCCTCACAACGCCAAGAGAGGTTTCTTCTTCGCGCACGTGGGCTGGCTGCTGTGCAGAAAACACCCGGACATCAAGGAGAAAGGCAAAGGAATCGATTTGGGTGACCTATGGAGCAATCCTATACTGGCGTTCCAAAAAAGGTGAGGCGCTTTTCGGCCAAATCGACGCGAGAAATTTTTCCTCACTCGAGTGTGAAAAATTGTATCGTCTCTTCGGAATTTTCTTTTTCTTTTTGCCTTCTTTTAGTGACGATGTATTTTTTTTTATATAATATGTTTCATGATTTGTACACAGGTATTACACGTATTTGATGCCCGTGTTCTGCTTCGTCCTACCGACAGTTATCCCTGTCTACGGCTGGAACGAGAGCTGGAAGAACGCTTACTTCGTATCCACAGTTCTGCGATATGTGGTCACGCTGAACGCAACCTGGTTGGTCAACTCCGCGGCTCATCTATTTGGGAACAAACCATACGACAGGTTGGTCTCCTTTCCTCGTGATTCTTTTTGTTTCATTGAGTCAGAGATAAGAAGGAAATACCAATGTTTCTGTTTGTTATTACTGGTCACGTAATGGTACTTTTTATTAGGTACTTTGTAATATTTTTGCGAATTTTTTCTATCTCCAGTTCAGTAGCAAAATGTCGATACTTAATATTAATATTTCACGTAATCGTAGCTTGAAAATTTCATACCAAAATACTTCCTCAATTATGTGTAATTTCAAATCAAAATATTCAATTATAAAACAGACTAACAGAGTGTTGGTTGACTTCTGAGTTACTGAATGATGACAAATTCATCATTAAAAATATGTAACCATAAGCGACGAACAAGAATCTTAGTGAATCATTAAGAATTATTAAATTAGAATATTGCTGAATTATTAATGAAACATTGAAATAATCTCTCAGGTTCATCAATCCTGCGGAGAACAAAGGTGTGGCCATAACTGCGTTTGGCGAAGGTTGGCACAATTATCACCACGTGTTCCCGTGGGACTACAAAACCGCGGAGCTGGGTAACTACTCTTACAACCTGACGACGGCGTTCATCGACTTTTTCGCGAAGCTCGGTCTCGCGTACGATCTGAAGATCGTTCCCACAGACTTAGTGAAGAAACGAGTGGAAAGAACCGGCGACGGGAGCCACGAACTTTGGGGTTGGGGTGATAAAGATCAGACGCAAGAGGACAGGGATCAGACGCTGGTGATGCATTGCCTGAAGAAGGATCACTAGAGACACGATCATCGTACGAGGAGGGGCTGATCCGTTCGTTCGTTCGTTGCACGCTTGTTTAAAAGTAGGGAAAACAAAAAACAAAAAAAAAAAAGAAAACACGAACGAGACAGCTCCGCTTCTTTGTACAGTTCTTACGAATGGGGCGGGATATCATGTATTCGAGAAACAGTCGGAACATTTTGAGATATTTAAATATTTTTTAGTCACGCGGTTATACCAGCGGTCAGCTACGTTCGATTTTCATTGAAATCTGGTTCACGGTATTCCTCGAATAATACTTCTTATTCGGTATATAAAATATTGATATATTATTTATTCAATGTGTCAATAAATCTATATATTATTATTCCTGGAGTAATATCTCCTTTGAGTAACGTTATACAAAATACAGTACTCGTTTGATTGTGCGTTTCATATTGTCTATATTTGAGTTCGTATTACCATCGAATGGGAAACATTTAGTCAATTCTTTTTTTTATTATTATTAGTATCATTACACCATGAGTAGAACCAGTTTATTGCGAATGCTGTGAATATTGGTTTCTATAAATGTGAAACAAAGGGTCTTATTCCGATTGCGACGCGGTAAGATTACCTCGCGGAGAATCAAACGCAGCCGACATTAACGGTTCCGCGTTTCACTCAATGATAGGTCATTTGGCAGGTTCTAAATGTCCTCAGTGTGATCCCGTGAGATAGTCAGACACCTCGGCCAGTCTCATTGTTCCTCGTTTCCTTGATCACGTTTTAGATCGCAACGATAGACTCGCGCGCGACGAACGAATATCAGTTCGTAGCCCCGATATAACGTCTGTGCTTTATCGTCACTGCTAAACTCATTACGCTATATTCCACAGAATCTTCGGATTCGATCGAACCTCTTTTTTTCTTTCTTCCTTTTAATCGATGCTTTTCAACGCGTCGAAAGTCCTATCGGGTAAATTCTTCTTCTTTTCTTTTTGTTTACATTCATCCGGCGTAGACGTGTTAAGTTTTAAGGACGTGTCTCGGGGCTACGAAAACAAACAATAGGAAAAGAAAAAACGAACCTTTTCATTGGTGAAGGGAGAAAGAGACATTCCGTCGACGCGAGTCGTATGTTTATTAATTATAGTGTGACCGTGCAACCAGGATGCGTTGAACGTTTCGTGAACAAACAAATGGTGATGGATCGAGATGAAAATGCCTACTTTGTACAGTAAAGATTCTCGCTTCGATATGATTAATACGATTGTGTTTGACCCCTGATTTTGCACGCGTCGATAGCAAATCGTCTGAATATTTCTCTGTACTCTTTATTTTTTAAGTCTCATCTATCCTCTTCCGTCGTGTTTCATTTATTCTCTATTCCAGATGGGACATACCATTTCTATTATCATCTGAAACGTGCATCGAATTTTCCTTTTATAACAAAGATCCACGAGATCAATAGCATTACTTCCACTCTACCCCCCGCCTACCCTTACCCACCTTTTTCTCTTCTACTCGTTCAAGCATTTAGTTGCAATTATTCTCGTTGCACGGGATACAATGTAAATGTTGTTTTATAGTCACGTTTGTACACAACATTTACCAATCATCGATACCACGGGAACTCGAGTGTAATCCCCTATCCCCCCCATCTCCTTCCTTTCTTTCTCTAATCAATTTTGCATTCGCCATTAGATTAAAGCTAACCCTGGAAAGCGGTAGCTTCCGAGGAGCGTGATACGCGGGGTTTCTAGTTCTTTCTTCTTCGATTTTTAAATATATATATA
>NW_017100161.1:609729-611732 GCF_001263275.1 Habropoda laboriosa | reverse complement strand
TTGTTAGCTATTATTATTATTATTATCAATATTATTATGATTACGATTACGATTATGATTATATTGCTATTATTATGGTTATTATTATTGTTACTTTTGGGATTTAAACAATTTCTTCTTTTCAATGCGTATCATAGGAAGCAGCGTAGGTTCCGTTTGCGCTTATTGAGAAGTAAAACTTCTTCAAATTGTAACTTCTGAAGAATTATATTCGAACGAATAGAGGTAGAAAACAAGAAAAAGAAAGAAAGAGTAATAAATATCGTGCATTCTGTTCGATGTTAAGGAGTACATATGATGAAGAAAATAATAATCGCAGCGAAGAAGCTTCGTGAAAAAATGCTTATCAGAAGTACCTGAACGTAGAAGAAGCGACTCTTCACGCTTTCTGAGGTTAAAACAGACATAACATATAATGAAAAAAAATAACGCACCTAAATAACTTATTCTCCCCCTCCCCACGGGTACGTTAGAAAACAGACGCACATAGGACACAAGAAGTTCTTGTACACGACGACAGTTGTCTATGGTATCGAATAAAGAAAGAAAAAAACTTACGAGAGCGTGTGTAATTGTAGAAAAACCAGAAAAGAAAGAAAACAAAAAAAAAAAGAAGTGTGTCGATCCCCTGCGTAGGGATTAACGTGAACGAAATCTTTTGTTACTTTTAAGAGAGCACGCCGTGCGCTGCAGCGATTTACACGTGTATATTTGTACGATTATTTGCAAGACAACTGATTGCAAAAGAAAGATTGTAAAGAAAGAAAGAAAAAAAAAAAACATTGTACGCTTGATGTAAACGTAAACTATTCTCATAGTTTTCTACTTGGATCCTCCTGTTCGAACGTACGCTTCGTCGACATCGTGAATTTACTCGCGATAATTATCGATATAGTTCGTAAGCTTCTCGTACTCCATCCAATGATGAACCTCGTTCCGCTCTACCACTCAGAAATTCTGCGAAAAGTGACATTCTTCACTGCGAAAATTGTCCACGGATTACCGATAGAATTTTCCATTTCTAAACCACCGTCTCGTTCCTCCTAAATTCTCCAAACTCGATACACTCGTCCTTCTCTACACCTCAAAAATTCTTTGCAAAGAATTCTCTACTATGGAAATTGTTGAAAATTGTCCACGGATTACCGATAGAATTTTCCATCTCTAAATCACCGTCTCGTTCCGCTTAAATTCTCCAAATTCTTGCAGAATTTTCTCCACGAAGAAGTCTCTTTTACAAAAAAAAAAAAAAAAATACTGCAACGTTTTTGGTTGAAATTTCTCGAATATTTTTGGTCCCTTTTATCACAAAGAGCGGACGAAACTTCTTCCATAAATCTCTCTATGCTTCTACGTCACATTCCACCCTCGTGTGTAACCAAGCACAAAGGAACTCGATGAGCCAGCTAAACTACATTTAATCCCTGCACTCGTCTCGACGCAAAAGGGTTCCCTCTGTGTCTCTGAACGACCCTTCATCTTTCATATCCACGTCCATCCCTTAATTTCTTTTGCTCTCTCTCACTCTCTCCCTCCCTCTGTCTCTTTGTTCGCGGGCGCAAAAATATTTCAGACGTGTATGGTTGTTGCGTGTTCTCGCGTTACGATCGCGGGACGAAGGTACGCGGACCGGAAACGCGGGGCGTTTTCGCAGTAATTAGAAGTGCTCGAAGATGAATGGTGAAACTTTATCATAGTGTCGTTCGAGAAAAATGAAAAAAAAACATGGCGTTGTTTCTCACACAACGAGGTAGACGCCCTCGTAGTTTCTTCTTTGTGGTATCACATCTAAAAAAACAAAAACAAAAAGTGTAATCGTACACGTGGATGAGCCGTGTAAAGAACTCTTTTGCGATTAACTGTAAGGTTTAATCTTAGCGTTGATTAAGAGTGTGCTGTTACCAAGGTTTTAAGAGACAAATATATGCTGTTTTGTTACCAGACCAGAGGGTAGTGATTGATTCTATTCCAATTGCGGAGCGAGGAGAGGTCGAGGCTGAGAG
>NW_017100161.1:599918-609358 GCF_001263275.1 Habropoda laboriosa | reverse complement strand
TCGATGAAACCGATAGAGTGAGATAGAAGAAATTTGTGTATTAATATGAAAAATTTCTAAATTTTGGGTGAAAATTGTACGATATTAAGCATCACTTTTATTTTGCTTAATTGGTAGAGAGTATTATAATCAACGTAGACAAACTTGTTAAATGTACTGCAATGGAAGAACCAATTCCAAGTTGACATCGAACTTTGATCATCTCTTTCTCTCTCTCTCTCAAACTACTCGTTCGACTCTTAAATTACGTGAACTTCGACACTTGACCGATTTCACGATATCGCTATATCTCTTCCGCAGACTATACTCGAACGGTGTGCTCGAAAGTTCGCTCAGACTTTCAGTAAAACGAATAAATACACCTTTCCCACCCCTTTTCTTTCGACGTCTCTCTTCACGAAAGCTACTAAAATCTAAGATTTGAAAATCGATCACCTTGCGAGCCTACTATATTTTCCGAATTGTAATTTTATATGATGATTATAAAAGAAGCAAATTACCGTCGTAATAATAATGATTATCGTTAGAGTACAATAGAGATTTATTGTCACGAATGTATTACAATCTAAAAGGAGTCGGTCGACGCTCAGAATGCGCTTTTAACGTGAAAACGACGTCTACGAGGGATATGATAGTGATCACGTAATCGTTCCAAGTGACAAATACTCGCGACAGATTGATATAAAAAAGGAGGGGGGAGGATGAAATCGGAGTATGTATTCTGAGCGTCGATGAATTGAAGCAGCTTCTCGTTTCTCTCGTTCAATAACGAATCAACAGCCTTTCTTTCGACGCGTTGAACATGGACGTCTCTTTCAGCTGGTCAAGACCATCTTCCATGGTTAGTTCCTTCTTGGCTACTCGATGAAGCATCTCTCTGATGTCTTCGGTGTTGGTTGTTTGCAGATCGTTAACCATACCGAGCTCGTGCCACATTTTGATCATGAACGTGCCGCAACCGGCTCCATATGTGCCGAACTCGCCGCTTTTCCAGTCCCATGGGACCATATAATGGTACAGTGGCCAAAATGACGCGGTTATGAGGAACACGCTGATGCTGTCTGGCGGAATTCTGAAATTGGTGTAAGTGGATTAACGAGTTGTTCTTGGTTTAACGCGTTCAGGACGGTGGGTCATCGAGTGAGGCTGTTACTTTTTAGCGTGACCCACCGATGGGTCACTTCAGTGTACATGAGAGCAAAGATTGAATAGTCTGGTGATTAGTGTAGTGGGTCACCACATTGTTTTATTATATTTGATGGGTGAAAAGATTAGTGAAACTGGACAATTGAGTATTAATTACAATAGATACTTGGAGAGCGTTTTGTGAATTTTGTTATCGCCCTGAACGTGTTTATTTGGTTCTATCAGGTCGTTTAAAATGGAATACTAGATTTTTCAGTGAGCGATGAAAATCCCTCGATAGATGATAGGTTCTTAAATAGTAACTTATCAAGAATTGCATGAATTTTAAGTGAACATGAAAATTTCAGAATTTTTTGACACTCAAAGATTAGAAATTCGATATTTCATATAACACGACCTAGTAAGTACCTTGATTTTATTTTACTCCGAATTTGGTACGAAGCTTCGCGAGAATCTGTCGTACGAAAGAATTACACTGCAATTTTCGAACGATTTAAAATAATTTTCTAGCGTATAAAGAAGTTTTTAATACTAGTGGATTTTACGAGCAAGTTGTAATAATTTGGTTAAACAATAACAATTTTACAGAAGAATTATGCTATATTTTCTCCGATAAATCATGAAACCCTGTGAAATTTTTAAATACATTCAAACAATCGTTAGTTATATTTTCAATCACAAGCGTGAATGCCTGAATCGTCAATGATAACAGTTCCATGGCTGTTAGGCATTTTAATGAAGAGTGTGTACAATAAACCAAGTGTATCTGAAATTTGCATTAACTTGTTGCCTTTGATGGCCCAGATCAGTCGACCGCTGTTCACCAGCCAGCAAACGTTCGCTGTGATAGCGAATCGTAATAATCCTGTGATTAGTATAGTTTCTGTCATCGATTCGTCCCAATACGCCAGCGGCACGTTCAGAGGCAATATTACACCGAATATTAAGAACATTGGCCAGTAGAACCTGTGAATGGAAATAAATTTTATTGGAATTGTTAAAATAAATTCTTCAACGCCATTTAAATATGACATTTTATACGATTTTTTTAACTCGAGAGAAATTTTAAGGTTCATTTAAGAAATTTTCAATTTTAACTCACTTTAGTTTCATCTCGGAGAAATTTTAACTCACTTTAGTTTCATCTCGGAGAAATTTTAAGGTTCACTTGAGGAATTTTCAATTTTAACTCACTTTAGTTTCATCTCGGAGAAATTTTAAGGTTCACTTTAGGAATTTTCAATTTTAACTCACTTTAGTTTCATCTCGGAGAAATTTTAAGGTTCATTTAAGAAATTTTCAATTTTAACTCATTTTAGTTTCATCTCGGAGAAATTTTAAGGTTCACTTTAGGAATTTTCAATTTTAACTCACTTTAGTTTCATCACGGAGAAATTTTAAGGTTCACTTGAGGAATTTTCAATTTTAACTCACTTTAGTTTCATCTCAGAGAAATTTCATATTTAAATTAAATTAGTCAAGTATTGTCAAGTACTGCTTAGAAAATTTCGATAGGGGAAGCTTTTCAACAATTAAGATAAAATGACTTCTAAAGCAAATTAGAAATTTTATTATCCAAGTAAGTCTTACTGTTTCTGAAGCCAAACGTAGCCATCTTGTTCTATGTCACGCATATCGATGTCATGTTTCGCATGTTCATAGTCCACATTCGGTGACAAGAAATTGCCCATATAATGGCTGTACAAGAATCCCTTCTTATGGTTGTAAGGATCTTTGTCGGTCCCATAATACTTATGGTGGACCCTGTGATACAACACCCAGTCGTATATTGGACCCTGAAGCATTTTAAACAAATGTGAGGCTATCGCCTTCAGTATCACGAAAATGCGTTCCTCTCGTTACTTGAGAAAATAAAAAGAAAAAAGTCACAAAGATACGAATCGAAAGTTACGATCAATTTTGAATTCAAAGACTCTTTCACTAAGTTTTCAAATCCAGCATCAGTGTTTTAACGTAATACTGCGATATTGAGATATCTACCACTCCTGCGAGAGTATGAGCCAACATGAGAAAGAGCCTAAGAGGTCCTGTGGCTGAGAACGTCCTGTGAGCCCATAATCTGTGAGCACCCACTGTGAGTCCAAGACAACTGACGACTGTTAAAAGGGTCGCTGAAATTTGTATTAATTAAGGTTACAAACATCGAAAATACACTAGAATTTTACAGAACAAGTGTTACAAATGAATTAAAAAATAAACCAATTAGGATGATAAGTTCCAATGATATTCAGTTTCCCTGGAACGAGCAACGATGAAATTTTGCGAAGATATTCTGAATGAAAGTTTCAGTAAAATTAGAATTTTATGCGTTTCACGAACGGGTGATAAAGTGCATAATGCTCCTTACTATAGAACACTGTCATCCATTTGGCGGAAGTGAGCACCAACCAGATAGCAAGGAGTCCAAGGACGTGCAGGTGAATGTACCACAAGACGGATGCCCATTTAGTCTCTCTCTTCTTCACCGGTTTCTTCTCTTCCGACATCCTGTTGTTACAAACGGAAGTTACACTCAATCTGTGGACAATCTTTCGTTCACTTGCTCAAGTACCAATCTTGGCGCTCAAAAATCTTTTCTATTCACTGATCACTTTAACGGACAAATTATAAATATGACAAAATGTGTTAGAATTTTGAAACTAGACTGAAATAATTATTTAGGAAAGAATCACGATCGTACTGAATTTATGACACTTCGATTGTTTCTTACATGTATCTTGCTTCGATCGTTAATTGTCATTTTTGAAAAATTTCATCACTTGGCTGAGGAAATTTAAAGAAGCAATATTTTTGTAGAATGATTTTACGAGAGATCTTCAAATTATCCAGATTCCACGAGCAATCTAAAAATACTTGAAAGATCGATTTCAAATGGTCGTCTAAAAAAAGATTTACCTGGTTGGTCGTGACACGAAACGCGCTTCTGGAGGATCCGAGAAGAACTACTTTAACGAACGCTGGCCGCTAGCTTCGTCGATTAACCTCGTGGCCTTTTTTCGAATTTCATTATCGTGAAACAATTCACATAGTCATTTCCTTTGTTTTGGCTTCTGGTGGCTTGGAAACGCTTTCAGTGCTATCTTATTCCCGGCTCCTCAGATTTATCGTCTCTACCACGTAGGATTTAACGTTAGACGACTGGAATTACCATTTTGGAAGAGTTGTACGTGTTCTTTTTTGGAATTTCTAGATTAAATCGCCAGTTTAGGGTAATTTTTCCACCTCGAGTTTCGTCCATTCTTCTTTTGATCGTTTTTAAACTTGAAATTGATCGATTGTGAACGATCTAATGAGGAAAATTTGTATTCACATTGTTTCTTACGATTTACGATTTATTTCTGGGAGATCTTATGATCTCGATGCGTGCATCGTTAATTTCTCGTTTATTCGGAAATAATTTGAAAAATGATTTTTAAAAAATTACAAACTATTCCAATGTAGAGGAATTGTGCTTAGAACCGGTCGACAAGATTTCAAAGTAATATGCAAAGTCGATAAAATACGCAAAGGACGTTCGGTGATTGATCAGGAAATAAAGCGGAAATCAAAATGAAATGAATATTTACGAGGATCGGTCGACTTCCGACGTAGCGACGATATTCTCTGATGATAAATCGAGAATTAATCGGTTCTTCCTTCTTACTTTCAAAGCGATTACATTTTAATTATAACTACAGCACAATTAAACGTGTACGTCAAATGTAAAGTTTCTGTAAGCTGACTCAAGTTGTTCGTTTCTTTGGTCACAGAATTACACGAGCATGCGTAGTTTCTTCGCAATTCTAAGAACACTTTAGACACCACGTTCGTGTGAAATTTAAACGAAGCGGAAGTATATTTTATTCAAGCTGGAATATATTTTAATCTCATAAACTTTTTCAATCATCAACACCCTGACCTGATGACCCTTTCGTAGATTTTTCACAGAACGAAAGTAGAATATTTTAATTCCGATTAGAAAATTAGAATTTTTATTCTTATTATCATTTGAAATTTTAATTAATCGGAATAATGTACTTCACTCTCGAACAATATATTTAAAAAAATCTCGATCCTCGATAGAGATACTAACTGAAAATTTCTTACAGAACTTTTCTCACTGAATTTTTTTAATTAAAACAGTTATTAAGTCTGAATCGAGACACTTACGATCACGCGATATTCTTGAAAGGAAAGATAACAAATTACAAATATTCTCGATATTGTACATTGATCATTACTTTATTAATCTACTTAAAAATAGAAACTCTTTTGTACATCGTGCTTACAAAGGCAATTTAAGTTAACGATTCGCGAAAGCAATCTTATACAAAGTACGATCATCTTCACCGTTAATACTGTCAAATACGAAGTGTAGAAAATTCTCTCGATTCTCGTTGTTCGATCCAAAAGAAAAGGAAAGAAACGTTCACGAGTAAGAAGATGTCATGTCGACAATCTTCCAAGTTCCTTGATAACACAAAATCTACACGATCACGCTAAAATCACAACACAATGGTCGATTGTTCGATTTCCAACGTCTTCTCGTTATTTTCCACGAATAAATCGAAGGAATACTGCGTCGGTGTGTAATCACGGAGGGAAACATTCACGTCACTGTTTCTTCTTGTCCATCAATTTCAGTTCCTTCAGATCCTCGATCGGGATATCCTTGTCGCCGTATCCCCAAATATGGCTGCCATCGCCAGATCTGTTCGCTCTGCGTCGAACCATCTCCGAAGAAACGTATTTGCGATCGTATGCCCAACCAAGATATGCGAAAGCGTCGATGAACGCTGTGGTTAAGTTGTAGGAATAGTTCCCCAACTCTCCTGTCTTGTAGTCCCATGGGAATACGTGGTGGAAATTGTGCCAGCCCTCGCCTAACGCGGCTATGGACACTGCTACGTTCTCCACCGGAGAGATGTACCTGAAATCGATGGAGAATTTTTTGGTTAATTTCGAATATAATACTTTTCGTCGGAACTTTCGTAAAATGTGGTACTTTGAGAACGTGGTCTGAAGTTTGCGGGAATCCCCGTATTATAGGGTTTAAAAATTGTGGGAATCCCCGTATAATAGAGTCTAGAAATTGTGGGAATCTTTGTATAACACGATCTGAAATTTGAGGGAATCCCCGTACAGCACGGTTTGAAAATTGCGGGAACTCCCCTATTATAGGGTCTAAAAATTGCAAGAATCCCCGTATAATAGGGTCGAAAAATTTCGGGAATCCTTGCAAAACACGATCTGAAATTTGAGCGAATCCCCGTACAGCACGGTTTGAAAATTGCCGGAACCCCCGTATAATAGGGTCTAAAAATTGCAGAAATCCCCACATAACACGATCCGAAAATTGTGGGAACCCCTGTATAACACGATCCGAAAATTTCGGGAATCCCCGTATAAATCACCTTAATTCCTAACAGTGAAATCTACAATTGACCATTTTGTGGTAATACGTATGATTGATATCTGCAATTTTGCAGAATTTGACCTAAATATCTAAAGATAAGATACGGCAGAGGTTCCTACAAACGAACGATGATTCAGAAATACAAATTCGTGGATTTGTCGTTGACATCATGGGGCTTATAGGATCTCGTACTGATAAACGAAACTCGATACTTATACATATATAACTTAGGATCGAAATAAAAATATTCACAACGCACTTGTCGTAAGGTCGTTGACCCCACATATGCGCCACGCTGTTTACGAAGAAGGCAATGTTAAGTGTTATACAGAAACGGAAGTTGAAGTTCACCCAGAAAGAGATCCACAGGGATTCTGACCAGAAATAGCACGGCACTGCCACCGGAAGTCCAATGGTTAACAGCGCGAACAGAGGAATAAAAAGTCTGCGAATGAAAGATTCGAAAGTAACGTTTAAAATGATAAGAAAAATCGTATATTATTTTTCTAAAAATTTTTTCAACTACACAACGTTGGTGTGCTCACCTTTTCTGCCACATGACAATTGGATCAGCCTCCAAGTCGCTCATATCCACCGCTTTTCTCTTCGCGATCACGTCAGGATGCGGCGTTATGAAAAGCCAGCCGACGTGGGCGAAAAAGAATCCTCTTTTCACATTATGCGGATCTGCATCAGTTTCGCTGTACTTATGGTGCACCCTGTGATCCAATGCCCACGTGTACACGTCTTTCTGCAGACAAATCGTGTTTGTCGATCGTTCAGAGATGTCGAAATTCAACGGTTGAAAGAGCAAAGTTAGAGAGATACAGGAAAAGGAGGATAATCTTTACACTTTGTAATGCTAATTTTTCTCGAAAAATGAATGAGAGGTGGTAAAGAAAAATTACGTACCTGTCCAGTGATGGTGAAGAGGAACATCAGGACCAATCGAAGCGGCCATTTTGCTTTGTAAGCTCGGTGGGACCATAATCTGTGCACACCTGCAGTTATACCGAACCCGGAAGTGTATATAGTCACGAACACTGCAACAGAACGTCTATCATATGTATTTATAGATACGATTTCAATGCACCAGGTGTATTTATAGTTTTATCTCGAACGCATCAGGCGTATCTACAATTTGAACTTGACCGCGTTAAATGTGTTCACTCGGTATGCACACATGTGCAATTTCAATCATTTACATTTCTCACGGGAGATAACTATTCATCAGGTCATTTTTATTAAAAAAGAAAGAAAGAAAAAAAAGTAGGATCTCCTTGAGTTCTTCGATATTAAAGTTTTATCATACGTAGTCACGTCGATGAATAATCAATTATTTACACTTTACAACGAACACACGCTTCACTGATGCTTTTCCAAATGTTACACAACAGCGTACGCGTGTTTCGAAAAATTTCTCAAAGAATGGAAAAGCCATCGTGCGTTCCCGGTTTCACACGGCGGAGGATTGTTTTTCATTTCGTCGATTCGTTCGTCTTTTTCGCTTTCAATCAATTCGACCGTGTACTGAAATTATCGCGTGAATCACCCGCGCGATCTGCAGAACACTTTGCTAGAGCAAATCTGAACGATTTCAAGCGTTCCATCTGCGATGCTCTTTGGAATCGAAAGGAATGTTCTAATTCTAATATTAGAGAGCGATCAAACTCATAAGTGGTTCGCTTTTTAGATTTCTTCTCGTCTCCTTACTTATTACGCGTGAAATTCAGACGTTTCGCAAATAAAGAATCGAAAATGAACTGCTTGTAGTGTTATTTTCGATAAAAACAGTAAATCTGTGTAATTTGAAAATTGTCAAATCGATTTGGTGAAATTCGGATATTTTACAAATACAGAATTAATCTGTACTTATTTCTCAAACTTTTAGTTTTTATTCTATTTCAGTTCTATCTAATTCGGTGAAATTTAAAATGTTTATAAGTACAGAATTGAAAATCTCTTCCACTGAAATAAACTACTTTTGTTAAACACTCGTCACTTGTTTCCAAACAACTATTATCTCCGATGAAAACAACAAAAGGACGCAGTTATACAATACTAGTTATTACGTGACGCGTTATCATTTAGAAACGAATCTGTATACAGTGACACCGATTAAGTAAGGTTCGATAACAGATACTGAATGATATCGGCAATTCTCACGAATCGCGATCGTTCTCTGCGGTGAATTTCCGTTAACGTTGACTCGACAAGTGTATTTCTCCGAACAAGAATATCTCGTCTCGTCTCGTATGTGGATCAAAGTTATCGAAGCGGACTAAAAACTAGTTCTGTTTGGGCACACATCGATCACGAAGTTTGCGTAATTTATGTGATCCATGGCCAAGTACAGTGTCATAGATTAATAATAATCACGCAGGAAACCGTCCCGGTTTACCTTTGTCGTCAGTTCGAATTTTTGTAGCACACGCGTTGCGACACGTCGTCAAGGCAGTCGGCATATGTGACACATCCACTTCCGTCGCGGACCGTCGTTTTCATTGAAATTCTGTTACATAAGTCACGAAGCACGCGAATGCTACTTTGAGAAGAAAAGATAAGAAAAAAGGTGAACATCATCGTATACGCACGAGGGACAAAATGTTTCAGCAAAATGCATGATTTGTTTTTCTCGGTGCAAGCAAGAACAGTAGAGGAGAAACACGAATGTTATTTAAACAAGGTTGCGAGCAATTTTGACGTTCGACTATGAAGTAGCAACGTGGAATTCGAATTTGGTAGTAACTGCATAATTTTTTTTTCGAATTCGCGTGAAATATCGAAAATGAAATCTATTTAAGTAATAAATCTAGAAATTTATACGTGTAGAATTGAAAATTTGTAAAATTCATAAACGCAGAATTGAGAAGCTGAA
>NW_017100161.1:595921-599766 GCF_001263275.1 Habropoda laboriosa | reverse complement strand
AAATCCGATTACACTTATCACACAAATTTAATAAAATTCTACCTTCTGCTAATTTATTATATTGAACATTTTCTCTCCTTTAAATCAATTTCAATTTTCTTTTCGCCAAATGTCTTCATCCCTTCTATCAACTCCACCGTTCCTCTTCAAAATTAATTAAAAAGAACCAAGGTCTCTCGTTGGTGATAATGGCCGAAAGTGAGTGACATTTAAATTTCACTTACCCCATAGAGCTGTGAGAAGCTTGGCTTGCGTTAAAATGAGGTAGAGTCCGTAAAGCCAGCCCGCGTGAATGAAAATTTGCGCAAGAAGGTCTGGCCAAGCAATACGGGGAACGTATTCCGCCATGCTGCTTCTGTAGCTCTCGTCTGCTGCCAAAAAATCCTCCGTCTCTGCTAATCTATCATTCTTCGTCTCGTTCTCCGTGTTTTCCTCCTCCAACTCGGGGTACACTGTCGGTGGTACTCGTTCATTGTCCGGACACATTTTTCCGTCTGTTTTCATCAGTTCGCGTTAAACTTGAAATTTGATCAAAAATGATCTACCTCCAATTTCAGCATTTTAGTATTCTTATTTTATCTCGAAGATTGTAGCAAATTGACGGCACTTGAAGAATTTTTAAAACGGTCTCTGCAACGAAGATCGAATGCATATCAATAAAATATTTTATTCGAGCTTGAAATAGATTCTTTTTTGTTTTTCTTTGAATATTTATGATTATCCATTTGACCGAATCACAAGATCTACGTTTGCAAGATTCGACGGTTTAGTTTATGAATGATAGATTTCTTTTCTTTTCTTTTTCGTGTAATATATCATCGACGTGACATACAATACAATATGTTACTTTCGATCGATGTAATTTCGTAGGAAACGGGATTCTATGAACCGATCAATCACTATACGCAACGAGCAGCTGGGAAATGCCGAACCACACGATTTATCTGAACGTTAAAGTGTATGGTCTATCGATTTTAAATACTGTCACCTATGGTATCACGGGAGCCTTGATAAAGTTATCTATTTTCAGATATTCACCACTAGAAGTGGGCAGCTTTCGCGGGCCCCAGATTATGTTCTTTTACTTTGTTGCAAAATTGCGCACTTCACACGCGTGTAATTTTTCAGAATGTTTGTAATAAAGTTAAATCTTGGGGGAAATTGAAAATATTCAGGATAATAAGAAAATGAAAAATATTCAGGACAATAAAGAATCAAAAATTGAAAATATTCAGGATAATCAGAAAGTTAAAGATATTCAGGATAATTAGAAAATTAAAGATATTCAGGATAACAAAGACTCAAAAATTAAAAATATTCAGGATGATAAAGAATCAAAAATTAGAAGTATTCAGAACAGTAAAGAATCAAAAGTTAGAAATATTCAGCATGATAAAAAAATCCAAAATAAGAAACGCTACTTCGAAATATCACAGTGATAAGAATCCTCCGACATTAAGATTTACTGGAATAAGTATGAAAACCAGTATAACGATCGATAATGTGCTGTTCGTGTGACGAGTTTCTCACGTATCTTCAACGATCTTTCCGCTAATGCATGCTCCCCGTATCGCGATTTTTCGACAAAATCCACACCTGGACGAATCATTCGGCGTTACGTTAGCTTATCGATTATATTTCCAGGAACATGACAGCTTGCCATGTTTCCTAGATACAGAAAAATAATCGGAGCACTTGTATAGAAGTTACGTGATTTCGAAGGATAAGAAAAACTTCCACTGTGCCTTTTTATTTTCACTGATTCCACGTGTACGATATTAATCGTTCCAATAATTGATTATCCACGAAACTAAACTAAATCATGTTTCTTCAGATTACAGTAAATTCTCCACAAGTGTCAGGCCAGGGAGGAATCTAAACCTGACAATTGTAGAGTCAGGGACTACGTTTTCGAGCCTCGCGCCCGCCTTTGTAGTTTGCCGAACGTAGACAAGGGCAGCGAATAAAAGATAAGGATGAAACGTGAGTCGAGGCAACCAAGCGATTTAAATACCAACTTTTTTAATTTTACGTTTTTCTGTCCCGAAATTTTTCTTAACATATTGATGAGATTTTTCCGATGAAAATGACTTCAAACACGACATAATTTGAACAACATTTACTTATTAACACGTTCACTGTCTGGCGTGACAGTGAATAAGTAAATGTTGTTCAAATTATATCGTGTTTGATATCATTTTCATCGGAAAAATCTCACCAACGTGTTAAAAAAAATTTCAGATGAAAAAAAGTAAAATTAAAGAAATTATGTTTTTACGACTGGTTACACGCTTGACTGACACAGCGAGCGAGATAACATAGGCGCAGCAATGACGCAGACCTAGGCGTAGGACCATCTATACTGACACTTGTAGAATCCAAACTGACTGACACTTGTAGAATCCAAACTGACTGACACTTGTAGAATCCAAACTGACTGACACTTGTAGAATCCAAACTGACTGACACTTGTAGAGAATTTACCGTATTAAGAACTACATCACGCAAAACGATCGATATTGGTCAGGAAGTAAATCCGGAAAGTTAGCATCCAAGACAAAATTGTCTGTGTACATTGTTACCGTGCCATTAGTACACCCGTGGATCCCAAAACGTAAATGTGTGTTGACTGAATCCATTCTGATTCATCCTAAGACTCGAAATTTTGTCTCCTTCGTTATTTAAAATAACAAATGCCAAGTGTTCGTGATTTCAATTCCTACCACTAATAGCGCAATGATATAATACCAGTCCTGATCGATACAGTAGGATGCTGGTAACGGGGTTCTAGGACCCCGTGGTCGTGTGACAATAGAATACGTTGGATTACTGGTCTACTCTATATCTCGTCTGTGGGAATACACATTTGAAGAACTTTCGTATATACACATGTGAATACCATTGCCTTTTTCCCTACGACTTGTATGAAGTAAGGTGCCGGCCATGTATTGTTGGTTTTGAGGATCACTGTACCTCCCGTGTCTTAAACATA
Organism: Habropoda laboriosa; assembly: GCF_001263275.1. Lineage (NCBI taxonomy): Eukaryota > Metazoa > Arthropoda > Insecta > Hymenoptera > Apidae > Habropoda > Habropoda laboriosa. The sequence goes on along the minus strand of NW_017100161.1, from coordinate 596,774 downwards.
CCCTATATTCGTTGGTATTGGAAGGTTTGCTCGATTACAGGGATATTTTCAAACGTTAATAACTAAAAAACAAAACCTTAAACGCAATTTCTTTATTCTTGATTTTGCTTTTATTCTTGCTTCTAGAATCATCCCTTTAATTTCCTGCCTAGAATGGCCGAATACCCTAAATGTATATGGTTGATTTTAGAATAAAAAATGCTATGTCTTTTGTCGTATCGCTCATTTGCTGCAACAATGATATATAACTCATAAATCACGATTTTAGGGACACCGAATTCAAACGTTTTGAAGCATTATAATATTGTAAGAATATTACATTAAAATGCAAAATTTGTATAATATGTGGAACCTATACAAAAGTATTATATTGTAATAATATTCTCATTTAGACACTGTTGATCAGAAATCCACTCTTCAATTAAGAGTTATTTAGTACTATGTTGTTATTGTTAAACAAGGAAGTTCAGTTTCTTCTTTTCTTTCTGAACCATTTTAAATTATGTCACATGAAAACAACGAAGATAAAACAGTTCAAAAAAGTAATTTTAGCAATTTAAATTCAACGCTTTTCAAAATCCACTTATACTTGGGTATATACATAGTTCTTATTAACTAACAAGAGAACATCCTCAAGTGATAGTCGCCGATTTTGATGAAATTTTAGTTAAAAATCAAAATTCTGATTTATCCGTATTTTTGCGTGTGGGTATATAACTTATATACGCAAGTTTACGTGAAAATCGATAAATATTGTACCAGAAATATTAACATAAACATTATAATTTTTATCAACCCTCTATCTCGAATAGTTTTCGAGATATTGAATTAAATATATTTACTACCCCCGGCT
>NW_017100161.1:589417-593067 GCF_001263275.1 Habropoda laboriosa | reverse complement strand
TTTTTCTGGTGATTTGGTTTAGTAGTTAGTTGTTTTGTGTCCTCGATATCGCCATGATGGTCATCAGTGACTGGAGTGCCTCAAATGTTTAGAATAATTAAAATAAAATAAATGTTGTCAACTAAAAATTTTGAACGTCATAGCTAGCTAGACATTATTTTCAATTGAAAAAAACAAATTATAAAGCATAATACTATAATTCTATGCTTAAAATGTATTTTCTTGTGGCCGCCTGACAGCACCTGTAAATCTGGCGTGACAGTGAACGTGTTAATAAGTAAATGTTGTTCAAATTATGTCGTGTTTTATGTCATTTTCATCAGTAAAATTAAAAAATTTGATATTTCAATCGCTTGGTTGCCTCGATTCACGTTTCATGCTTATCTTTTATTCGCTGTCCTTGACTACGTTCGGCCAACTACAAAGGCGGGCGCGAGGCTCGAAAACGTAGTCCCTGACTCTACGAGTGTCAATTTTAGCTTCCTTGCGGTCTGACACTTGTGGAGAATATACTGTAATTCGTGAATCAATTGAAAAATACAAAATTCAAAATCACTGAAAAAAGTGACAAAAATGAAATTATTCTAATTTCACTGTTAAATAATTTTTATCATTCCTCCCTATGAAATTCATTGTAAAATCTTCACTGAAAATGTCATTAAGAAATTTTACCGTTTAGTAGAAAGAGAAACATAATTCACAAGCACGAGGATTCTATCGGACGTAAAATGTCTGCTTAATTTTGAAAATTTTCTACAACTCCTTCGGATGAAGTAACGCTTGTTCATCGTGAAGGGCGTACTTGAAAAGTCTATAATTGCTGTTCTCGTTGTTCACCTTCCGGTGAATGGTTCTTTTCAATGTTCTCTCTTTCTCTGTCTCTCCTCCTACCCTTTTCTCTGTTCTTTAATCGAGCACATGGCTGCGTTCCGCGTTGAGGAACGTGTCGCTCTATTGCCGCCTGAAATTTCTCTTCCCTTTTCGTCAGAAAACTGAATTACTGGGACAAGTTCCCAGCCGGGATTGTAGGAGAAGCAGAAAAGTTTCGGATCGAAAGACTCGAACTTTTCAATGCCTCCACGTGCTGGAATTACCTGGCGGAGCTGTAAGATATAAAAAGATCAGGGAAGTGACTGTAATGGGGAGTAAATCTTGATTCGAGCGCGAATGTTGAATCAAAGGAACGTGGAATATTGAAAATTTCACGTCGAGGAAGTATTTAGGAGTAAAATTAGAAAAAAAAGGGGATGGTAATATTTTAATTCTTGCATTCTAATTGCACAAGTTTTTTCTTCGTTTATTTTATCTTCTTTCTCGAGCTAATTACATAAACTGCTAATTTCACGAGTGACGAATTTAACGAATTTAAGGATGATACGTTGTGATAATATTTTTGATATATTTTTTAAAGTAACGTGTATTACGTGAAAAGTTTCAATTTTATTTGGATTATCTTGGTTTAAGGATTTATAACAGATTTAACAAACTCTCTGAAAGGGTCTACATCAGCATGATAGAATTAAACAAACACATATTAATTTTTACATTATGACTTTAATTTGAATTGTTTTTTTTTTTTTGCAAAAAAGTGCTTTCGATTTATCTCGTGGTCGGGCGTCTCCGAATAGGATGTAACTTCTACCAGCAAACTGCCAAGTACGAGTTATCTCGTAACAATTAGATCAAATTTTCCACATAAAGACACTTTCCTCTTTCCAAGGATTTCTCCATTCAGAAACTGTTCTTCCATAAACAATCTCTTTTTTAAATTACACAAAAATAAATCTGAATTCACTGCTGTCTTACCCCCTTCCGTTCAATTTACCTATCGACAATAATATTTGCCCCGAATGAAATATACCTTCTTCTAAATGTTCTCCTACTTTTGTCAAACAGACCAGCCTCACGACACGCCGGTCGTTATTTCCAGCATGATCACTCACTCGTTCACGTTACACGCTAAATATTTCAGTCGGTAGCCTTCGGTTCTTACGAAACGAAGTGGCCTCTTCTATTTCGCGACGTCGCGGATGCTCATTATTTTTTAATCAGCGGTCAGTTCGTTTCACGATCCAAGAAAATTGTATTAAATCCAGAAGCGAGACATTTATTCAATCAACGATTCCTTAGAAATTCCATCTGAGAAGTTTCTCTCTCGTTCGGTAAAACGAGTGACTCACGAAGGAAAAATAGAAGGAAACGATATAAATATAGGCTCAATTACAATTAGCCTTGGTAGATAAAAACGAGGACCGGAAAAAACCGGAACATGAAAGGGAAAAACAATTTTCTCTCTTCCTAGTCGAGCGAGGTCGTTGTAATTGGAAAAGACGACGAGGAGAGACAATTTAGTGTGTGTCGTTAAAAAAAAAAAGCGTGAAGCAATCAGTCGTGTGACGAGGAATAACTGTATGTACTCGAGTGTGGGATCTTCGTTTTGCATCGAAATTGTATGCAAATGATTTGAAGAATCGAATAATTATCGAGAAAATTAACGAAGGCGACGATAGATTCTGGTTTCTATGTCTCGAGTGTAATGAAGCTAATTAAAAAGTTCCCATCGTTAAGAACTTCTTTCATTTTCATTCTTGCAATTCTTCGTCGATACAGTGTTACCATAAGTCCAATCCCTTTAAGTATCATTTCGTAAAATACCAGAAAATAAACGAAGACGTCACAGTAAATTCTGAATAGAAAATTCGAAATGTAACGAAGTGAATTAAAAAGTTTCTTTCATTTTCATCCTAAGAGGACTCGTCAATGGATGAATTCTAATCGCCATAAGTGGCACTGTAAACATTACCCAAGCCAGCAAACTAGCTCAAAAAATTCTATTCTAATTACTATTAAAAAAAAGAAAAAGATAATAAGTTCATAATTGCAAATTTTCATCGAAGCGACAAGTCCAATTCTTTCAACAATCATTCCGTAAAACACGAGAAGGGGGAAATGCGAATAAATTAAGCGGCGTCTGTCTAATCGAGGCAAGGAATCGAACCTTCGAAAAGGGAATGACGTAAGCCACGTCGAATGACGTACTTACGTGACCAATAAGCGTGCGTTTTTCGATCGTCAAACGTAATTTCTATGCCGAGACTCGCCTTCCATTTCCAATGGTACAGCCTTTAATCAGAATTTATTGTTGTGAATTCATAGTTCACGGTCGAATCGTTCATATGTACCTCTGACAGATTGCGTTTGTCAGAACTTCCCAGCCGCTTCTTTATTTAAAACGATAAGCTGGCCGACACTCGGAGGCGTGCGATATCGTTTTCTACTTTCCGTTCCTATTCAGAACGATGTCCCTACGAGACAATTCTTATAATTCTACCGTCGATCGATCGGTTTTATTTATGAATTTTTTATCACATCGTTAGACAGGAACGACGAAGGTGGACGAAGGATTTTGCCTACGATGAATAATGAATAATATCTCTTATTCCTAACGCTTGACGTTACGTCATCTACGATCAACAAGAGTACTTTGAAGATGTATAGTGTGTCTTGCGATTGTTTTATATAGCGATGAATCATTTATACACGCGAGTAGAGGAGAACAGATGCATGATATTTAATTCGTGACAGTAAACCAGCGATGTTTCCTTGAAATTCTCCCGTTGGATCGCTAGAATTCTTGTTAGCGATATGTT
>NW_017100161.1:577025-589348 GCF_001263275.1 Habropoda laboriosa | reverse complement strand
TATCGAGTCGAAAGGTGTAACTGAATTTTGAGAAAAGTGTTTTGCAAAAGGAATGTTCAGTAAAAAAAAATCGCGGTACAAGTTTAGTTGGATCAATTTTCGAGATCAATGAAATATTTTCGAATGAAGTTAATTAATCTAGAATTTATAGCTGTCGGAATTTGGTCTAAAGCACACAAGTAAATTTAAATATGATTGTTGGCATTTAGAAATCGTCACGCGGCTTTAGTAAAACTTCATTCATAATCAGGGTGTAATCTGCGTTCAACCATTAATCACTATTGATTTATGTTTCCTGTTTGTGAGAATTGCCATTGGAGCAGCTAGCTCGAAGTTATCGTAAGTCGTTGCAATGAGATGTGAATTTCATCGCAGTTTCTTTGGATCTTCTGTAGTTCCCATTTCTTCTCCCTTGTTTCTATTCTGCTCTATAGTTTATTAATGATAATATCACGTGAAACAACTATAAAACATCTTTGTCACACCTAATTATACACCTTTCATTTTTATTCAGAGATTCGATATTTCGAAATGGAAATTTCAGTATTGTTGTAAAAATTGGATCGATCAATATCCTTAATCGGGCGGCATTATGCTCGAGATCACTCACCGGTCCAAGTAGAAAGATCCTTCTTCGAGTCAGACGATAACGCGACTATTCACGGCGAATTGTTGTACAAAACTATATATTCAAAATGTCGGTTGATAAGAATATCGAATCGCTGGTTGTTATCGATTCGTAAAGGAACAGTTTATCGAACGTGATGGCGTGAACGATTCTCACGTGTTTATTTTTCACTCTGTCACCTGTTTCTTCACTTGGTGATTCATCGATCTTCCAGCAACACTCGTTTTAATCGTCGTAATCTCAATAATATTCAACTCATAAGCGGAATTATCTATCTAATTATACTTTCCAGTTATGTCTTCTTGTAGATCGTTACCTGATAGAACCTCCTCTGTCGCACACACTTCGTTCCGCCAGATCATAGTAATCCACGCCTCTGTTTGTATCCACAAATTTCCAAGAATCGTCTCGCAGATAAACGGTTTCCTTTGAACCGGTCGATTAGGGGCAAACGAAGGAAAACACTTGTGTCAAATTTGGCCGATTACTCCAGCGTGATCCAGCGATTAGGATCTCGAGACGGCGCAGGTGGAAGAAACTCGAATAAAAGTAGGCACTCGATCTCGAAATGTAACAGGTGTTTCCAATCAAAGGGAAGGATTATGTTCTTTAGCGTGATTTCTGACCGATACACTCCGTTCTGTGGTCCGCGTAAGATAAACACTGTTCTCGTGGCAAACTCTTGCGCCTCGAAAAGCAAACCCGCCTGTTTCATGCGCGGACTTACGCTGCGACGAGCCGCGCCGACGAGACACGAATCGGCACGAAGAGTGGAAATCTTTGATTAGATTTAACACACGTGGACATGTCGTCGGGTTCTTTTTTTACTTGCTCGTATTCTTGCTCTCTGTGAACGTGATTCCTCGCCGGAGTCTTCGGGATCGTTAGGTTTCTTGCTCCTGGAATTTGGTTCTACATTTTGAGTATTCCAAGTTCTTTTTTTTTTTTATTTATTTAAGCTTCTTTTATCTGTGCTGATGTTCGAATTATTTTAGAATTAAGAATCGAGAATTTTTAATTTTATTTCCAGTTTAGATCTATGCTTGAAGTATTGTAGGTGTCTTTTTAAATTTCTTTAGGCTTCTTTTATCTCTCTGAATGGGTTCGAATTATTATTTCAAGGCCTGGAATTGTTTCTTTTAGTACAGAGAGGATTTTTTATTTTTTCAATACTTCGATTTACTTTCTGGAAATCGCTGTAACACTTGTAACGATGATAAGAGAAATATCGAAGCCAAAGTGTTATTTCAAAGAGGAGCAAGCGTGAGAATTTGGAATTTTTGAAGATAGAAATTTTTAGTCGTTCCAGTAGTCGAAATATAAAAAACCTTTGGGCGAGTGTTCGAAAATTTAAAGGTTTCAATTGGTCAAGCAACTCGGTCAGAGCTGTTCCAATTAATTGATGAAGAAGAATCACCAATTGACCCTCTAGAAATTTTTGGAATGAATATTCTAAGTGAAAAATCGAAAGACTTGAACCCACACACCCTTAGATTAGAAGTTACACACTGTAACCACTTCTCTAAAGCGTCATTTAATTCAATATTAATAATTTCAACATTAGAACAATAATTATGCCAACTTTTCACTGAAATATTATTTATTATTTTACTTGTAATACATACACTTCATTCGTTACAGAATACATCTCAAAAGTTCTGAATATAAGTACAACAGAATGTTTTTGTTTTATACTGCACGTGGTTTAATCAAAAAATAGTCTCCTTTAAAATAATCACAACAGTGATAACCATATCATATTTGTGTCATCATTTTTTCTCTTCGCTTATGAAGTATTGCGTAACACGGACACTCCAGGAATTTTTTAATCAAACTTTATATTTTTCAGGCAGTCGAGGCATGCGAATGATGTAAAGTTTTCGAAAATTTGTAGATTTATTTAGCTTTTTCTCATTTGGTAATATCTCCTCGTTTATTATTTAATTAATTGAGATTATGAATTGTGACAATTTTAGCTTCTGTTTATTGACATCTGAATAATTTATTACACTCTCCGGATAAAATTCTGATATAACTTCTTGCGTGATACGTTTTCTCTTTGTTAATGAAATTTCACGTTTCTTTCTGTGATTGCATAGAATGAAAAGTTTCGTAAAAACGTGAGTGAGAAACGCGATTAGGTGTGTCAATAAACTGAACTATGATAAAATCTATTGATAACCAGCGAGTAGAAGCGTGTAAACGTTGCGTAAGCAATAAAGTTTTGTCAGTGCCTTCTTAAACGAACTGGTAATTGCCTGTTACGAATACACCGAGAATATGATACTCGAATTGCGCAAAGGGAGCACATGGAACGAAGTGACGCAGGCGTCACTCTTGCACGAAATTCTAGCAGCGTTAAAAACATCCTTGAAGTGTCAATAACGAGGTAAAAAAATACGTAAAACCTTTGCTTTATTCGGTGTAATTTTCACACGTGAAATATTAACCCTTATCTATCATGTGTCACGTGGCAAGCGGCATAACTCAACAAGTTGATCATACTGATTGTTTGAAAAAAATAAAATACACTGAAAACATATAAATAGACAATTAAAATTGATACGATATAAAATTGTTAAAATTAATTGTTTTTCATTGCAAATATAAAGTGTTTTTTTATGAAGTAATTTAAGTTATATACAAAGTGGTCCTATAAGGGTTAATTTCGTTGTACTTATGTAATACTCACTTGTAGTATTTTCATGAATGGAGAAACGAGTATCAATGGCACCCAATCATTTAACTCGCAGCAAAATGTAATTGTAGTACTTATCGTTTCTTATGAAACTAATCACTCAACTATATTCTTTTTTTGTCAAGTATAGGAAGTTTCAACAGTAAACTACCTTCGATATTTTTCTATCCACTTGTTTTTCCTTCTTCAACGACGTGATGAATTACAACAAAAAATTGCATATTTTTTAAATAAAGGTTACAAAAACAAGTTGCATCTTTGATTTCTTTTTCCTGGAAAACAGGTTAATCGAAGTTACATATTCGAATAAAGAACATTGTAAATAAATGAGCAAATAATTATGAGTATTATTGTATGTTTAATTACTATTCGTGTTGAAAAGACACGTTTAAACAAATGTGAGTGTTTCATAAATCAATCGATCTTATCTATATTTCTGTTGCCTCGAAGAGAGATGAAAGATCGTAATGTTGATAACGTAATGAACGATAGCAAATGTATTCAGTGGAAAATTGAAAATTTTTCCACGAATAGAATTCTATGAAAAGTTTATCTTTGTTAAAAGTGGAAGGAACCACTGGACGTGAATTACGCAATATCAAGACCTGTTTTTCTTCTTCTACGAAACCATAGTACTTGAACTCGCATGAGGTGAATGCTATGGTAGGTAATTGATATTCAGAGCATTCCATTCGCCTAGAAAAAAAAAAAAAATAATGAATCTAGCACGTATTCTCATTTTCATTTCGAATTCACTTTTATTTCCTTTCTCGTCAACAAAATGGCTTCCATAAGAATTCGTTTCGTTCTTCGTCGTGAAATCAAAGTGTACGAAATGCTTCGTAGTCTGGGTTCGACGAAATTCGTCTATCGCAGAAGGTAGTTATCTCGAAGGAACAAAAGTGAAAACAATATCAAGGCTGCTTTATTCGTCTCGTTGCAACTCGAACATATGATACATTTTACGACGAAATAAGTTACTATAACCTGTAATAGAAACTTCCATAAGCACAAACAAAAGATAAAAATAGAACGATAAAGATACTATGAAAAAATATAATAAAAAGTGATCCTCTTGTAAAGCTTCTTCTATTAGTAGAGATTTTATGATCAGTTTTGCATTAAATTACTCCTTTTTTCAAGTTTCAAGAGTTATGGAAAAATATTTTTAACAGGTTTTTTTTTTTAAATGACGCTAGTGAAATGTTAGGTTATCATAGTTTCACCGTTGAAATTGCGTTATTACATCATGTGCTATCTGAGGATTAAATTGTTGGAAAATTATAGTGAAAAGGGATTCTCGAGCGTTTCGTTATCGAATAGCATAGTATTAGTAATAAACGATATTTGTGGATTAAGATTATTCGATCTTCGTGTCTAGACGTTCCTCCGTGAGTGTCAATGATCGTTTTATCGACATTATCGCGTTTAATTTGCAATACTGTTTGACTTTGATCGAATAACTTCTGTGTGCTCAATGAATTAGCACAAACGATGAGTCAATCATGATCACACGAAGTATAAAATCATTGTAGGAATTGTGGTTCGAGGTAGAAAAACTCAGAAAATATTGCTTTATTAATTCCAGCAGCCAATAACCATCACAATTAAAAAAAAACGAACACTTCAAACATCGTTTGAATTCAAAAAATCTTTTTGCGCCTTTTCTCCGAAAAATAATACTTTAATATTCTAAATATTTCAAATAAATATCTTAACCTCACTTTCTACTGTAAACAAAACTATTCATCTAAGTACACGCCACCTTACATCGAAACTCTTTCCGTATAGAAATCATTTTCCATAAATTACAGAAATCTAATATACCAATAGAAATTACGTAACCGCCATATGTTAGCAGCACTTGGCAGTCTAACTCTATTACCATCCATATAAACCATCTTTTACGAATTTCTTAGATCCTTCAATTCACAAAAAGCATCTCTATTCATTGAAATCAAAATTTCAAGTCGATCGAAAATTCTCATCGATCCAAGTTTCCTTTCTTAACACCAACGTGTCTTATCATAGACGAAGTATAGGTGGTTTTATCCACGGAACAGACGGAACGGTTAATTCTCAGCGCGTCCGACAATGTCAGTAGTGGCGCCACGGATCAATCGGACTCGCCTGTGGACCGGGTACGCAGTGTCTTTGCAATCCGTTAAATATTTATGGTAGACGACGATTTTTCGCTTCTTTTTGCGATTATTACGCGCATGCACCACCGTGGACCATACTGAAACAGGATAGAAGGGAAAGGGAAATCCGGGTGATAGAAAACCGCAGTCGAGCTGGGGGGTGGTTCGATGGCCGCAACCCCTGGCAGAGCGGCGCAGTTTCGCTTGTTTTTGATTGTAATTCGAAGCTGCCGACTGCTTCATTCGCTGGCTGATTCATGAAGGTGTTTCTTCTGGGTGATTGTATTGGTTCTCAGTGGAAAATTGTGTAAATGTATCACGTTAAAAGATACCCAATTTTTTTTTTTTTTTTTTTTTTTTTTTTGGTTATGTTAGATTATCTCGTGCGGATGGTCGACGTGTTTCTGCTTGAATTTTTTGGTTACGTTGATCGATTGGATTCTGTTAGACAAATTTCTGGTGATAATTTGGAGAATTGGTGGAAATAAATGGAAACTGGATTTGACGTGTGTCGCACACGTTATTTATGAGTTTAATAAGCTGCTGTAACGTGAAGTTTGTGCCTTGTGTGTCGTTAGATGTCGTTCGTGCAGTTTGAACAGGGTGAATGTGATTTATTTTCGATAAATTGAAAGCGAAGTTAATTTGTTTTTTTGTGTTGAACTCTAGTTTTAACGACAATATTATTTATGGGTATCTTGAATGGTATCGTTAAAGTAATGCACGTATTAAAAATCACAGGAAGCACCTTTTTGTCTTAAATCGAGGTGGCACTTGCCAAGGTACAATTTCTTCTCTCTCTTTTTCTTATTTTCCTGTCATTCTCACGTATTCTATCTCTCCCTTAAAGCGTAGAATTTGACCACACTTTGTTCTTGCCATGCTGCATCTGCCGACATGTGCGTCTTATTGAGGGAAAGTTGTTCGAAAGAGAAAAAAAAATTCGCGAATAACACATTCGAATATTAGGGAGTAGACGATAGCGCAGTTAATTGCACAAAAAGCTTAAAAATTCGCTCAGCACGTGTCGCGGTACGCATTTATCTTGCTGCATGCTCGAGTGGAAATAATACAAATTATAGTCTTATCAGTAGAACAATGCGTCTTTTTTCTAAAAATTCGAACCCTTGTTTCTACATATGTAGTTCTCTCGTGTTTCAATGCTCCAACTTTTAATGTATGCGCTATTAAATAGAATATTTATACACGTATCTTATGAATCTGTAGAACTAATTTACATTTACATACAAATATAATATGAATTTATGTATTTCTCTAGATATTCAGATCCTTATTTCTATGTGGTTCTCACTTGTTTTAATGTATGCGCTAGTAAATGAAATTATAAATAGAATATCTATAATTGTATCCTATGAATCTGTAGAATTAATTAATATTTACATAAACATTGCTTTACCAATCAAATTTTTCTAAATTCTTTAAACTCTAATATTAAATTAAAGAATTATCCCCTCGATAGTAATTTTCCTAAAAAATATTCCACAATTCACCAAAAATTCCATTCCCACATTCTTCCAAACTTTAAATAAACAAAACTACCTCAAATAATCAATCGTAAAAATTTCAAAAAAGTCATCAATTTCCGATAATTCAATTTCGACGAATCACATTTTTCTTTTTTTAAATTGTCACGTAGACCTAACCAAAAAAACGAAGCTGCCTCGTTATCAGAAGGACGTTCACGGTTCCAAAGTTCGCAATTAAATCAGCAGAGCATCTCTGATACATGAATCGCGATCGCTGCCACTTTCTAAAGCGATTCACTATTTTATTTTCATCCTGAACATCTGTCTAGGAACAGGCGTGTGCACAAGGTACCGTTTGACAATTGCCTGCGGCCAACTCGAAAGTCTAGCTGGTCTCGTTCGAAACGGAACTTCACCTTCGAGCTGCGACTTCCTTTTTTCTCGTTCTTTCCTACGGCCATCCCTCTTCTACGTTCTCCGATCTTTCTTTTCTTCCCGATCGTCGAACCCGTTTGACCAGATTCGATCGTGGGAGAAAGTTTCTTGTCACCACATCGCCACTATTCGCGCATTTGACAATTGGAGCAACCGTTGTCTTTTAAAAAGGTACATCGCTCAACTGAAACACACCGATTTTCCCTAAAATTTTGCGTATAGCTGAACAGTCCGAAAATATTCGACGCATATTTTTTTTTAACTATCAATATTCATGTTTTACGGGTGAAATTTCCTTGTAAAGTCAGATACTGAGAAAGTATTAATTGAAACAGGGAAATATGTTAAATAGGAATTTTGTCTGTTTTTTCAATTTCTAAGTGCTTTTCGAGATGTAGATCGACGGCTACTTTCTGTGTTTTTGTACACGTTTTTTGTTGAAGTATTTTAGGTCACGTTTAGAGAGTATTTAAGTGACATTTGTGAATGTGTTTTTTCTTTTACACTTGTAGTATTAATCAACTCTTTATTTCCGGTTTTAGAATTTTACTTTATTTTAGGCAATTTTTCAAATTGCTCGGGAACTTGATATTTTTGTTTGAGTTTGAGTTATTGTTTCAAATGTAATTCAAATTTTTCATAATTATGTACAATTCATTTATGAATATTTAGCTATTTTTATATTGTTTGAATATTTCCGTCTGTGAAATCTATATCTCGAAGTCCTTATTTTTTATTTTGGGTTCTACAATTTTATTTTATTTTAGGTAATTTTCCAAATTAATTGGGAACTTCACATTTCATTGAGTTTGAGTGAACGTTTCAAATGTAATCGAGGTAATTTTTTCTAATTACGTATCAGGTATTTATGAATATTTTTTGAATATTTTCACCCGTGAAATCTATATCTCGAAGTCCTTTATGCTTCCACGGTGAATTAGGCGTTTCGTGCGATCAATGCCCCAATGTACCCTGTGACCCCGCTCATTCTAGGCCATCCTAGTTTTAGGTGTCAGTCATCGCTCGGCTAGCTATTCCTCATGACTCATATCTCCGAGTACTTTGCAACAGAAACCTCCGCTTCAATTTTACGTTTCAACGGAACTCCAATTTTTCATTTCGCGCAATTTTCATTTCAATTTCTAATCAGACTAACTTTCTAATCAACATCTTTCACTTATTAGGAAACTGTTATGCATCTAATAAACCACGCGATAAATCATCCACCATTTACTACCACTTACCATTTCATATAAGGTCCGATTTAAGTTACGATCACGCACGAATATTTTGTCATTCGTGTTTCTGGGTCATTTTGCTACTAGGTCAAGGCTACACCTTTTTTTTTCTCTTTCTCTCGACTCTAAACAAGATCTCCTCTTTTCGGTGTTTACAGTTAACCGTGGACGAGAGATTTGAAATTTTTCGCACGTACAAATAAATATAATTATGCGTGATTAAATTAAAAAAAAAGATGAATTTTAATTTATAAATTCGTTTTCGTAGAAACCTCCGAATTCACAGATAACACGTTTATCTCTTATCGGCGAAAAGTCAAGTTTGCACGCTGAAATCACTTCCTATTGATGCTCTCCCGACGTTATCTACCAAACTATTTTACCTTATGGTCACCCTGGGTATCTTACAATGGGGGAATATTGAAAAGGATCCCCGTGAATGGGCACGAGATCGATAAATGTTACGTGCCAAACGACACGTGTCACTCTTCGAAACGCTTCAAAATGTCCCAAAATTTTCTGTATCTGATATGTAGGGTCGAGTCCGGGATGGAGAGAGGTTTGGCGGAATCAGCTGATAAAGGCGAGAGACGAGACAGTTTAATTCTAATAAATAACTAATAATTTATTTTACACGGACACGAGTCCTATTCTCAGCCACGCTCCTTCAATGTACTTTTCTCACTCCAAGTTCGTTTTCCACACACTCTTTTTCCACGAGGGCGTTTCTTCTCTCCGCCAATTAGGACTGTTTTCGGACGTACCCCTACGACGTTCCCCTTCTACCGCGATTTTGGCGGAAAAACCGTTTCGCCCGGGAACGTCGCTTTCCGTCCTTTACTTCTGGTGACCAGATTTATGGCACGTCTTACCCACGGTCACATCGGCACCATAAACCTGGCCACCGTCCCGATCGGCGCAGCTGACGACCACGTGGGCCGCCCCAAACCCTAAATTTTGCCTACAGATAATTATCTTGCGCGAATCTTTATTACCTGTAAACAATAGTCTATTCCATAATGGAAGATCCATTTTTAAACGATTTTCGGTACGTTTTTAAGACGATATAGAGTGAGAGAAAGAAAAGCTTCATTTTGAGAAAATTGCAAACCTAAATATTGCAATTTAACAATTTTCCTGGGATTCGAAAATTGATATTTCCATTAAATCCGAAATTTTACCTTCTTCGTCAATTTTTTGACAATGTTTCTCCAAATGAAATATATTTAATATATTCTCATTTCTCAAATGAAACTTTGCAATTTTCCAAAATCTCTGAAGCAGAAATTTTCTTCGAACGAAGTTACTTACCTTCGTTGTTTGCCAAACGACTGCAAGTTTATTCTTGAAAGAGGGCAAAAAACGAGTGTGAATGGGGTTGCAACAATAGGACAGTCCACGATAATTTCGAAAATCGTTGTTACAACCGGAAAGCGCAGCCTTGGCTCGCCAAGACTCAATATTGGCCGATGCAGTGGAAGTTTATGCGCGACAAATGTTTGCCGGTGGACTTTTCTTCAAGCAAGAACTGTTTCGAGGAATTCACGATAACGATTTGTTCCCTCAAACCGGGAATAACGATGAAGAAATTAGAAACATAACTTTGTGTATCGCCTCGAAATGTACCCATACGGTGTGCGACTCCGTTCTTCATCTTAATTTAATGCCCCTTTCTTCGACATCTCTCTCTCTCTCTCTAACTGTAAATCCATCTTTTTGTTCACGTTGGTCTATTTACTATCTTCGTTCCGTGTTTTAATTGGCCTCCGTGTCGCTCTTTCTTGTGGCAAATAACTGTAGCTCATCTTATTTTCTATTATTTGTAACCTCCTTGTTATAATTGATTAATTTGCATCGTTGAATGTTGCTGTATTTTAAGTATGTCGAGTACAAAAATTGTTGCCATGAGATTGTTTATTTTGTTATTGGGATTTTGGAGGCTCTGAATGTTTCTCTGCTATTTGTGTAGCTTGAAATTTCTTAATTTGTTACTGTTAAGAATTTTCCTCATTTTTTGAATAACAGTAGTAGTATGACGCGTTGTGTTATTGTTAAGGATTGACTGAACGATTAGTATTGTTTCAGTAGGTTCGAAAATATTTGGAGAAGATTTTTATGGTTAATACAAAAGGAGGACAATTTTCATTTTCAAGTAAAGTCTAATTTCTACTACGAACCAATCGTATCTAGGCCCTAATCGCAACTTGGAATGTCTTTCACGTCTTCCCATTAGGATACCAATTAACCGCGACAATCGTCGATCGTTTCGTAATTCTTCGTCTCGTTTCGACTAGTAGATCAAACATTTCTCTTGCAAACAGTTTTCAGAAATGCTCTGCAACATTTCTAATAACCGAATCAATTCTACAGAGACACAAATCTAAAATATACGCTCAAAGCAAATTATACACATTCATATTTTCAGGTAAATCAGATTTCATACAAATGAAATGTAGGAATGAATATTTTCAAATAATTTCTGTCAGTATTTCAGTTGCGATTTAAAATCATTTTTATCACTATTTAAAATAATTCTTATTAGTATTTAAATTGCTATTTAAAATAATTCTTATCGGTATTTCAGTTGCTATTTAGAATAATTTCTGTTGGCATTTAAATTGCTATTTAAAATCATTTTCAGAGGCGTGAAAAATTGATTTAAAAAGTAACAGAACGGCGAAATTTGACGTAGATGCAAACGCACAATTACGAAAAACGCGCGATTGCATCAAGCGTCATTGTCCTCGATCGTCAGTATAAATCAGATCGCCTTTATCGGTCCTCTGGAACATCGTAGAAGAGCGTTTCATCACTTCGCCTCTCCAAGGAAATTGCCACATATCCTTCCTATATCCACCGTGATTGTCCGATCGTTTCTTAATTATGATAATTAGCCGATGCCAGATATCAATGTGGACGCATTTTTCGTCACATGCGGGACGCATTTCCGCAAAACTTTCCTATTCACGCGGAACGTGTTTAAGGCGAAGAAAGTGTAATATTTGCGATTCTAATCAGCCGTGAATAGAACAAAGGTGAACTGTTGAAAATTCTTGACGCGATTGGGAAAATACGAAGCTTCTCTACTCTCTGTCTCATGAATCGATTAGTTTTTAAAATGTAACAATTCCACCTTGGTTCGCTACGCGATTTCACCTGTTGAACGGTAAATTATTCGTAGAATTATTTGTGTTTTCATTTGGCGAAGAAAGTAGTCGATTGAAATTTTTATACTTTGGGAAGTGAAAATATTCTTGAAAAAGTTCAGAAGGTATAAAAAATGAGGGAATCTTTTCCTTTGTGTCGCTAAAGAAATCAATTATTTTGTATCACACAGCGTTTGTATAAAGTTCCTTTCATTCGTAGAAGAGAGAATATTTTTGGATCCAAAGTGACAATTTTTAATCGCCAAAGTGTCTCATCAGTTACTATCTCTATCAATATTTGTTCACCTTAGAAACAGAAAAGCGAAGTTACAAAAATAAACGACTAAAACAGACTTTCTCAAAAAGAGCCACACCAAGAAACAAATTATCCCTTGTCCACTTAACGCAACTTAAACTGTCTCATCAATCAGATATTCATCGCTGGAAGCGAGGAAAAGTCGAGCTGACGGGGCACACGGTGCACGTGAAACATCTGAAAAATGAATCGTCGGTAATGAACAACGATTTACGCTCCGTGGAGAAGAAAAAA
>NW_017100161.1:574656-577015 GCF_001263275.1 Habropoda laboriosa | reverse complement strand
GGAAAATTTTCGTCCCCGATTCTTCGCGTTCCTTCGTCACCCGAGGCGCGCCTGTTTTGCTCATAGAAATTTACATCTGCCGAGCTTCTCAGAACCGACGGAATCGGGTCGGCGAAGAAACAACGCTGAAATCGGGACACAGGAGAAGAAGAAGCGACGAAATCAGTGGGACAAATCGCTAAGAAACTTACGACCCGATGATTACACCTCGGAACATCGAGTGGACATTCGTCGAGTTCTTTACCACGAAGAATTAAGCCCTCGTTCGGATTCTCGGATCGAAGAGGAGCACTATGTTCTCGTTTCGCGATTCTTCCGAGTCTCGAACGATTCTTTTGCCAATTTTTACGGCAGTCAGCTCGTAGAATGCTTCTGTTTTCGATTGCTGCAATTTTAGTGGATTTTCGTCGAAATTTTGTAGCGAATTTGTAGAAATTTCTTGCTTTCTATCTTTGTGAACTTAGTTAAATTTTAATATCGTTTTCCAATTTTTAGATGTATTTAGAAATTTGTGAAATTTCAGTGGATTTTCTTTATTTTATCTTTGGGAACGTAGTTAAATTTTAATTTTCAATTTTTATATCGAGCTTGTGGAATTTTCTTAGCGCGATTTCTCAAAGTTTCAGGTAACCTTTGGTGTGCATTTCACGAATTTCCCTTCGAATTTTCACGTGAATAGATTCTTGGAAATTATTCATCTTCGATTTTCGCAATCGCAGTAAAGTCTCACTGTTGTACAATATTTGTTTCGAATCTCTGTTTCGCAATTTTCGCGATTATATCTACCGTGTTGTACAGAACAAAGCTGTGCAGAGAAAAGATCTATACTCACGAGTGGATCGTTTCTTTAAACAAACGCGTCCTCCGTGTTTGTCGAAGAATTTGAATAAGAAATTCATCTTTCGACCGTCTCTTTTCCCGCTGTGTTTATTTATCATTGACAAATTCGATTTTAATGCTTTGTAATAGTGTTGCATTGGTTGCGATTCGTTTTACAGCCGTTTCGAACGGGCATGCAAATTGCCACGGTAACGAGACGAAATTTTCTGTGAACGTTTCGCCTTGGACGGTTCGCGAGGCTTTTCTTTATTCGACTGACGACACGAGACGAATATTACCAGTTTCCTCTTTCAAACTCTTCCCTTTTGTTACCTTCGCGTTCCTCTGTTTGATGTGAAAGACTGAAAGGTGAGAAGAAGAAGCGGCGAACGACGACTTATTTCACGCAAATGAATGGGTTAACGAGACACTGAGATACGAGAAAAATATTTGTTAGTGGTCGAGATGTTTAGAAATGTTTTGTGCAGATTGATTTTTTCATTTTTGTGTGCTTTGCTTGGCAACGTTTGCGTCAATATTTTGTGTGCCGTTTCCAGACTTTGTTTTCAAGATGTTCGAAATGTTGCAAAAGTTGCTGGAAATTTTGAATTTTGATCTAACAGAGATTTAAAATTGTTAAAAATTGGGCTCAGAGATGTCAGAAAGTTGAACAGCACGAGAATAGAAGAGATATTTAAGGTTCTTGAAATTTGCTCAAAATAGAGCTCAAAAGTATGAAGATTATTGAGGAATTGCCGAAAGTAGGAATTGACAAATTTTTAATTCTCGGAATTTAAAATACTTTAAAACAAACCCTTGCATAAAGGTACAACAGAAATAACGAGACAGTATTCTCACAGCAACTTTTCAAGACACCTATTGGAAAACTCTACCGCTTAATCTCAAACTCAGAGGTCTCAAAATTTCTTTCAATTCCGAAACAAACCGAACCCTAAGAAAACCTAGAGAATCTCGAAAAAGAACGCTCGAACTTACACAGCAACCTTTCGCAAATTTTGCTCAAAAAGTCTCAAGAAATCCACTCATAACGAACCTAAGAACCCTCGAAGAGTTAAAAACCTACCTCTTCAAAAATCCGTAAAAAAAAATTGCTCAAATTTCCCTGAAAAATTCACCGGAAAACTCCCTCGAAGAGCTCGAACCAACTGTCGCCGCGTATTAACATTCGCGTGCGGGTGAATCGTTTCAAATTCCCAACGTTCGTTCGAAACAATGTACAGATTGGCGTGCAACGAGCTCTACGGTTCATCGTCCCCCTTCCTTTTGGCCACTGCACGAGCGTCGAAAAGCGGCGCGTTTCACAAGAAAAACGTACAGGTGTCGTTTCATAAGCCAACTAATACCCCATTAAGCGGCACCGTACCTTTGACAGACGTTCCAGGAGGACCTCTTTGTTTTGTTTTTTTCGAGGCACGAGACCGCGTGGGGGATTTTGTCGACGCGGTTTTATGGGGCGGCGCGGAGTTGATAAGTGGGACATACGCTCTTGCATCTCGGTATTTCGTAGTGAACTCGCCAT
>NW_017100161.1:542277-574628 GCF_001263275.1 Habropoda laboriosa | reverse complement strand
TCGCCACTACGAGACTGATCGTGAACCAACTTCCTTCGTGATACGTGCCCAACCGAATTCTACAAATTCTGAGGGACACGCGATTCTCGACACCTGTAAGTCGTTCTTCTCATACGAATCCTCGAAATTCATTCCTCGGTATGATCAATGTTTCAACCTCTCCAGAGACACTGATTTGTGTACGTCTGCTTTTCTTTTTTTCTTCCTGAAAATTCCAATATTTGTGATAGAGAAAATATGAGAAGATAGTTTAATTGTTACGATTGTAAGTCATTCTTTTCTATACTTGGGAAAATCGTCACTGAAGAGGTTAAAGGGAGAGGTTAAAGATTTTGGGTGAGAATCGTGTAGTGTACATTTTGGATTTATTTAAGAGACGATAATAGAAAAGTTTGGCATTGTCTCTGTGAAATTGTTACATGGGGACTTTTTCGTAGATGCTGCTGAGATTGGTGATTTTGAGGTAGAATTTTTGATACGATCGGAAGGATTTTCGGTGAGAATCGTGCAGTGTAGATTTATTCAAGGGATGAAAGTTTGATATTGTCACGGTGGAACGATCTTACGGGGAATTTTCTGTTAGGTGATTCTAAGATTAGAATTTTCGACAAGTGATTTATGAACGACGATCGTGTGGTAGAAATTTCATTGTGTCTGGTAAGATTGAAAGTTTGACGACTGAACGAGAGACTTTTGTTAGGTGAACTAAAAGATATAGATAGCAAATTCTTTCTGAAGGAAGCTTTTTATGGTAACATTAGACGCGAGATAGCGTTAAATATCAAACGACTTCCGATTTGCTCTTTCTTGCTTCTTCAGTAACAACGCAAAAATGCCAAATACGCGTAAAACAATGACCCTATAAAAGTTCGTATTCCTCTGTAATCGACAGGTATTTCTATCGTGGCAGGTTTCGCATTTCATCGAGTCAGGTTTTCAATGTTCTCGTTCCTCGAAAGGAAGAACGAAGTTAGAAAAACGCGATGGACAGCAGGTGGGTCTTAGAAAACGGAGTTAACTTCTATCCGACATTTTAATTGCCAATTGTACAAGTCACTTGAAACCTAAATTTCTTCAGATTTGTCGAACAGGATAATCAATCTTGAGATTCTCCAAGTGTCCTCCATAAAAATGAAAAACATTGACCAAATTAAAATTCTTGGAAAATATAAATTTGTTGCCCCGTGTAAATTCATATTTTCCAATCTGCAGCACGGTGAATTTCCGTAGAATGAAATTTCCCAATTTACGATCGTTCGAAGAGAAAAGACACACCTCTTATCTCAAATCTGTGGCAACAGTCCAAAGAAACGGAGGCACACGAAGACGCGGGACATTTTACGAAATGTATAACAGATTCGCCGTTACGTTAAAATCTTCATCGATTCGAGTTAACGTGTTACACCGCGATTCCGTTCACTTATCGTTTCGAGGTCTCTCGATGGTGCATCAACCGGCGCCGATAAGAAACCCGGGAAAAGGGGATTTCGTAACGTTATTCGCGCGTATTGTATAATTTTCTCCGTGAAAAAGACACATTTGGAAAAAGGAAAGAAGACACTATGTTTCGACGAGTGAAAACTGGGTCGTCGAAGACTTCTAACAGTACGAAGAAAAGGAAAATGGCTGCAAGATGGCTTCCCGAGGAAATTCCATCGATTCTTGTCGCAATTGCAACACGTGCTTGTAAACTAGCCGAACGATTTTCAGTGCTTTCTCGTTTCTTATAAATTTTAAATTTTAAATTTTAATTTCTTTATAAATTTTAAAAATTTTTATCCCAATTTTAAGGAAAAATTTTCTTCAATTGTGTCAAATGGTAAAGTGACTTATGGGCTATTCTGTGTAAACAGAAATTGAAGGTATAATTTTCAATAGGAAAATATTCTCATTTCGATTTCACGATTGCAATATGCAAGCGTTTACTTACTATTACGTTCCTTCAGATTCAATGTTACGATTCGATTCTACAATTATAGGAATTTCAGATTCATTTTATTCCTTCGTGTACAACTGCTTCCGACGTTTAAACCAGTTTTAAATGCTCTCGTTCAGATTTCGAACCGGGTAAAGGAAACTTGTTCCGCGGATTTGGTTACTGGAACGATGTAACGAGTCATTAAACACACCTATGATTGTTTTATTTGAAATTAAGCGAAGAACGAGTAATTAAAATGGAATAAAATTCATATTAACATTAATGTTTAATTTAGTTTCTTAAATATTTTATTCGTAAAAATCCAACCTCCTGGTTCATTTTTTGAGACAACTCGACATTTTTTTCATTTCTTCACACTGTGCAAGGTGCACCGATTAAATTCAATTGCTAAGCACACAGAAATTGTTCAATTAAAAAAGAAGTATCCAATATTGATCGTGACTTTTTCTTCGATTAATTGAAAGATCGAAGCTCTTTGCGGCGATTTTTAAATGACTTTGGGTCTGTGACAACTCAAAATTGTTACAATTTCTTCATCCACACTGTACAAAAGTGCACCGATTAATTTTAATTACTATACACACCATTTTTTTTAACCAAAGTTCATCGTCACTTTTATCTCTCGATCGATTGAAAAATTGAAACACTTTCCGGCGATTTTCGAGCGTCTCAGCGCCTCGTATTGGAACGTGTAGCTAAAATTTCCGCTCGACACACTTTCTTGAGTAGTTTGTCTGCTTAGTAGAGTGGAATTGAATCATCTGAAAGATACATGACGCCGAAACAGCTCGTACGAATCCAAACCGTGGCCATCTGCAATTTCGCTAGCAACTCCTTGATGCAGGAAATCGCATCGGTTCACGCGAAATCGTTTTCCCCTGGTTCTTTTCTCTCTCTCTCGATGTACTCGCTCTCTTTTTACGCTCTCTACCTTAGCTTAATCAAGTCAATTGAAATTTTCTTTCCTTTTTTCGGGATGTCGCTAAAAGAACTATAGTGCTCGTGACATAGTGATCGACGATGGTACTCGATATTGATTTCTAATTACTCCAACTGTGGTCAATTTCCCTATTCTACTTGAGGATTTTCGTCAAGTCATTCGTCACTTTTATGGATTTGTGCTTCAGTGAGGTTTTAGTGTTTTTCCTTAAATTTGTTATGTTAACACTGATTCTTTTTTAAATCGTCAAATTCGTAGTTTCATGTGAACAGTAGTTCGCTGACGTGTCATGTCTGCTGACGTGGATTAAACCTTCTTCAACAATACGCTAATAATACGTGATACCAGTGTATCAAGTTTTCCAGGAACTTTTCGCAATCAATATGAGGATGTTTCTTAATTCGAAAGAGTTGCTTTTGTACACCTGCATGCAATTGGTGCACAATGGAAATCTGTCGATGTTGCAGTCATTCGTATAACACATAAACAAGGATTAATCATTTTTCCTCGAAAAGAAGAAGAGCTTGTTGGAAATTATATTTCCCTTCACTACCACAAGATTTTTTCTAAAATTTTCACCGTGGAAATGAAATACTGTATTTCCCATAAAAAAGAAAACAGGAAAACGAAGAAAATGTTGAAACCGTGATATTTTAACAAATACGCTTCGTTCCAAATGGAAAAATCGTGGAAAAACGTAGAAATGAACGGGAGTGTAGACTCAAAGCGTGTTTGACTAACACGCGTGCAAGAGAAGTTCCACGTTAATTAATCTCGCCGTGTGCTCGAAGTTAACGAAAAGGAAAAACGACACCAGCCAGCGAAAAGTCCCCCCCCCCTTTTTCCTTAAATGTGCCGTTTTCACGAAAACATTCATGAAGTCATGAATGACGTATACCGACATAAATTAGTATATATTAATATTATTCTGTTTTTTTGTTCCTGTTCCACAAATTCGTGAAGTTATGATTCATAGGTGATAGATCCACCGCAGTAGAATACACTTGATCCATATAACTTAATTAGGCATTCAGGCATCTGATTAACCGATCAATATTTTATCATACGTTTTGCTATTTATACAATGTTAACATACGAACGCCGGAAGGCGGGTCACTGGTGACCTAAATATACGTGTCGTCACATTTCTTTCTTCATCCTGCGCTAGGAAAAAAAGAATCACTACTCTCTTATCTTCATGTTATACGCATATTTGTCGACATGTTTGATAAATATATTTGTTTTGCTTTTTTTAAGATAGCTGGTAAAATTCAAAAAAGAAAACGTGATTTCACCTGCATAGGAAGATTTTAATTTAATATTGACTCATATTTGATCCGGCATCCGCCGGGCATGCGACCGTCACACGATTCAGTGTCCGAGGGTTAATGAATTCAAATTGATTTTCATCGATAGCTTCGACCTAGTTACTTAGAAACAAAAGAATCTATGTTAACCGTGTAACTTCTGTTTCACCTGTCACACGAAATACGAAATTCTTAATTTAAAAATTTTAAATTTTTATAACATTTGCACTTTTTGTATTTTTTAAGAAAGGTAGCACATGTTCTTGCATTGAATTTATTTCTAATTATATGTAGTTATAGAGTAAAATAGTATTGTATAATAGTATAATAAATTCAAACATGAATTAGCAAATTATAATACAATGTTCATTAAATGCTTGATTGGCGCCGATTTAATGCTTCATTAGTTAGTTTGATTCTTCGTTTTATGGATAGTTTGTATATACGATAATAAACAATTTTTTGAGAACTTTTCACAGTTCTAATCCAAAATTTTTCGACTTGTTGGTTCAGAGAATCTCCTCGGGCGTTCTATTATAACTTAAAAATTATAAATTCATATTTTCATTATTTCTCTGTATACAACAAATCTTACGCGCATTATTTTCACGGAATAATCCGATTTCTACAAATTGTACACTTTACATAACGTGTGACCAAAGGCACTTAGGAAAATTATTAATATTGACACGTCGCATACAAGTGACGACAGTAACGAACGTGTTAAACAATTGCACGCTATACTTATCCTTCAGTAAGACACAAACCGACGTCATTTTTCTTATTTTTATTAAAAGAAAAAGAAGGAAGCTATATTTTTCTCTCTAATTTCTTCCGTTGCGAAAAAGTTTTTTTTTTTACGATACACCGCATGTATTCCAAAACCATATTATTTCCGCGATAAGCGGCATTAATTATCGACAAACCACAATCGTGCAAGAGTACTGTTTTCATCGTTCACACATTTTTACGGCACACATTAGCGGGACGAGCATCGGACGTGTCGGTTTTCTGTCCGGTTTTTCAAACATTTCTCTTCCTTTTTGGTGCCACGTTTCGAGCGCCGTGTCTCTCGCCAATCAGACAGAAACAAAAGGACAGATTCGCTTTGTGTGCCACCCTGGATTGCCATAATTACACGCGCATCTGGCCATTGTGCAACGATTGCAACAGGACGGCAAGAGACGTAAGACTATTCGAGGAAGAGAATTCGTTGGAGGAATGGGAAGATTCTCGCTTGGTTCGCGGTTCGTATTGTTCATGACCTCCTGAGTGAAAGTTGTGACCACGAATTTTCTAGATTAGCGTGGAATTTCTCGTGGAAGTTATTGTGAAAAGAATTTTGATTTCGTCAAAATTCATTTATTCGCCAAAGAGCGGAGTTCCCGATGAAATTGAGCCTGTGAAAGAATTTCGTGGTGTATGGAAATATTCTTAGCATCCAGAGAGATTTGTGAAAGTGTACAACGATGTGTGGAATTACTTTTGTGATCTACTTACGATCTTACGCCTTTTCTTGGTTTTCGTAACTATCGGTTTTTACGTTGAATTATGTTCAAATTTTTTTACGATATATTGGTTTTAAGCTAGGTTTCTACTTTTTCTGTTAACTTTGTTTCATTAAAAATGGTAAAAACTACGTCAGTTTCGTCCTTGTCGAAGCTCTTATCTGTTGTTTATGAGACACTCGTATCGGTTATTATTCTATCGCATACACTTTGTCTAATTACAACGTTTCTCTGTTAGCTTTTTTACCGAAACGATCAATAAAAACACGTTTCACAGAAACACATTGGCTCATTCAACGAATTATGCTATTTTCATTCTGTACACTCTTCCAGTACAAAGGAATTTTAACAAAAACAAATCCTATTGGAGTGCAAGCTTAATTGAATCTACAATTTCAAATTCTCTTTTCCCCCTCTTGATACTCGAAGACAGAACCTCGAACACTTTGCACATTTTCTCTACATAATTATCCTTCATTCTGCTGTTTCTGTCAAGAGCATGCTGACATTAGAATTTTTACGAAGCAACTGGCATTTCAGTGTTCCATATCGAATTACTTTTGAAATATAAAAGTCAACGATAATTGTCCTTAAAAATTCATAATTAATTTTCTATATCTCTGTGATGAAACTTTTCTGGAATAAATTAAATATTAAACAAATAATATTCATATGTGGTACAATCTATAGTTTAATATTTAAAAAAACGATAACTTGAGTGGAATCAGAATTTCTTTTAGGACGAACACATTCGACGAAATTCAATACACGTGAAATCGTAGATCGTTTATTTTTCGTGCATGAATTGTTGTTTGTTTTATTCATGAGATCGATGAACTACAAAGCACGTTGACCCAGGTTTCTCAATCGACTTATCGATGATTACAAGCAGGTTTCGTTCAACCATTGGCCTGAATATATTTCCATTAAGGCGTGCAGCCTTCCTCGAGAGTCATTCTATATAGTACCTGCAGCTTTCAGGTGGAACGTTAATCGTCGAACGTAAAGGTCGGTCCAACGAATTTCTCCATTCGTGCGTATCTTCCTCAGTCTTGGAGAATCTCAAATTTAAAATTTCCCAACGCTCCTTTTTATCGCAGGAATTCTTTATTAAAAGAAAAATACAATTTCTACGTATCATTTCAAGGTATTTTTTTTTTATTTATCTTATCTCGAGGCGTGAATGTAAAATGTTGCGTTCAATTCAACGGGTTATTGCTCTCTCGTTGCGAATCATGTCGCAGAGAACTTACATCGAAATTAAGAGCTGCCACTTTCTTCCGCTTTTTCACGCTACCGAAATTTCATCGGTCCACTCTGGAACACCAAGATCCGGCGAATTTGTCCTCTTAGATCAAGATCACCATCTTCGACATGGAAAAAGAAGGAAAAAAAAAAACTCCGGAATTCTTTCCTCCCGCTGGAAGATTCAAACAATCACCTGTCAAGCACAGCGAAGGGTGTAATAACGATCCTAACGGAAGTAACTGGAAGGTTGAACGTGTTCTCGATCTCGATAGACCAGCCATTCTTCGTTTATAAACATGAAGAAAGCGTTAAGAAAGCGTCCTTTCTTTCCACTCGTATCATCATCCTGTTCCGCTGATAATAGAACCGTCTGTCGTACGAGTTAAGCGACAATTTCCTCCGAGGTGGAGACTCGTAGAAAACGAGAGACGGGAGTAGGTCCTTCCGACGCCGATTGGTAATGACCTCAAACTCACCATTGACCTCCTTTATGGAGAACCTGTTTCCAGCTTGAAACTTCACTTCTTCGCTTCCTCGTCTCTCCTTCGCTTATTCAGTTCGGTGGCCATTTCCACGTCACTCGGCCCCTTTCTCTGCGGATACTCTCGCACGGATACAGCATGTACCGTTTCTGCGTTTCGTATCTCTGTGGAAGCACTTTTACTGGGACAGACGTTGCGTGCGTCGACCAGAAGCTTCTTCTTAACAGAGTTGTTCAGCCTGACGAGTGTACAGTCGATGGAATCGATGCACACTATCGTCCAAAAGTTCGAGATCACAAAAATGAAAATTTCGTGAACAGAGGAAGTAATTTTAGGAAGTTTTGAACGAATCTTTCGTCATTCGAATCAGTCGGAATATAAATTGGCGAGTGATTCGGAACTTTTAAGTGCAAGTAGTGAGGTCGATTTCACGGTGCATGTGTTCACCGGAAGCTTCTTTTTAGCAGAGTCGTCTGACGCGTGTACAGCCGGTGCAAATTAATACATTGGTAAATTAATCAATTTCACGGGTCAATTTCCATTTAGGTCGTGTGGGTCACTGACGACCCACGTCATTGCATTGCTTATATATGTTATTCTTCAGTAGCAGCACATTACCCGGCGAAATGAAAACATTGCACGGGTCAGTTTCACGTGACTTTTCATGCATGTGTGAATCACTGACCACCACGTTATTGCATTACTATTTTTCAATAACAACCTGTCACTCAGAGAATTGAAAACGCAGCACTATGTTGCGTGGGCCATTAATGGCTGACGGTACGATGATTAACTATTCTTAACGGAGAAATTAAGAAATTTTTTTATCGATGACTCATGCGACAGTCGACGTGTCAACGAAAGAATTGATTGAGAACAGTGTCAAGAATTAGTTCCTTTATCTTTCTCGTTGTTAAGTTACATCTCGATAATAATTGCCAAGATACACTTCTCTGAATATTCATAAAAAAAAAAAAAAGAGTGAACAATGCAAGAGTCATTGGTTTCTCTCGTTCCTCGATTTCGTTCGTATTTTAGTCACGATCCATGAGAAAAGTAGTATTGCCTAGTATACATATACTCAGAGGCAATGCCCGTGAACTTACAATTGCCATTACGTCACACTGCGAATCACGGAATAACAAGAGAGCTTGCGTAATAAAAACGTGTTATTGATTCTTGTTTACACTAATTTTTATGTACACAGGGATCATTGATATTCGCTTACCTTGGCGTAACTGATTTCACGTGAATGAACAATTATAGAAACAAACAAACGTTAATGTTGCCTCAGAAGGATCACTAATAAACATTCCATTCGTCTATTTCTATCCTCGTGTTAAAAGTAACATCTTTACACGTTTCAGTTAACGAAAAGTAATAGTAAATTCCGAAGAAATTTGCAATTTATCCAATTTCCAGAAAAGAAACTGTCACGTATTTTCATTAACGAAGAAATTAAGCTTTCTTGTAAATTGAACTGTATATAAATTTTCAGAAAGTTTAATTTCACCTAATAAGTTTCCTCTTTGCAACGGCAACGAAAGATTCTTTTTCTCCGAAACGCGAACGGCATACGCGTTTGAACATTCGTCAAAGCGACCATAACGAAGCGCGAACTTTCGCGTGCGTCTAAAAACGCAGTCGCAAGTGGAACGAGACTCGTGTCGCGATTTTGCATCTTTCGTGAGTATTTATTACTAGGTCACTGGGTTTCAAACGTAAAAACATTTTTAAGTAACTAATTAGCCGCGGACTTTCACGGGAACCGCGTGCTCCTACATTCTTCGCCGCTGGAACTCGTATCGATAGCGGTATCTATAGGAATGGTTTATCGTGTTGTTAAGGAACATAGTCGTCCTGTCCGAACGTCTTATTTCTCCGTGCACGTGCTCGATCTTTCTCCTAATGGGGCGTGATTGGACTAATAAAACTAGTTGGAGTTATTTAACGACGTTCGATACTTACCTTCTTCGTAGCTTGTTTGTTCAAACGGAGAATCTCTGTTTCATGGCACTTTTCACGATGGTTAGGTTCGACGTTGCCTTGTTTCTTCATGGAGCTGTGTTTGCTCGAGAGAAAACTGAAGAGCTTCGCGATAGTGTTAATAACATTGAAATCGTCGGAAAGAAGATGAAAATGTTGAATGGAAAGTGGAGCGCGGAAATTCGAGATCCGAGGATCTTGAAATTTTGCGTTATATTGGGGGAAATGACAATGGAAAATTTGAATGAAAATGGAATAGAAAGCGTGGTGTAGATTATTTTGTAAATTTATTTGGTAATTCTTTTGGAAATTGTTAGGATGCAACGATACTGGAAGAAATTATCTTAGAACGTAGAATTCTACTAAAACACATTTCTTCTGCATCTTTTAGCAAAAATTACTTTCGTTATTTTTCAACACCTGGAATTATTCTGTTTCAGACTGCTCAAAATGGCGCCGAATCTGTTTGGTACATCGGCCGCGTTATATTTGGAAGCATCCCAACAAGACGTTCATCAAGAGAAATCGACGACAGAAAAGGCGAACGGCCAGAAATTGCTAGCCCAGAAATCGTCTACTCCTAAGTCGAAATATGAATGGAAAATCGTTTGGAGGAATGTGATCGCGTTCATCTATCTTCATCTTGGATCTTTGTACGGATTTTACCTTTTATTCAATGGAACAAAATTTTACACGTTTCTATGGTGTAAGTATACAGATCACTCTATAGGGTTGTGCTTCCTTCTGTGGAAATTTCATCAACGATATCTCACGTGTTTTATTGCAAACAAACAGTACCGTTCAGTTTCCTCGTATAAGTTGAATGAAAAATTTATAGAAGATTCTTGCAACTACGTGTTATCCTTAGTAATACAACTACTCGAAATAGTACGCATAATTAATGGTTGATAATAATCCTCTAACACTAGAACAACCAAACCCTTCAAAATGACTAGTTTCACATTTCTTTCTTCAAATTACAAAAATGAATAAGATGCTTTTGTCAAAGTGTTCGGCGACTTTTGTTCGAATCATTCATTTTCCATTATTTAATAATGTTTTAGAGACCATATAAATGTTAAAACATCCTACATTCTTTCAACAATCATTCGACAATCTAGAAATGATTTTTCAGCAAATATTATTTTAATCACTTCAGACTCGTCCTTTGTGGCATATATTTAAATCACTTCCATTCTAAAATCTTTACGTACCAATAAACACAGCGTGAAATATTCTCCCAATAAAATCAGGCACATTGTACGTAATACGCATGTATAATAGTTAATTAAATCTGTACGACAATGCTTAGTTATCCTTTGAGATCTACAGAAATCCGACGAAATTAAAAGGCATCGAGTTGCATCGATGCATGTATTACGTGTTTGCAATTAGTATCCAGTCGATTTCGAAAATGGTAATATCTTACCACTGACTCTCTCTCTCTCTCTCTCTGTCCCTCTTTCATCGTGGCTGTTATTTCCGTCGTATGCGATTACAGTTATTAACGATAGCCGCGTGTAACTGGGTCGAATGTAAAAAACTCGATGGTAGAAATCGTAGAACGCCGCGGCCTCGAATGCTGCCGTCCTCGTGCATCTCGAAGGAACTCGATTTGCGTTTCTCGTCCCGTTTTCGAAAACGTAAACGCCATTCAAACAATGTACGATCTTCGAAGCCAGCATCCTACTTTCTTGTTGATAGAAATCGACGATGAAAATGTGCGGCGTGTATACGTGAACGGTGTACCGTTTGCTTGATCGACTGCCCGTACTCTATGTAATCTGCAGAGTGTTCTCTGATGTTGCAATTTGACTGATTGTGAGAGAATTAGACAGGGTGTAGGAGTAGAGGATAATTGAATGCTGTAACTTGCAGAGAAGATTCATTTCTGTGCATCGATTGTCACCCTTTATATTCATCGAATTATTCCTTTTTAGGGATTTGTTAAAATTTGGACCAATTTTTATTCGAGAGACTCACGAAAGGGATAATATTTTGATGTACATTAAAATGAAAATGTAAATTGAATTTCTTCGAGAATTTTTATTCGAACACTCACTGGTCACGAAAGGGTTGAATCGTTTACCGATATCGATATATGTAATTCGAATGTTAGTTTCTCTAATTCTATAAATTATTTTGCAATTCGTTGAAATGAGGTACGACGAGATTGTGCAGATTGGGATGGAATGAAATGAAATTCTAATTGAAGAGTAGACATTACTTCTTCATTTACGTCTAATTATTTGACATAAATGAAACGTTGAACTAAGAATAGGACAAAGTAGAGCGAGGTGAAGCTAAATAGTATAGTACATCGAATAGAAGTTAGAGTAAAGAAGATGGAGCGAAGAAGATGAAAAAATGACAAATAATGAAAGAACTAATAAAAATGAAACATTTTCAGCGTTTATGATAGCATCGATGGCAGCTGTAGGCATTACGGCTGGCGCTCATAGATTGTGGGCCCATAGAGCGTACAAAGCGAAGTGGCCAATGCGATTCATACTGATGATCTTCCAGACGATTGCGTTCCAAGTGAGTTTCTACTTTCCTCCTCTTTCGGAAATTATTCCAGTTCCAATTTCATTTCACAATTAATTCTATCATTACTCTAATTCATTCTCTCCGTTAAATATTGTGATATTTTACTCGTTTTGTTCTCCGTGAAAAGTTTGAGTAGTGAAATCTGGTGATTTGCTTAATTTCTCACGTTTCAACAAATTCTTCGAAGTGATACTGTTAGCGAAGCAAAGTGATAACGTCAAATTTCGACGTTTGCCCATACAGAATCATATTTACGAGTGGGTGAGAGATCACAGAGTCCATCACAAATTCACGGACACCGATGCTGATCCGCACAACGCGCAGAGAGGCTTCTTCTTCTCGCATATGGGATGGCTGATGCTCAGGAAACATCCGGAAGTGGTGAAGAAGGGAGGTACCGTTGACTTGAACGATTTGGAGCAGGATCCGATCGTCGTTTGGCAAAGAAGGTGAACATTAATCGTACTACTTCCTTTTTCTATAATAAATATAATTATTCGTAATTCTGACTTATCGGATAATTTGAAATATTCCATTTTTCCCTCGTTACATAAACGATAAAACTACAGAAACTTTTTGAGTGACCTGATAATTTGGAACGCGAAACAAATAAATTCCAGGATATGGACAAAATGTCAGAAATATGATAATTAATTTTTAAAATGATTCTTGAAGAAATTAAGGAAGAATTTCGCATTAGAAAAATGATTGATAATAAAAATATTAATGTTATCAAATTTCACATTCGAAGCAATAATTTCTTCCTTTATCTATTTTTTATTACTTCAATTTGCATTCCAACACGTGTATCAATTAATCCTTAAAGATATGTCAAGTGCATTGCACTGTGATTCGAAGCTCCGTTTCATCTAGATACCACGATTTGTATCGTGTAACGTGCCGTTTGCTGGTACTGAAAGTTGCTCTTAACGCGTGTCAGTAACCTAAATGGAAACTATTTACGACGTTCCATGGCTTGAACCTTTCTCTTCTATGTCTCACAGGCTTTACATCGTGCTGATGCCACTCTGCTGCTTCATAATTCCCATGTGGGTGCCTTGTTACTTCTGGGATGAGAAGCCATTGAATTCCTGGTACACCACTGTCCTCAGATACACGTTTTCCTTGAACATGACGTGGCTGGTGAACTCCGCTGCTCATATCTGGGGCATGAAACCTTACGACAAGTGAGGAATTTTTTTTTTCTTTTCTAAAAGAATCTTGGGTTGGACGCGACGTGAAATTTCTCGTGAATTTTCTATAGCACCATTGGACCGACAGAGAACAAAAGCGTGGCCATATTAGCGTTCGGCGAGGGCTGGCATAATTATCACCATGTATTCCCCTGGGATTACAAAGCGGCTGAATTAGGTAACTACAAGATGAACGCCACCACCGCATTCATCGATTTCTTCGCTTGGTTAGGACTGGCGTACGATATGAAAACCGTTCCTGTTGAAGTAGTGATGAAACGGGCGCACAGAACTGGAGATGGCACAAGGTACTTAAATTTATTCGAATTCATTTGTTTAAGTTAGCCGAACTGACGATAAGAGTCAGTCCTTCGATTTTTTTTCTATCCGATATATAAATCATTTTTAACGTCCGGAGTGTTGTAAAAACTTGGAAATTTCAAACAGTTCCTCTATTAAATTGAAAAAAAAGGAAAGCAAAAAATTTGAGAGTTCGATCGTCGAACTAAAAAAAATTTCTCAGAAACTGAAAAGTTTCAGAATTCAAATTTAATAATTTTCGAAAAAGCGCGAAAAACAAAAAATTCGATCGACGAATTGAAAAACTTTTCAAAAACTGCAAAATTTCGAGAATCGTGTCGAAAAATCGTAAACTGTGTTCTCAGGTACAAGAAACCGGAAGTGATACATCATCATAGTCACGAGGGCTCGAAATGGGGCTGGGGCGACACGGATATGCAACCCGAGGAGATCCAGGATGTCCAGATTATAAACAAAAGCGATTAGTCTGTCCTCTGAATACTATAGGTACCGCAAGAATGTTCGTTTGAGTTCGCGCGGGTGGCCGCACATCGAGAGGCGATCAGTCGTTCACAACGTCAATTAATATATTCGTTAATACATGTTATCAGTGGTTTGTCGCTATTGTTCCTCCATGAGGGGTCGACTGTTCGATCGAAATCATTTTTTGTATTAACCCTTTCGTTGTAGTTGGATTTGGCTGAATAGTTTCCCTTAGATAGACTATACTTCTGGTATACACATCGTCGAGATTACACCTTGCAAGGTGTCTCGTTTATAAGGAACATCTAAATTAATTCTGTTATTGAAATCATCTTCAATATTCACGTCCTATATTTTTTCTCACTTTCAATAACACCGGAAATAATTTAAACGTTCGTTATAAACGAAACACCAAATATATGTGATTTCACGATTTATTCTTACTTCTTAATGAAAAAATTGACTTCTATATTTACACAAGAAATAATCTTAAATTACACTTGAACGTATATTTTTACAACAATTTCACTAGCGAAAGGGTTAAATCAAAACACGTTTCTTCAATCTAATCGAGATCGAGCTAGTTAGTTTGACGATAGGGTAGAGAATTTTCCTTAAAGAAGAATATGAGATCAGTCGGCTCTTCGCCCCGTGGAATCAAAGTGGAAAATATCGCCACGTTTCGACGAAAAATTCGTTCGGAACGTCGCGAAATCTTTTATTATAATTTTCTTTCTCTCTTTCGTATTCTCGAGCGTCTCCAGGCGAATCGAATCCGGAGAATCAAGCGTACGCTTAGCTGGACAGCTGATCGGTTAATCTCACCGTGTCTAGAAAACCCTGTGCCGATAGAGTGGCACAGTGATCGTGATGCGTCTCGAGCAACGTATGTAGATTTATCGTAACCAAAGCTACCAATTGAACTGTACATCGATTGATCGACCAGTTCTTGGATACATGGAAAAGGCACCTCGCGGGTTTTAATCGGATCTCTCACGATCGCTGAATTGCCTGGGATCGCGCGTGTGTGCGTTACACTGTCGTGTTCTAAATGGAAATTTGCTGGGCATTGTTGTCTCGTAGAATCGACAACGTGTAAGACACGTGAAAAATTCGTGATTATTTGAGAAGTGACACTCGATTAGTTCGATTGGAACGACGTAAGATGTGTAATTAGAGAGTCGAGATGGTCTATAATACATATCTGAGATATAGATCATTTAAAGTAGATGAAATTTTCAAGTATTTTCTTCGGGTCCAGATGCATAGATTTTTACACTAGTACTAACCTGCTTTTTGTAGAATCTTTTTAACAATTTTTGAAAATTTACTAAAAAATATTCAATTATCTATAGCTAAGGATCGTTTCCATCGATCTTTCTAAACACGCACAGTACGTATACATTGTGTAACAAGTTTGAACTCTTCCAGAAGCACAATTTTGATCAGATAGTTGAAAATATGCTTCCATTAGAAATTTGAATATTTCAAATAGAAATTTAGTACAAAAGAGACATTAAAAAATTTCCAAAGTTCCAGAATGAACACGAAAGAGAATTGTGAAGTGGCGTGATCCCAAGCATAGAAGCGATCGATTCGACAAGAACGATCGATCGTAGAGAGAACAGAAAGACTCGGGCTCGATGTTCGTTCGTTCGTCTTCCGCCAATTATCCCTGGAGAAATCGGGCCCGAGTCGTTCGCGATCGTTTCACCGTAAGACCAGTGTCAATTAGAACGAAGCGTACAATGTTAGATCATGAGCTGATCGATGATCGAGGAAACGTATCGGTTTATCAACGAGGATCGTGTTATATCTCGATAATCGTTCTTCCTCCAATAAGCGGCGAAATAACAGCGACATGTGCGACAATCGAACATCGACGACTTGCCTTAAAAAAAAAAAAAAAAAATACCCTGTCGAAGAATATCCTGTCGCGCGAATCCATGTGTGCACAGCTTTAGATTTTCTCATGTGATGCAAAGACGAAGTGCACAGCGTGATTTAAGAGAAAATTAGCATAGAAGTCCTCGAGGAATTTTAGAGAAAGTAGAAAAGATGTGTAGCCTGAGTTTTGATTAAAAAATTAATTTTAATTTGTGAAAGGGAAAAGTGGAAATTGAGATCTTGGAGAAAAGGAAATTGAGATGTTTAGAAAATGGAAATTGAGATCTTAAAAAAATGGAAATTAAAAGTTTTAAAAAACAGAAATTGACAATTTCGAATAAGTCTCAAAGCTTGAAGACAGTGAAAATTTAATTTGATTCCAAGCTTGAAAATGCTGGATTTAATTTGAGACGAAGAACTAAGGATTGATTCTCAGATTTACAGTAGATTGACTTTTTTTTTAATGATACTTCCAAGTATTTTCTCTTATTTCACCCTGTGCACTTCAAAGAATTCTCTTCCAGAAATTTCGATCGTTGAACAGAACGAGGGGATGAACGTGAGCGCGCGTGTCGTTTCTCTGTTCGACGAGTGTTAATTTATTTATTTTGTCGAGAATACGAAAATATTCGTTGCAAGATTAATTTATGTCTGTAAAGTTTCGTTTCGTTAAGTGTAGAATACGCAGAGAGGAGCTCGGAAACTTGTTTCTTCCGGTCAGAAACACATCTGACTTATACTGTTACCGATCGTGAATCTAACTTAATTGCGTTTACCTGCTCTCGAGTCGTTCTGTGCGTGAATATGGATTCCTACGACAACAGGAACTTATCTTAATAGTGATCAGAGAAGTAGTGTCCGCACTTCCAGCGCGATATTATTTAATCGTAACGTTTCGTAGGTGTCCCTGGACGTTTGTAAATGTTCTTCTGACAAAACAGGACGGTGTGAAAATAAAAGAGTGTACATATTGATTCTTTAAGAAAAAAAGAAAAAATACAAAGAATGACAGCTTGCTCGATGTTTTCTCGATAGCTGCAAACGCACACGCGAATCTGTTGAAAATTATTTCTTGTACATGTACAATTTAACATTGTAGAGTGTATTATTTATAATCGATTATTTAAGCGTTATTTAAGAGAGAAAAGTTTCTATATTCGGTGAATAATAAATATTTATTATATTAGCATAAATATAAAACGTTCTTCTGTTACTCTATCACTTGAAAATTAATTTTGTCGAATAATTGATACAAGAAAAATTTTTTTCTCTATAAAATACAGTACTCGTTTTCAGTTGCTCTCTTTCGAGTGTCAAAATCACCATTTTTTCAGCTGATTTCAATTTTTCTCTTGCATGCAAAGATAGAACAATTAGTTGCAATGTATTTGTATTATCTGTAGAGCTTGTTTGGCTGGTTTACATTTAAGAAACGCTTTTCAACAAATCGCTAAAGGAAGCAATCAAACCAAAAGAACAAAGACGATCTCACAGAAGAATAGTTATATGTAGTTCCAGGGCGCGGATAAGCGAGCACTGTTCGACTCGTAGAGTCCATATTAATCATGACAACACGGAAGAAAAAGCAAAAAAAAAAGAAAAAAGAAATGATATAAATTCAACAAACAAGTAGCATGTAGGGGATATAAACACGTGGTTAGTTACGAACGAAGGAGATACACCGTCGTTTTCGTTGCGTACGTACGTTTTACTATGGACAATATTGACAATTTTCAGTGTATTTATAAATAAATTATTGTTATCTGTAGAAATTCATGTGTGTTTCCTAATTATTTCATTCAAACCCTGTAAATAATAATCAGCGAAATAATCGATAAACACATCCAATCCTATTACCCAATCCCACCATTGCATAATTCTGACAACCTATTTTCACATTCGAATGAGTTTACCGACTCGGAGAATTTTCTTGTAACGTGTATTATCTCACGTTTGCTGTTAATTTGCATGAACTTTACATTTCACCGAGGTGTACACTTCCTTCTGCAAAGAAAGGAACCACAAAACGTGAAAAGAAGGATTGGAATGCATGGAAGGACGGTAAGTATAGTCTGATAAAGCAAACTTGAGACTTCAGGCGAGTTTTAGGGGTATACAAGTGGGAGATGTAGGAGAAATTGTGAAATCTCGCTGTTAATTAGCCAACAGTGATAGAATTAGGCTATCACACTTAATCTTACGTCTTTGTTACGTACACAAACTAGCCGAGACTTTCGTCTAGCGCGCACCCCCGAGAAGGCCCTCGAGATAGGTATTTCCGCGAAACTGATGAACAAATTTTTCAAACAAAAGTTAATCAGTATTCAGTTGACAATAAATCGTGTTAATGAAAATTTACAGAAAAGCTTTTATTCGATAAAAAATAAAGATCACTACAATTTTTTTAAATGAAACCATATATTTTTTTATGTGCCAATCAATGCATATTTGAGTTCTCTTCAAAAAAGTATTAGAGAACTTATGTCGAAAATTGATTAATTTAGAAGTTATGATTTTTGTCCCGAACGCCCATATACTCGAAACACACAGGTTGCGCTCAGGTGCTCGAGCGTCTCGTGATGACGTAGACTGGCGGAAAGAGCCGAACAGGCTTCGCACACGGACAGAGCTACCGCTATACTTGTGTGAGAGCACGAAGCCGGTACAGTGGGAGACGGGGGTAGGCATAGTGGGGGTAAGCGATTTGGCCGTCACTACCTGTGGATTCATCAGTTGCTCCTGGAACGTCGTAGAGTGTGTATGTGGCGGCCACGTGTTTGATAAGAAGGTATTATTATAAATATATTTATACATTTAGTTTATCAATTTTCTAATCATTTTCTTTAGCTTATGCTAATTTCTAATTAGATTAATTCTTAATCTAATCTAATTATCCGTAAATTAAACGTTTGTTTATTCTATTACAGCTTTTTAACTGCGCTAAAGGAAAGAACGTTGCACTGAAAGGGTGGACATGTAAGTGGACACATCATTTTTTAATTTACTTCTATCGAATCGCTGTTGAACTAATGGGACGTGAATTGTTATATAAAATCGAAGAATATTTCAATCGCTTCGTCGCGTTTAGCTTCGTATATACGTTAAGAACGCACGCTACGGCGAACCTTGTGTTTACAAAAAATCGTAAACATAACACCGGCTGCGGTCGCAACGGTCGTCGATCCAATTAGTAGTCGAACACAAGCTGCCTCGAGGCACAGTTTTTCAACGTTAACTTCTCAGAATTATTATTCGCATTGAAATTCCTGAACAGGCAACATCCTGCCCCACTACTCGGTCTGTTATTATCGGTCGTAGAGTCATTCGGTTATCGAGCGTTGATCCGGCAGGACGTATTATTCACATTCGCGTATACTACGTACTATTTCTGGTACTTACCTTACGATCACTACACTCTCTTACTACCTTCGGTTAATAAATTAATTTACTTTGATTCGAACCTTTGATACTTTGATCCAATTATTACAACTTAACGAATTAATACACTTTGATTTAAATCTTTGGTTCTTTATCGAATTATTGCAACTTAACGAATTAATACACTTCGGTTTAAATCTTTGATTCTTTATCGAATTATCGCAACAATAGATAGGAACTTTCTAATTTTTTTTAATTTTTGTATTCGGCTAGCTTTAAATATTATATCGTAAACCTTCACAATAGAGTTCGAATTAAACTATTATTTAATTATAACACAATTCTATTTCTCTTCGATATACATGTTATAAATTAATATTTTTCTTCTGTTAAGATATCTGGTTGACGAAGAGAGAAGAGTGAGGGAGAGACTGGTTTGATGGTAACGTTTACGAGTAATGGGTAATATTAAATTTATTATTACAATATTGGTCGTATGTATACATTTCTTCTTTTTCATATTATCGTTGATTTTATGTGTCTATATAACAATGCATAGTAACACATGGTACATATTTATTGCATACTTATTATTCATCTTATGTGTGTAT
This sequence comes from Habropoda laboriosa, assembly GCF_001263275.1. Classification (NCBI taxonomy): domain Eukaryota; kingdom Metazoa; phylum Arthropoda; class Insecta; order Hymenoptera; family Apidae; genus Habropoda; species Habropoda laboriosa. The sequence continues at coordinate 554,816 of NW_017100161.1, read as the reverse complement.
ATAACAATGTATAGTAGTACATGGTACACATTTGTTGCATAATTACACATACTTAGGTATACCTATATAAACATTTTAATTAATTCAGCAATGCACTAAGATGCGGGAAGAACAGATTAACCTTCTTTCTTTCGAACGTAATTACTTTCTACATAATTGAAAAAAGAATTCGTGGTTTGATCATTTCAATCTGTGCTCGAATATGGAATTTTCAGCAACATAGAGTCTTTCGATTTTATTGAAATAATTTGCACCTTTTGCTGCATTTCGGTCGCGATTTTGTAGAGTCATTAACATTACTTTTTCATCATTTTTACTACCTCTATATAGAGAACAACTTCTGGTACGTACTAATTTCGACGCAAGTTTAAATATTCGCTAAAATAATCGTTTACGGCTTGAATTAATTAGGCATGGGATTCTAATTTGCGCAAAGATTTTCGAATATTTATAAATCGCGAAATATTACGCGACTCGATTCAGGTAATATAATAATAATTGATAACTCTAATAACAAACATCTTTACTTTTCTTTTGCTCTTCACAAATCTATTTCATTATGTCGCAGTATTTTTACTGCGACATCGATGGATCTCGATAATTACTAACGTTGATATTTATATAAAATTTGTGTTAATGCAAAATGAACAATTACGAACAATGTTTTTACATTTCTCCAAGGATACAGTATTTTCTTGACGAACACTCGGTACGAAATAAAAGAGAAAAATGAATTGACCACCCTCTACGCCCCGTCTACTAACAAACAGTTTTCCTTCCAGAAATTTGACCGCGCGCAATGCGGTCGGTAGAGTCAGTGTTTTTGCGTACAATTTTTTTTCTTGTTTTTCTGAGCAACACAGCTCTTCAAATAAATATGTTCACTAAATTCACAGTAAATCACGCGAAGGTAGAGTCAGTGTTTTTGTTCGCCGGATGTAATATACACGGTCGCGTATTGGCTTTTTTTTTAATATTTTCATTGTTGATGAAATTCGTTTCCGGTATTAGAATCAGTGCACCACTTGAAGAAACCATTGGGCGGTGCTCCCAGAGCTCAAAATGTAAGTATCTTTATCATTTATTCGATAAACTTTTCGTTTAATAGCTTTTGAATCTGTTTCGTTTAAAGAGTTCTTAATTTTTTCAAAATTATTTAATCAAAATCGCTTCAATTTCGAAATTCAATAATAAATAATATGAAAAATTTTGAAATAAGCATCTCGTTTTCAAGAACAAATGATAATATTCCTTGCTTCTACAAATTGTTACAGCTTGCCTCCACTGTGGTCCCGATGGTGTCCTGATGACTTCCACGACAACTTCCGGCGTGCAGTGGCGTCCTAGATGACTTTCTCTTCGCAGTGGCGGCCCTAGATGACTTCCTCTGGGGGTAGCAGTTTGCTGTGGCAGCCCAGACGACAGCTGTAACTCAACGAACTGTGAGTCGCATGCGTTTAAGTTCCTCCGGTCGCTCAATCATGTCGTAGGGCGTTTGGTCCAAATCGACACGGGTGACTGGTTGTAATTACTCGTAGTATCTTTTGACGAGCACAGTGACCGCGGGTGTGAGTAACAACTCACTCTCGTGAGTAGTAACATTTTGTGTGATTTATTTCTTAGATCAGGTTAGGTTTTCTTGCACTCGCGTCGTTTTTTTCTATTCTGGTTAACGTTGATAATACGATATTAATTTGAACGAAACTAGTAAATATAATTTCAATAATAATTATTCATTATACAATTATACATTTCAATATAAATGTTTCAATGTAAGTGTTTCGATATACAAATGAAATTTATTTGAACGAAAAATCGTAGAATAATTTTCTAGTATAGAAGTCGAATATCCTTCGACTTCGTCTCTTTGAAAACTGTTATCACACAGTGATAACGATGATTTACAGGTTGTTGTCAACGTTACCAGAATAGAGACTTGTTTTACATATTTTATCGATTAAATGCACGTTGAAAAAGTTGAATGCATAATATTAATAATAACATGAAACTATTCATTTGATTACCCTCTCTGTTCACTATAATTCTCAATCTAATAAGAATACAGTTTGAAAGTTGAGTCATTCTCGAAAAAAAGAAACACTATATTAAATTGAAAAATTAGTGCAAGAAGACACTCCGCGAATGTAACGGACCAGATTTCGAAGTCAAAGTATAACAGCCTTGAACCCTAATTTTCGCAAAATTTACTTTGACGACGGGATCGTCCCAGGATGATTTAATAACAAGGTGTTTCATTTTCAGAGCCTATCATCAAGAAGAAATAAAAATTTTACCTTCCCTGTGTGATACCTTTTATTACCATTAGTATTAATTATTAGACCGTTATACAAAGTACACGAAAAATCAGATAACATATTTTTAGTCGAGGATTTTCAGGTTTAACCCTCCGTATTCGTTGTCAATAACCCTTTCACGTGCCCAGGTGCTTCTTGATTGGGTGAAGGGCAATGGGTACGATGACACTAGTTTTAATAATGAATCTTTTTCTTTTTTTTTTTTTATATATATAACATGTCGGCGGCTGACGTTAGGTTAGCGAATCGTGCACGACGTATTTCCGCAGAGTGTGTGTGGTTAGGCTGTGGAATTGCGTCGCTATAGATTCATTTTTCTCTCGATACCAATTTCCGTTTTTCACAGTAACATGTGAAAGTTACAAAAGAGAAATAAACAAAACGGAAAAAGGAAATACATTTAAAATTGTCGCGTGTAAATTTTTCTCTCGTATGATCGCAATGACCGCTTGCCTTTGTCAGCCGATTTCAGGAAAAATGGTATGTACATTAGTGTGTGAATGATTGACTAACATTTGGGCGTCGGAGGCGTCCCGGGACGTCTCTCTAGTGTAGGATATTGCGCCCGAGTGTCTGTATGAGAACCGTGGAGAGATTGTTTTGGTATGTGTCTTTTGCAATTTTTAAATATAGGTCAGGGAGGACAGGTAGTATACTTTCTGGTGTGTGTGTATGGTAATTGTAAGTAGGTAGGGCCGGGCAGGTTGTCACAGTCTCCGATCGGGCAGGCCCAAATTTTTTTTCCGTTGTGACCAACCTGTTTCAGGAAAATCTGATTTGAAAAGGTCGAAGGCGAATCTGACGCGAGTGGAGTATGCCACTTGCCAGCGGATGCGCTTGTCGAGTCTTTTCGAATTTTCGCGGTCGCGGTCGGATGTTGAGGCCCTTCGAAACGAAACGGAAAGATAGTTTGCTCGAGGTTCTGCGTGGATGCACTTGCAACGATTCATTTGTTGCTCGTGTTCATCTGCGTGTTCCATTCTCGTTGCTACTTTGTCACTGTGCTCGCTTGCATGTAGTATTTTGTAGGATGTATTTCAGCTGGAACTGGACATCGCCCACCCTCCCTCCCCTGTCGCGATTTTAATTAGCGTTGCGACTGATTGATCACGGTTTGCATTAGCGTTGCGAGAAATTGACACGCGATTTGTATCAGAGTTGCGAAAAATCTAGTCTTGATTCGCATCAGGATTGCGAATCAACTGAGATCGCGTTTTGAATTAGAGTTGCGAATTGATCGAGATCGCGTTTTGAATTAGAGTTGCGAATTGATCGAGATCGCGTTTTGAATTAGAGTTGCGAATCGATCGAGATCGCGTTTTGAATTAGAGTTGCGAATTGATCGAGATCGCGTTTTGAATTAGAGTCGCGAAGAAATGCTACTCGCGATTGCTCTTGCGTATTGAATTTTTATACTTGGAATCTTTATTCAATTGTAATGCTCTTAAAGTAAAATTACATTTTCTTCCTTTTTTTCAGAGTAAATTCATTTTATTTATCCAGAGTCCATTTACTCCAGATGTAATTTTAACGATAGTGTTGCGTAAACGAATAAACGCGTTTTGTCTTTGAGTAGTGTTGCGTCGAAGTGCCCAAATTTTTCAGGAGTCGCTGAAAGAGCTGCGCCAAAGGAGATCAGGGCAGTGGCCCTGACTACGACTGCCATGGATCCCCTCGTTAATTAGCGTTGCGTATTATAAATTACAGAGTGCATAGATGATTAGTGTTGCGCATTGCCCAAAGCGCCCTAACGTGGCTGCTCTCGCGTTTAACGGTAACTTTTTTTTTATCTTTTTTTTTCGTAAATTCAGATTGCAAGTAAAACGAAGCACTCGCCGCGATTGATTCTGAGACTCTTTTTATTTCATACATTTAACAGATTAGTGTTGCGGAAGAATTATTCCACTCTCGGTGTTTGCTCGGGTTTAGAACGAGTGGATTATGAAATCTACCGAGTGTTTGTCATGAAATACTGTTTAATTATAATCATTGAATTGCTATAACAGATATTTACTAATGTTTACGATATTACATATGTAATATCGACGATGATTTATTTTTAAAGATGTAACAATGAGTTTGAGATGTTGAGAATTTCAAATTGAATCGGAATATATCAGGGGAAGAATTAATAATGAATGAAAGTACAAGTAGAAGCTCGGTGAATTCTTGAAAAGAAAAAGAAAAAAATAAGAATTAATTGTTATTAGAGTTATTTTACTTTTCTCGCTACGTAAGATTCATCCGTCGGTAATATTTGCAAATTTACATACCGACTGATGCAACAGTAGAGTGTAGTGAATTTTTATAAATTTTCGAAATAGCTTTGCACGAATTAAAGTTCACTCGCGATTATGCTTTTTGTATTACGCGTGTGACATGGTAAAGCTTGCAGAGAAATATAAGTAACGTAGAAAGTAGTTCGACTCGCCATATTCGTAGTAAAATGTGTAATAAATAATCGACACGACGTTGCTAATTGAAAGAAATAGATAAAATTGCAGTAAATTTTGCGATTATTTCGGTTTTAAATTCCTAATGAAAGGTACAGCGGAACATCTCTCCACGTTTTCCTCGCGGAAACTTAGAACTGATGAACGAATTGTACACAATTTTAGTCTCTTCTTCTTTTTTCTTAGTATTCGGTGTAGAAATTTCAGAGTTACTGTTTATTCCAATTCAATTATCAAAGATTCTTCCTTTGTGAAATTCTCTAAATTCAAAGGTAGAAAAAATAATGAATTATCAATGTGTACCAAGTAAGGAACAGTACATTGCAATTCTTTGAATATCACTTTTATTTCAATTAACGTGTAACTATGTATGTATATATGTGCATAGTATTTTGTCAACTGTTAAACTTTCATTTTTAATTGTTATCATTGAGGCTTTCGAGTGTAAACTGTGTCCTCGTGGAAATAGTGCACCATTCCTCGATGATAATAATTATCCTCGGGTCTGTGAAAGTTTCGAACCTTTGATTTTATTTTTAATATTTTTTGTGTGAAAATATATGTGCATTTAGATGTGTGTAATATCTCTTTTTCTTTCAGTTGTTAAAAACTTTTATTTTTGCAATTGTTAATCCGGGAATTATCAAGTCTGTTACAGGTTCGTCGACAATTTGGGTACATCTCGAATATTACAGAAGGTGGAAAATGGTAAAGTAACTACGAATTGAAGGGGATTATTGGGAAATTTGAGGAAAGTTGATATCGTGATTTGTAGAACTTAATTGCTAAATTTGTTGGAATTTGAGTTTGTTGCAGGTGACAAAGGAACAGCGTTGGAGCAGTTCATCTTAGGACTGATGTTTCTCTTCTTTCTCATTTATGTCTCTTTTAATTTTCAGAATAGGCAGGGTACAATATAGATTGCTACCTAGGCAGGTTGCTTTTCTTTAAACGAACGTGGAATTTCTAATTAGCCACGCTGGTTTTTGACATTAAATCTGATTCTTAACTAGGCAGGTTGTTTTTTAAACGAACGTGGAATTTTTAATTAGCCACGTTGTTTTTTTATTTTTGACATCAAATTTGATTCTCAGTTAAGGAGGAAGTATTTAAGTTAAGGTAAACCTTTAGTCAGGTAGGCCATTTTTAATTTTAAGTTAAATTCTCAATTAAGGAGGACGTATTTAAGTTAAGGTAAACCTTTAGTCAGGTAGGCCATTTTTAATTTTAAGTTTAGATTCTTAGTCAGGCAGGCGAATTTTAATATTAAGTTAGATCCTTAGTCAGGCAGGCGAATTTTAATATTAAGTTAGATCCTTAGTCAGGCAGGCGGATTTTAATATTAAGCGAGATCCTTAGTCAGGCAGGAGAATTTGAAGTTAAGTGAAATTTTCAATTAAGTAGGATATTATTTTTAAGATTTTAATATTTAAGTAGGCAAGGTTTTAATGAAAATTGAGGTTGACAGAACTATAATTTTAAGTCAGGTTTAAAACCCACCATAGGCGAACTGGTTAATTTGTTTACTGTTTCAAGCTTGCAGGAATTGTAAAAAAATTCTGGAGTACTTATCAAAGTCTCTGCTACATCGCACAATTAAGTTGATTCGGTCAAATGTTTCAAATTTTCTTTGGATAAAAGTAAAAGCTCGTTTCGAAGAAATACCGATTGCCTGCGGAGGGTTGAGTTCATTTCTAGTTTAAGTGAAGTGTGAATGAGTTATACTATAAGGTAAACGTAAGATAAATTTAAGCCAAACTTAAGGTACTTTAAGTTAAAATTGATAAGATACTTTTATCGTTTTTTTTTTTATTTTTATTTGCTTTCTCGTCGACTTTTCTCACACTCCTGCTGTTGTCCGTTTGCATAGCGATCGAATAGTTGAACGTATTGCAAATGTACGATTAGCAGGAGGTGTTACCTTGCAGTTAATTAATGGAAAAGTAATTGTAGGCGCGTAAAAGGAGGGTGGAAGGGACGTGGATAGGGCGGGCCTCCATTCGCAGCAACCTCCACGTGGTGGGGCCTGGGCAATCGATATTATTTGATATATAATTGCAATTGTATAGCAAATAATACGAGCAAATCGGCTGCCATATTGAAAGATCGGAGTTTTATCTAATATGTATGGATGCATTTTCTTTGTTTTTAATTTTTTAGATAATTCCCAATGTGAAATTGATTGTACGGAGCTCTAAAATAAATCGAAAAATTAAAATAAAAAGTGTTAGGTTTATCCTGTACCTTGTCTGTGATTTTTATCCTATCCTATACTTTATTTGTGTAATTATATAGATGCGTTTAATTCTCGTTCTAACTGTTATTAATATCATGTTATTTTATTTTATGCCGAGTCGGTAATATTGCATGCGATACGAAAATGGTAAGGGGCACTCGGAGCCCTCTTGACCTCGACGGAGAAATGCGTTAGGTGTTGGGTCTATTCTGTACCTCGTCTGTGATTCGGAATTATCGAAACTTCGTCATTTTATTTTAATGTGTAGTAGGAAATTTGAATAGTAAATGTAGAGTTCTTTGATTAATTTGTGTGATTAATCTTTGTGTAATTCGTATTGGAAGATGATGTACCATCAGTAGTCGTGCTTGCAACCAAGTATAATTCGTCGTGGTATTTAGCAATACAGAAATGAATAAGACAAGAAAAATAATGGGGGAAGACGAGGATAGCAACAGAGAAATGAGTTAGACCAGGAAAGAAATACGGGAAGACGAGGATAACATTAGAAGAACGGGTTAAATAAGGAAAGAAAAAGGGGTAGATAAGGATAGCATTAAACCAATGTGTTAGACAAGGAAAGATATATGGTTAGACAAGGACAGAAAAAATTTCAATTCGATACTAACGCCATCTCGCGTCTGGTGACGCGAAGTACGATTTCTTAATAGGAACACAGGATATAAACAGAGGTATTAGACAAGGAAAGCACTAGTGTGCGACAAGGACAGAGAGAGACCGCTTCCTATTGGCTGGCGGGCCGCCATGTCCACCGTCCAGAGCCTCCGCCACGTGGTCCGATGAAAAATCATTAATAACTCAATAATTACGATGATTTTGTGAACTTTTAGAATTGAAGAATGAAGAGTGGACCTTTAGCTACTTTCACATATAGTTTTTAGTGCAATATACCTTTTCAATAATTAGTTATTAATAATTTTAGGATAGATTGTCGGGAACGATACTTTTTACGTTTATATACGTTTACGGTTTTTCAATAATTTCATAGCTTTCTACTGAATTCACATGCCACTAACTATACGCGGCTGAAAGGTGACTCCTTTGGCTATATTCTCATATAATTTTTATTAACATATTCGGTTCAGTTTAAAAGTTATTAAACATTCTTTGGGACAGTATTACACACGTCGCGTTCAAGCGTAATAGTTTTCCGTCATTTTCATTAATAACCCAATAATTAAGATGGTTTTGTAAACTTTTAGAACTGAAGAATGTAGCGTGGACCTTTAGCTACTTTCACAGACAGTTTTTAATGCACTAGATGCTTTCATTAATTAGTTATTGCAATTTTAGTGCAGGTTGTCGGTAAATTTAGTACGGGATACCGCACGTTCGTCTTGTTTTTCATTAATTTTGTAACTTTGCACATCGAATTTATGTACTTTCAGATATGCGTTCGAAAGGTCGTCCATTTAGCTACTTTCTGATATAGATTTTAATGTACCAGACCTTTGTAATAATTAGTTATTAACAATTCTTTCGCGGAGTGTTCAGAGAGTACAATACTGTCTTAAGGTTTTTCATTACTTTCGCATTTTTACTCACATAATTTATACACTTTAAGATATTCGTTGGAAAGCCTGTTTCTTTAGCTAGCTTCCCCTATAACTTTCATTGACATAGTTGCTCTAGTTTACGAGTTATTAAACATTATATGGGAGAGTCCACAGCTCGTCGTATCCGAGTAAACTCAACTATTATAAATAATTGCTAATATCTAATAAACCGCATCAGATACACGTACAAAAATTATTGTAGAATGTAGTAAAAGGTCTGTACTACATTCTACACGCTTAAAAGTACACAATTAATCATGCTTGTTCATGAAACTAACCGAAAATGTGTTACGCTTGAATACGACGGTATAATACTCTCCCAAATAACGTTTAATAACTCTTAAACTATACTGAATATGTTAATAAAAATTATATGAGAATATAGCCAAAGGAGTCACCTTTCAAACGCGTATAGTTAGTTGCATGCGAATTTAGTAAAAAGCTATGAAATTATTGATAAACCGTAAACGTATATAAACGTAAAAAACATCGTTCCTGACAACCTCTCCTAAAATTATTAATAACTAATTATTGAAAGGGTCTATTGCACTAAAAACTATTTGTGAAAATAGCTAAAGGTCCACGCTACATTCTTCAATTCTAAAAGTTCACAAAACCAGCTTAATTATTGAGTTATTAATGAAAATGGTAGAAAACTATTACGCTGGAATATGACGGGTGTAATACTCTCCCAAAGAATGTTTAATAACTCTTAAACTAAACCGAATATGTTAATAAAAATTATATGAGAATATAGCCAAAGGAGTCACCTTTCAAACGCGTATAGTTAGTTGCATGGGAATTTACTAAAACGCTATGAAATTATTGATAAACCGTAAAGGTACTTGACGGTATGTGGTATCGTTCCCGACATCATCTACTAAAATTATTAATAACTAATTACTGAAAGGGTTTAGGGTACTAAAAACTATATGTGAAAATAGCTAAAGGTCCACTCTTCATTCTTCAATTCTAAAAGTTCACAAAATCGTCGTAATTATTGAGTTATTAATGATTTTTCATCGGACCACGTGGCGGTGGCTCTGGGGGGTGGAGCATGGCGGCCCGCCAGCCAATAGGAAGCGTCTTCTCTCTGTCCTTGTCGCACACTAGTGCTTTCCTTGTCTAATACCTCTGTTTATATGCTGTGTTCCTATTAAAAAATCGTAGTTCGCGTCACCAGACGCGAGATGGCGATAGTTTCGATTTGAACTTTTTTTCTGTCTTTGTCTAACCATATATCTTTCCTTGTCTAACACATTTATTAAATGCTATCCTTATCTACCCCTATTTCTTTCCTTGTCTAACTCATTTCAGTAGTGTTATCCCTATCATCTCTATTATATTTTATTGAAACCTATAAGAAATTTTTAATTGCTTTAACATCACTAATAATGTAGATAGTAAAAGAAAGCTTCTGGTTTATTTCCAAGTGCTTTAATTGCAGAATAATGATTGTTTCCTGTTGAATAACGATTCAGGTCGTAGTTTATAATTATTGGACCTATTAAATAAATTTATTGCATGAATCAACTTAACGAAACAGCTTAATTTACTAATTTCGCATTGAATTAACAATTGCATGCTGTAGATTAGTTAAAAATTGTTTGCAACTTTCATTAAACGTTGAAAAATTATGCAAATTAGGAATGAAACTCTCAGGCCACCACAGAACTCAGGAAAAGGATTTGAATATCAGGAAATATGGAAAAATGCAATTATTTATCAAAAAATCAATTATTTATTGTTAGATATGTTTACAATATATATTTTACAAAAGGTTACAATATACCAGTGTTATTTTATAGCATTTTACACTCTGTTCATTCATCCTTTACTCGCCACATTCACTTCCCTTTGCAAAACACTCGTTCCATAAAAAATATCCTATTACAAAATTGAACAAACAATGTCCGGATAGCGTTAGGAACGCGTAAAAATCTCGGAAAACTTACACGGAAACAGTTTACCGACTCCAAAAAAAATTTCGCTCCTCTAAAAAATGATCGATTTACACTACTTGCTGCGATGGCGAAAATTTTCTAAAATTTCTCGATCCTGATTACTATCCACTACAATCATTTTTCAGGCGCTGGAATTTTTTCCATTCACACCAAGTAGTTTTAGTCAACTATTTCTCAAACGTGTCAATATTTTCCTCCTAAATCCGTGTAAATCCGAAAAATTTAACCAGAAAATTTCAAAAATGGCGTCCAGAATATAAATCAAATAACATTATTTTAGATGTTGCATTAAAAAAGAAACCAAAATCGGAAATACTAAGAAATAGGTTGCAGTGTCATTTTCCGAGGTTATAGATCCACTTTTTACTGAACGTTTCATTTAAATTTCGCATCCCGCTAGCCAAGGTAAAATTACGCATTGGTAATTCGGCCCAATTAACCGCGTCTCCGCGTTGATTTTAATTAAGAGCAAGACCTGGTTGCATTAAGAGTATTATAGCTGGTACTTGGCAGTCCTCATTCGATGACCGAACGGAGAAGAAGCTGATGACCGCTTGGAGTCTGGTTTGAAATAGCGGTAACGCGTTTGAATGCGCGCAGACTTCCTGTTGACCGTCCTGCCGGAGAGAAGGTTGGTGGAAAGTCAAAGGTAATTGGAGGGTTTAATTGCTTCCTAGAGACGATTAACGCTTAATTGCTTCGTAGAGACGATTAGGGATGGAGAAAAGTTGTTTCGCTTGGAAGAGGAAACGGGAAGGAGGCATAAGTTATTCTTGTGCAACTTTGCTACTCTCGTTTGAATAACATGGGGTAATCCCGGGAGTGACGGACCAGGCAAGTATTTCCTACGTTATCCGGCAGATATGGAAGGAAAAACACCGAGAGCCACGCTCGATCGCTTTCCGTAAAACAAGAGACGCGCTCCACATATGGCGGATAATGTAGGAAATACTTGCCTGGTCCGTCTCTCCCCCGAGTTACCCTGTAATTACAATTTGGACAGTTTTTGTCCTTTAACGTGTTAATTAAAAAATTACGGTAGAAATGGAGGTTTGTGGAAAAATTGGGAAGCAATTGTTAAAATGAAAGTTGTCGTTTATTTTGCGAGGAACAAACGCGATCTGGTGAAAGGATATTAAATGAAATTTGGAAGAAAACGGTAAAAATGAGAGAAAATTGATAATTGACTTTTTAACCCTGCTGCGTTCTTCGTTTTGACTGTACACTTGAGACTGTTGGGTGAAAAAGGACCTAAGAGCTTGTGTGTAATAATTTTTCTTTCCAACGCGACATACGAACCTAGACGATAAACGTTTAAAATAATGCCAAGGAAGGTAAACTTGATAACAGGAAAAGTGACTGAAAATATAAAAAGGCGATGGGTCAAAAAAGACCCGAAGACCGCTTTAGGGTTAATACGTTAAACGCTACGCCGATTTTTGGTTCACGCTACACCGCCTGGCGCGTCGGTCCTTGCGTTCTGATTGTGAGACAAAACATTTTGTTTAGGCGACATCGATTTTTGTCCAATCAAAGCTTTCAGAACAGGAATATAACATTTTAGCAAAAGTTAGAAAGTAGTTTTTTTAAGGATTTTTAGGTCGTCTCCTGTTTATAGTTCGGCCGTCGCGCATAGCCCACTTGACGGTCGAGTGTGGCGTGAACGGAGAGGCGAGCAAAACAGGCTGGGCGTTTAACGTGTTAAGGAACAAACGTGATCTCGAAACGATATTCAATACGAAAGTCTATTTAAATTCTGCGAAATTCCGTGAAATTAATAATTTTTGTTGAACAAACGCAAGCTCGAAGCAGTACAGTAAATTCTCTACAAGTGTCAGTCAGTTTGGATTCTACAATTGTCAGTATAGATGGTCCTACGCCTAGGCTGCGTCATTGCTGCTCCCATGTTATCTCGCTCGCTGTCAGTCAACAGCTCGAGATTTCACGGCTGGACAATTCATAATAGAAAAATATAATTTCTTTAATTTTACTTT
>NW_017100161.1:388423-542217 GCF_001263275.1 Habropoda laboriosa | reverse complement strand
GGCAGTCAAACGGTAGGCCGACTCTATGTAATGTAATACAGGGCGTCTGTTTTATCTCAATGCAGTGAAATATCTGGCGTGACAGTGAACGCGTTGATAAGTAAATGTTGTTCAAATAATGTCGTGTTTGATGTCATTTTGTCTACGTTCGGCAAACTACAAAGGCGGGCGCGAGGTTCGAAAACGTAGTCCCTGACTCTACAATTGTCAGGTTTAGATTCCTTCCGGACTGACACTTGTGGAGAATTTACTGTATTAAGAAAAATTTCGAAGCAACAGTCGAAACGAGAGACAATTTACAATTTACTTTCCGACGAACAAACGTGATCTCGAAGCAACGTTAAAACCAAAACTCCAGAATCTCATTTCCAACTAAAAAAAACGTAGCCTCGACTCGAAAATTCTTCGAAAATACTTGGACAAAAGCACACTGCACAATCTGTCACGCAAAAGAGCCACGTCGAAGGGATCCCAACGACAGAATACAGAAGCGCAACGAGACTCGAATTCCAATCGAAATCCTTGAACCACTGTAACACAGTCGAACCTCGTTTCGAAAGCCTTAAACGTTCGCGCAACAGTTGAAAACAAGCGAAACCTCTCTCAATCTCCCATAACCATCGATCTACGTCAACTTTGAACAACCCATCGATCACGCGTCGATCAATCTTTCGAAGCGCGTCGATCGTGCAACGGACGATCACCGTTCCACGGGATTAGCCGAGTTTTCACGCTTGTGTACGTCGACGAAACTCTCTCACTTTCACCGAATCACGCGTGCCTTGGTTTCTTCTTTTTTTTTTTCTAATGTGTCAACTAGAAGGGATCGGCGGCGATATCGCGCGATAAACGAACTTGCTGATAGTTGGAACGAAGTGAAAAGAAGAAAATTAATCGTCGGAGGAGAGATTAAGATCGAGAGTGTTGCAGAATTGTGCGCGTTTGTCTGTGAGGATTATTCAGTTTCGTTGGTTCAAGTTAGGTTTGATCGAGGTGTTTCTCGGAGGAGGAAGAGAAGGGAGAGACGACGAGGAAAGATAATTCGATAAGCGTAGCGAACTCGTTCAGTGTTTGATAGTTCTCGTTGTAAAACAGTGTCCGGCTGATGATTATTCAATTTCGTGGTTTAAGTTAGGTTGGGTAGAGGTGTTTCTCGCAGAAGGTAAAGAAGGGAGAGACGGCGAGGAAGCTAATTCAATAAGCGTAGTGAACTCATTCGGTGTTGATAGTTCTGGTTGCGTCACCGGTCTGTGCGGACGTTGCGCGCGCATCCTTTTTCAACGTTGAACAATCAGGTTTGCCGTTTCTTAGACGATATTTGCGTAGTGACTATTTTGTTGGATTTTGCTGTGATGATAACGGAAAACAGTGGTAGAATTTGGAAGATTGGAGAGAGAAATATTGTACCGTTCGTGGGAAAGTAAATTGTTAGAACCACGGTAGTATGTAGTAGAAATGAAGTTCCACCGACGTCGGTTTTTCGGTGAAATTTCATTATTCGAAAATTTCGAATTTTTGTACGTTCTTTTTTTTTTTTTTTTTATCGCGTTATACAGGGGTAGTGGCAATTTTTTAAGTGAATAGTAAAACAACGGAGACTTTCATAAATAATCGTTGAACAGTAGTGCAATAATGTTGGAGAAAACGCGACACGATTTTCTATAATTTTATTTCAATTGAAATTTCTTGGATTTCTTTCGATCGATTTTAAACTTCCCGCCTTAAGTTGTCTCAGTTTTTCGCTTAAGGAGGTAGCTTTTAGCGATTATACGTTATGCGTAGAATTTTTTCGCGATATCGTCGTGCGATATTCGAAGGAAAATAATGGGAAAATTCGCGTGATCTTTTAGGTAGAATTTGAGTTTTCGTGAGTGACGCATGCGCACTAGATGGCTACGAAGACGCCGAGACGTAGTAGTTCCGAGGGCGCTGGACAAAGTTCTGTCGCGTTTTCTGCAACGAGAACGCTAACGAAACGTGGAACCGGTCTTCTTTGCTTCACCTGCAGCTTCTGTTTCGTTCTCAGCTTGATCTGCACATGCCTAGGGACGTTGTTGGTACTCGTCGATCAGAAAGTCGAAGCAGCTAGCTGTCAATACTGTAAGTAGTTTTCTATGCGTCGTACTGTCAGTTACATGATAATAACAACTCATCGTAATTGGCGAGAAATTTAAACTTCCTCGGTACGTGTATACCTTAACAGCGCTGATAATAATTCAACGGAATACCAAATCTGCTATAATCGTTGTTATACTTCTTTGGAAAGCGTAGAATTTAATCGAGAAAATTTTGATTCTCTTGTTTTTCTTTTCACGTCTGTCACATCGAACGATAACACGCTATGGCTTAGAACTCTTCTAACCTAAACGTATTATCTCTACTATGTTTTCCAAATTCTCTAAATTACAAGTGAATATTAGTATCTCTACGTTCGAACAACATGATTTCCCTCTCTTCGGTGTGTTTTGCATATGCAGTTACAAATGTTGTCGATAAATCCATAGATCACGTGCATCGAATGACCATAGATCTTTACAAATGTCCGTTCAGAGTAGATACAACGATAAAACTCCCTCGTATGGTGCACAATTATCAAAATTTACCACCCATACGAATTACGTAATAACGTCGTGTTTATTAAAATGGCGCTAGGCTTGAAGTGTTTGTGGTTTGTACCGTGCAATAAAATATTTCCAACGATCAACGCCTACCGAAATACCAAGTTTCAGCGATTTTCCACCGGTATCGTCTTCTCTTATCACCGTTATTCAGATATTGCTTTATCATCGAGATACTCGACAAATAATGTATTTCTACGAATAAACAACTTGAGAATATCTCTTTAGACTCAGACACTCTTTGTTCCTTCGTTTTTTTTCCAGCTTTCACAACGATGAACACCGAGACGATTACGAATTTGCCCTTTCGTCTGTCGAAGGAAGTGAAACCTTTGCATTATGACGTTTATCTGCATCCTGATCTCGAGAAGGGTACTTTTCAAGGGAAAGTGACGATTCTGATCGATGTGCAAGACAGAAGAAGTTACGTAGCACTTCATCAGAAAGATCTGAATATCACTTGGACCGAATTGAAGACGTACGATCGAGACGAGAATTTTGAATTTGAGGTGCTGGATATTATACAGATACCGAAGAACGAGATGTTCGTTGTTTCGACGAAAAATGAACTGCACTCGGGGTTGTATAACCTGAGTTTCGAGTTTAACGGCGCGCTGCAGCCGGATAAGATCGTTGGTTTTTATTCTAGTAAATATAAAGACGAGAAAAACAGGATTAGGTGCGCAGAATACTTTCTATATTCTGTTTTGTACTCTTTTTACCAACTGGATGAATATCTTTTTATATAACGAGATTCTATAAATAGTAGAAGGAAAGTGTTTTCAATTTACAAAATGATTAAAGAATATTGTAAAAGAGTTCATAAAGGAATGTAAAATACATTTTTTTATTTACATAATAGATAAAATATGTAAATTAAATTTAATATACATACATATAATACTCGAATATTTAAAATAGTATTTATATAGTTGATACACTCTAGTAGATAATATTTATACAAAGAATTAATTTAATTTCACACATTTCACGATTAATAATATTTATATAGAGAATGAAATATTTTATTTTACATTCCTTTTACATTATTCTTTAACTGTTTTCTATTGAGATTGTATTACATAAAGAGATAGATAAAATGTTTTAATTCCACCAAGGAAAATTGATGAAGTGTTTTAAAAATAAGAGTCTGTATCTTGAAGTTTATACTCTTATCTATCACGTATGATGTACGAGTATTGTAGGAAGATTTATCCGGGGGATTTACCCTAAATCTAATACTTATGTTGCTATCATAATTTTCCTTACTTTATTTTTTTTTTTTATAGATGGATTGCAACGTCGAAATTCGAACCGACTTATGCTCGAAGAGCTTTCCCTTGTTTCGACGAGCCTGCATTTAAAGCGGAATACACGGTGAAATTAGTTCATCCAACAGGAGATTACTATAGTGCCTTATCTAACATGAATGCAGAAGTAGGAAGCACATTGAAAATATTTTTATTATCAAAACTATGAGCGTGAAATAATTATTATATTTTTTTAGAGTACACAAATAGATAAACCATCGCAAGGATTAACGACAGTGACGTTTGCAAAAAGCGTGCCAATGTCGACGTATTTATCTTGTTTCATAGTCAGCGACTTTGTCGCGTTAACCAAAATGGCAAAGGGCCATGGTGATCGTAAATTTCCGGTTAGCGTTTATACGACCAGAGCTCAGCAACAGAAAGGCGCATTTGCTCTCGACATTGGCGTGAAGATAATTGAATATTATATTAAATTATTTAACATTGACTATCCTTTGCCGAAACTTGGTGAGTTTTCAAAAGTAAAGACTTGGCGTATTTACTGGAGAATTCAATGTCCAAGAATATATACAAGGTTGATTTTTTTTTAGATATGGCGGCTATTCCTGATTTCGTTTCCGGTGCAATGGAAAATTGGGGTTTAGTTACGTATAGAGAGGCCAGGTTATTGTACGACAATGAGACAAGCTCTAACGCGAAAGCTTACGATATTGCCACTATAGTCAGCCACGAGTTCGCTCATATGTGGTTTGGAAATTTAGGTGAGCAGGATTACTCTTATCGAAAACGAGAAAAATGTGAAATTTTCCTCTTTTTCTTCAATTTTTATTTTATTTTTTTCTTTCAGTTACTATGTCGTGGTGGAATGATCTATGGCTGAACGAAGGTTTCGCTTCTTTCATGCAATACAAAAGCGCGGACGCTGTTTTTCCAGACTGGGGATTGGTTAGTTAGTTAATTAATTAGATAATTCAGTTGTAGTTTGACTAGGTTAAAAAATCTTCAGTTTCAGTCTTATTTCTGTGATACAAAAATTTTAGTCAAAATATTTTGAAAAGCATGGAGTTTAAGGAAATTTTAACGGAGTTGAATATTTTTGCTTTATTAGATGGATCTATTTTTGATCGAACAAATGCATTCTGTGTTCGTTACCGATGCAAAACTGAGCTCTCACCCTATAGTGCAAACAGTCAGCAATCCTGACGAAATTACAGCGATATTCGATGAAATATCTTACAAAAAGGTGACTCGTTAAAAATGACACATCTTCGATTTTCACCTTACAGTGTTTCTAACTTGTTCGTTTATCTTAAGGGATCGTCAGTTATTCGAATGATGGAGAATTTTATTGGACCAGAGGTGTTTTACGGTGCAATTTCCTCTTATTTGAACAAATTCATGTATCACAATGCAGAAACAGCTGATTTGTTTAAAATAATGCAAGAATCCTCGCCAGATAAATTAAACGTGACAGACATTATGGACACGTGGACGAGACAGAAAGGATTCCCCGTGGTGAACGTGAAAAAATCTGGAAATAAATATATTCTGACTCAGAAACGATTTTTGGCTGATCCTGATGCTAAATTCGATCTTTCAGAATCGGATTACGGGTGAGATAATGAATTTAAGGGAATATTTTTTGAGTGTCTCATTCGTTAAGTGTTTCATCCTTTATTACTTTAAAATTAATCATGTTGTTTCGAAGATACAAGTGGACCATTCCTGTCACTTACATCACGGACAAAATGTCCAAGCCAACACTTGTGTGGTTCGATAAGGACGCAAAGGATTGTAAGAATTTTTCTTTTCGATTGAAATGAATTAATTCAATGTAATTTTCAAATATCCTCTAAACTTGCTACAAGATTATTCAGTTATCGTTTCTACGTTAAAATTTATTGTGAACATTCTCCTTTTGCTCTGAACTCTGTAGTGGAGATCGAATTCAAAGAACCAGTAGAATGGATCAAGTTCAACGCAGACGAGGTTGGATACTATCGCGTTAATTACGAACCAGCTGATTGGGACACCCTTAGCAATCTTCTTAAATGCCAGCACGAAGTGAATATCTCATCTTTTACATCTTTTGAAAATTAACCAAATAATTATATTCTTGATGGATTGGAATTTTAATTTTTTTTTTACAGACACTTTCTGTGTCAAATAGAGCACATCTTCTAGAAGACGTGTTCAGTTTAGCAGACGCCGGAGAAATTGATTACGATATGGCGATGAATATTACGGAGTACCTTCCTCGAGAAAATCATGCTATTTCCTGGAGCGTAGCTTCTTCGAAATTAAGAGAAATTGATATTTTGTTATCTTCGACTAATTCCTCGACGAAGTTCAAGGTAAAGGGTTGATATCATTTTCGATAAAAATATGGAATTAATGTATTTTCTGTAATTTTTTCAGAAATACGTGAGAAATTTAGTGGACAGTGCTTATCACACAGTAGGATGGCACGTGAGCGGCACTGAAGATCGCGTTCGACTGTTAGTAAAACTTCTTTACTTTCAAACTACACTTTTATTGCACTTTTAATCCTTTCAAAGTTTAGCTTCAGAGAAACTTGGGAAGACTTAAAAACGTTACTGTTTATTTTAGACTTTAGCTGGAAATGGAGAGAGCTAAAGAAGAAGTGTGCAATTAATTTAATTTATTGTAGAATCTTTTCATTTTTTAAATGTGCAGAAAACTTAGAACAACAGTGTTAGGATTAGCCTGCTCCATGGGGCACCAAGAATGCTTGAAAGAAGCTGGAGAATTGTTCAAGCGTTGGATTTACGATCCCAAGGATGTTCGTCCCCATCCTGACATTTGCGACTTCGTCTATTATTACGGTGAATTTCTCCTGATCGTATCATTAATTCAGTATTATTACCAGAATTTTCTAATTTGTTACTTCAGGAATGAACTACGTTGGCGATGAAGCAACATGGAAAATAATGTTCGAAAAGTTCAGCACTGAGACTGACGCGACAGAGAAGTTGAAGTTGATGCGTGGATTGGCTGGAATACGGTCCTCTTGGATCTTGAATCAGTAAAATTCTCAATTTTTGAAAAATAGCTAAACAATCATTTACACATAGTTGAAATTCTTCTTCATAAATTCAAGCTTATACTTTAGTTACCGAAGTATAACAAAAATTATTTTTTAAATGCACCCTACTATAGATAATCTTACAAATATTTTTATTTCAAAATTTTGACGTCTTATTAAGGAAAAAGGAAAATTTCAATTCCAGAGAAATCTCGAAGTTCTATGTCGACACAAATTTATTTATTTATGTATTTCCACACATTTGACGAAAAATATCGATAGTTACAAACAATAATAAAATTAAGAAAAAAAAAAACAATTAGATTAAATTAGATTGCCGAACAAAATAGGTAGGAATTTCCTTACAGAGTTTTATGCTTCCCATTTTTTGTTCAAAGATTCATCACGTTAGCCACGGACGAGGACTACGTACGCGCGCAGGACTTCTTCAGCTGTTTGACCGCCATTTCCGGAAACTCTGTGGGAACACCATTAGTCTGGGACTGGGTACGCTCTAATTGGGAGTTCCTGGTGAACAGATTCACGTTGAACGATCGATATCTCGGCTCTCTGATCCCAGTAATTACGAAGACGTTCGCCACGGAAACGAAATTAAACGAAATGAAAGTCTTCTTCGCGAAATATCCTGAAGCTGGTGCTGGCGTGATGAATCGAGCCAAAGCGCTGGAAACTGTGTCGAACAACATCAAATGGTTGAGCGAAAATAGCAAGAAATTGGAAAGTTGGTTGAACTCTCACGTGAATTGAAACATGCGAAAAAGAACTGTGTCTTGGTCACCGAGATTCGTCGAACTGGAGTAAGTGAATCGTTGAACATAAGAGAGTATTATTGTAAAGATATAAAGAAGAATAAGAATGTTTCTATTTTTTATTTTTATATTTTTTTAATCTCATGCTTAACACGTTGAAGGAGCGGAGAAATCAAGATGGTTACCTTTCGTAGGAATTTTTGAGCTTTTTGTAATTTTCTGAGTTAATTGGAACACTCGCATTCAGCTTCTCTTGAAACATGGGATATTTTACGATAGGAAGAACGATGCTTGAGAAGTGACGAGATAAATACAAAAATTCCCGTTGAATGTAGCTGTTTGAAGAGAATTTTATGGAGTAAAGAGTTTGTAAGAAGAAGATGCAGCTGTTTTTATAGAAATATACATGTTTATACAGATATCGATGATACAATGATTTCTCGACGTTTCTTTTTTCGACGAACAAAGTGTTTTTCGAGGTGAAACGAAACTTCTGTCTCGTTCCAATGAAGAATATCGATGCGACGCTTTGTTCTACGGATCAAAGGGTAATCAACGGGATGAATTGAGCCACCATAATTGTTCTTCCCTCAATTGGATCGTGCCGATTGGATGATCACGAGTGACGCTAACAACGAACTGAACTTTAATTCACCATGACCACCGTTCTTTTCATGTCTTTATGGGTTTGTAGGTCGCATTTTACCTTCGTTTGTCCTCGAAAGTTAACAGAACTACAGGACGTCGAGCTATATTTATCAGTCGTTGGTATAAATCGAAAAGGACAAGTACAGTAGTAAGGAAAATGGGTTAATTGTGTTGCAATGCACGAGGAAATTCATAAATTAAGCTTCTTTAGGTTGAAACATTAGAATTGAAAATTTTACAGTAGAAATATAGTAGAGGAGGACAGAAATTGTTGCATTCCACTCTTTCACTTTATTTTCTATTATATCTTAATTTCCTTGTCCAATTTTTTGTGGTACAATAATAATAAATAAAATAATATCTTTTATCTACAATTTTTAATATTGCAAATCTGCAAATTTAGGAAGATTCTTTTTTAACCATGTTTAGAAAATAAACGTAATAATTTATTAACTACTTAAGATTCTAACACCTTTTTGTAAAATTTGCTTTTCGATATAATTAGAATTTGATGAACGATGGACCAGTTATTAAATAAACAATTTAAACCGTTCGATCCCTTGAATGTTATTTATTTTTCCATCGCATCGTTTGCTCTATTACCCCAGGGGTTTCATAATCTGCCAATTGATCCGTCATTGACAAAATGAGCTGCACAAATTGATTCGTTGTACAAACGGAGGCCGAAATTAAGCCTCCGCAAACATCGAGGCTCAATTACGGGATTAAGCTCGAGTTACCACTTTTCAGACAGATCAATCGGACAAAAAAAATTGTGTTCAATTCGTGATAGATCTATGTTTTATCAAACGACACGATAAAAGATATAATTAATATTAGATCTTAATTGAACATCCCGATAATAGAGTTTATTTTATAAATTTTTTTTCGATAAATAAACTCTCGCCGATAATTCGAACAACGACTCGAACGAATGGAAAAAATGAAGAAGTCTTGGAAGAAGTATCTTTTTTTTACGGTTCCTTTGTAGGGGAAACAGTTGGATTTTTACGATTCAGAAGCAGACACGTTGGAAATTGTAAAGAAGCATGAAAGAGCAACAAATGTGGTTATTGAATTTGAATGGAATATGGTAGTAAATGTCTATAATGGCTGTTCGCATACATTGAAAAGTTCCTTTCGGTGATTTTCTGCCCATTCAGTGGGTGAATGGGCGTCTGATTAGAATACCAAATCGATATTCACCGATTTCGGTACATTGAGAATAGAAAAATAGTGGCAATTATGATTTAAACGATTGAACGCTGAAAGTATGGAAGAACAAAAAATTAGGAAAACCGAAAATGTTACATATTAAATTTCTACTTTTTATTATAATTTTTCATTTGTAATTTCAGTACGTTTTAATATTAAATTTTTTATTTGAAACGAACGATTTGCATTTTAGCGATTACTTTGTTGGATTTTCGTACTGAAATGAATCGTGTTAGGTTGGTGAAACGG
Source organism: Habropoda laboriosa (assembly GCF_001263275.1). Lineage (NCBI taxonomy): Eukaryota > Metazoa > Arthropoda > Insecta > Hymenoptera > Apidae > Habropoda > Habropoda laboriosa. Next base: position 532,400 of record NW_017100161.1, on the reverse strand, counting down.
CAGGTAGAATTCTACCTGTTTTATGCTTCAAGGCTTGGTCGCCTAAACAAGGTTGATGACAATCTGTTGCGTAATTTAGCGAAGACCAGTTGACAAATATTGGAAAAGATTCGATATACTTGATAACGCTGGAAGTCGATTAATTAATCATACAGCTACTTTTCTTCGCCAAACAAGGTGACTGATTTTTCGTAAAAAAAAAAAAAACAGTGTCAAGGTGCTTGAAATTGGTCAGTGACACAAACACTGTCCTTTTTATTGTATTGATCGCCTCGGAGAGAAAACAAACGGCTTAATTTAATCGCTAAACAGTGAAATTCTCCTGAAACTTTGCTCTTCGAGTAAAATCTTTTTCTACTAAAACAAAAATTTAAGAAATACTAAAAATAGTCGAGAAGAGATAGAATATTCTAATTGAATATTGAGCGCTTAAAAAAGGAAACCACGTTAATTTAATTATCAAATAGGAAAATTCGTCCGAAACTTAGCTCTTTGGATAAAATGGTCTTTTGACAAAGAGAAGAATTGAATAAAAATGAAAAATACTAAAAATAGTCTGGAAAAGCGAATATTTCGCGATATCTCTGGTCGAATTAGAAGTTTGTCCCCCGAATCTACCAGACGTTAATCACATTTCGAGTAATCTTCTAAGAAGAGAATCGTGTTGAGGCTAGCTTCCACCGCGAAGTGGAGAAAAGAAGAAAGAAAGAAAATAGAAAACGCCACCCTCATCCGTCTAAAAGCTATACTACCCTATCGGAAAATAATTTATAGGCCTGTTGGTTTGGCTTTCTCGTAATCTCGCTAATTCTTCCATCTGTCAGCCTCTGCCCTATAATTTGATCGTAGCTCAACGTTCACGCGTGACGTACGAGCGTTTAGGCTTACTGACCGAGGAACCATATTCCTGATAATGACATCACAGTGTATGGCCCTTTCGAATCCATCACCTGTCTTCCCGCACCCTCCTTTATCGCTCCCTCGTTGCTTCTGGCGAAATTTCCGCGTGAGAAATGTCGATGGTCTCTATTCGATTTGGCGGAACGAGTTTATTTATTGTTTCTCCCGGTTCCTCCAGATTTTTCCTCTTGATACCGGTGTGATCGATCGATGCTTGGGTAGATTGGTACGGTGAAAGAAGATAATTAGCAGGATACAGAGAAATTTAGTAGGCGAGTTAAAATTGTACAAATTGTTGTAATTTCTTTCTTTTTTTCTTCAATATTATTTCTGTGAATTTTGTATATTTTTTGTAATGGAAATATTTGTCCATGATATTATTTTGATTGTATTATGATTTTAGTGGTTTTCTTCGTTGCAGTTTTTATCATTTAAAGGGCCCTTAGACAGTTGTGAATTTTTAGTTTTGATTTTCCTGTATTTCTTCCTGAAATTCAAGATTATTTTCTTATTTTCTTTGATTATTTTACGATTTCGCTTCCGTTTCTATTCAAATTTTTATCATTTAAAGGGCACTTGGATAGCTAGGAATTTTTGTTTTCAATTTTGCGGTATTTCTTCCTAGAATTCGAGATTATTTTCTCGTTCTTTTGATTATTTTATGATTTCATTTCTTTTCTATTCAAACTTTTATCATCTGAAGGGCACTTGGGTAGTTATGAATTTTTATTTTCAATTTTGCGATATTTCTTCCTAGAATTGGAGATTAAAGTGAAACTGACTAAATGCCCTTAGGAGCTTGAGAGAAAATCGGGATAAACCGAAGTTACAGCTTAAAATTCAAACAGAATTCGTTTACGGAAGTTTATTATTGTATTATAATCTGCACGATTTAGAGAAGTTTGGAGAAGTTGGAGCGAAAGAGCCCGAATTCGTGGTCTGTGGTGGCACCATTTGCTAAACAGGCTTTTGTGAAATCCGAATAGAACGCGTGAACATCTGTTGACAAAGTTCCAGAAGTTTCTGCTTATCAAAACAGCCCACTTATCAAACTTAATGAGCGAAATCGATGGAGCCTCTGTGCAAACAACGCTTCATAGATTATCATCGCCTATCTTTATCTTCTATCTGGTTGGTTGTTAACATTGGTACTGATTTTTTTTTTTCCAATTTTTTCCCTTTTATTAATTATCAGAGGTAAAATTGTGTTACAGGTGAAATGCAGACAGGTTCATAGAAAGGTAGTCCATTTATCAAATCTTATCGACAGATAAGATTATTATGTTGTATTCGCACGAGCTTGACGTTTTCGAATTTTTAATTTCGCGATAAGCTGCGTGTGAATCTCGAATATCAACCGTATCTCTTCTTCGAATAACTATGTTAATAATGAAATTTTCAAATTTACATGGAAATCGTTGCTGAAGTGTAATTTTCTAATATTCTTCTTATATTTTTTCTGTTTAATTTGAAATACACTTCAAATTAAAAGTTGTGACAAAATTGGGAATTCATATTGAAGTTTGAATTTTCCAAATTTCTCAATCACCCTCGATATTTAGATATCTCCTGGAAATTGATTAAATTTGCCGAATTTCAGTGTTAACATTTTTACCGATTTTTCTTTTTTTTTTTTTTAATTCATATTTCAAAGGTGAGATTTTAAGTTTGTTGATTCGCATTAGAAAGCACTTGCGCTCTATCGAGGTGTCTTCGAGGTGAACGGAAGTTTGAAAAATGTAGCTCACTGTTCCCCAGAGTGCGACGTGTTTCCATCATGTAACTTCGGCCCGTTTTCCACACCGAGTGTCGACCTTTCGAAAGTTCCCCCGCGAACCATTTGCACGCGTAATCGCTCTTCCTCCTTCCTCTTGCTGTTTCCTGCCACCGAGATTTCCTCTCCAGCCCAGCATGTTTGAAACTTCAGAACGAAGTGTGGAAATTCCACTTTCATGAGTATTGAAGGACGAGGATTGAACGATTTTTTAAAAGAATGCTGTCACTTGAATATTTGATAATGCGTTTCGAATTCTGTTAATTATTCGAAGAATCCGAGAGTCAATTAAACATTTAAGACTAATATTCTGAACGCAATTATGGATCTATCGCGGATTTTTTAGAATCGAACTTAGAGGAACTGAAATTCATCTTTTTAACTTTATACACTACCGGCCAAAAGTTTGGAATCACCTCCCACCTTTCATCGATATTAAATCTGCTGCTAATTTTTTATAGATTTGAAGTTTATCTCAATTGTACATTTATCAGTTTATCTCATATCAGCTGGTTCGAATGATAAAAAAATTCTCAAAGCCGCTGACTTTCTTCTGGAAATTTTTGTGTAAATTGCAATGCTCGGTGATTCCAAACTTTCGGCCGGTAGTGTATATGTATAATCGAGAGGTTCGAAAATGTTTATTAAAATATCCACAAATTTTGCTTTATTGAAACTAAGAAATTGCGAAAGATTAATTAGCCAGTGAAAGATGAAATTTAATTTAATTTCATGCAACCGAAACAGAGTTGTAGAGTAATTGATAAAACCATCTTGAAACGTTTCCAAATCTCTGTTAAAACATCCCTAAGTCGGCCAAATTTATTCTAACAGAATAACCAAATTTAAAAAAAAAAAGTAAAAAGATTTATATTGAAAATAGTGTAAATAATGAAAATACGCAGATAAGAAATTCCGGACGACTAATTAGTCAGTAATTACTGCTGACACCGTAGACAAAACATACCACAAGAGCAGTCCCACTCGTCAAAATTTCCCTTTTCGTAGAATTTACGCGTTAGACGTCTGGAGTTTATCACAATCTTCATCTAAGCTGTCTGAGCTGACAAAATATGGCGGTGGTCTGGAATTAACGATGACTTCTCTCACCTAGGAAGCAGCTCAGAGTTCAGAGGTGTTCTGGCGCGATGTTCAGTTACGAGGCCGCTTATTTTTACGATATACTATATTTCCAGTTATTTTCGATGGTTAGAAGTAAGGTCAGACAATGAGTGCAACTTGTCAGGGTGAATCTTTTCGAAAGAAGATAATTGAACTAAAACTTTCTATCCTTTCTTTGAACTTTCGCGAGGAAAATGGCGGGCGAAGTTACCCGAGAAGAAATGGAGAAGTTTGAAATTTGAGAGAAATATTTAGATTTAATAGAAAAGAAGAAATTGTTATTCTGTTGCATTTAGATTCGCTCATGTTTTATATTGTTTTTTTTTTACCACTATGTTGCGTATAAATGATTAATAAACGATTCCATGGAAACTTTGGAGGCTTGTCCTTTCTGCATAGGGAATAAGAAAGAAGCGATTGTTTTCAAATTTCTGAATGAATCATCGATGAATTGTGCACCGTTGTGCACTCGAAGTATGCAAATGAAACGTGCGAAATATGATAATGTAATATACGAACGTATGCAAGAATTGCTTTCTTATTTACAATCTTCTTAAAATTTCATTATTCTCACCTTCTCGGTAAATTATAAAATACAAATCTTTCACCTTCTCGCGAAAATCCCTAACGAAGAACGATTTAAAAAACGATTCCTTTTTCCTGCGTCCAAAATTCAAACTCTGAGGAGAGGCATGATACTGAAATCGTCTTGAAAACGGTAGAAACTTGGTTTTTAACGCGTTGTTGGAGTGAAATTACCTCGCAGATTCCAGGGACCGCAAAATGTCGACGGAAGGAACAGTTTGACCAGGTTTATCGTGGCGGGATATGCAAATCTCGGATTCCAAGGTGAACGAGCGATAAATTCCGAACGAATTAAAACGTTTCACCGTTTAATTACGCTTCCGGCGATCATAGACAGATTTATCCGCGGCGCGGCAAGGCGAGGCGAGGCGCGATCGATCCTCGTGGGGTTTCCCCGCGATCGAGAAACTCGATGCATTATAACTGGCAGGCTGCCCGCGTCTAAAATCAGAAATGCAGCTTCTCTCGCGTGCTCGTCTGTTGTTGCAGCAACAAATGTTTATTGACGCGTGAATTATCGTCTCCTGGAGAAGAAACGGCAGAAACATCTGTCCACGTTTCTGATTCATGAAGTAGAAACATTTTCGAGGAGTGTATGCGTTCGATTTTATGCAAATCGCTATACATTTTATGAAAATTTTCTTTTTCCTCTTTTTCTGGATTTGCATATTTTTTGGTTTGTCTGTATTGTCAGCTTGTATTAAATTTGGAAATGATTGCGCTGAGAATGAGTCACTTGGTGACAATTACCGATCAAGTGTGTTGCTCAAAGTGGAATTTTCGATTAATTCTGATGATTAGAATTATTAAAATGCTGTCGTCTCAATTGAAGCAGTGCTTCATTATTAACGAGCGATCCATTTTACGAACCTCTTAAGTAAGCTCAATTTCAATTAAACTTGGAAACACGAAAAGTTTCCGTATCTTTTTCTTGCTTGTCGAAGAGAAATCGAGTGGGTTGTTACACGTTATTACTTAAAGAATTTCACGTACAAATATACTATTAACATAATAAACTTTTAAATACTTGCTCATCTCCAAGAAACTTGTGAAAAAGCTTGTGACCAATAAAAATGTGAAGTGCAGCATGCAGAAACCGATAGAAAATGAATGTTCCATGAAAAAGGAAGCAGCCTGAAACGAGCTAAATGAATGGAACGAAACCACTTGATCAACGCGAACAAATGTAAAGAAATTCTCTTCTCGTCGATATATTCCCAATCGCGTAACCAAACGGGCGAGTGTTTGTTTGGATGTAGAAGCAACAATTGGCCAACCAACCCTCTCTTTCTTCGATCGGAATTGATCATTTCATTGTCATTTCACCGTGACATTTTTGACGTACGATTAATTTGTCCGGGTGGTGGATTCTTTTGATCGGTTTCACGGGAATCTCGCCAGTTAATTAAACTTTGTTTGCGTTTGTTCAATGTTTTACACGGTTCTTTTGCCACGTTAAAGGCCAGCGACACGTGCACGCGTGTTTTTCGCCTCGCTGGGTAATGTCCAGCGGAATGATTCATGTCTGACCGTGAATGGCTAATTCTACTGCGGAGGAGAATCGGACGGTGGTTGTGAAATTGTGCAAAATTCGCCGTCGAGGAATTTGAATTTTCGAACTAAAAAGCTTGGTATAAATTTTAGTTAATTACGGTGAATTAGTATCTACTTTGAATTAAATGTTTAATTTGTACAATTGTGATGATAATTTTGTATTTTCTAAGCGAAGATCTTAAAAACGAATCGAATGCATTAAGAACATTTTATACAATTCCTTTGCGATTAATTGAAGAAAAAAGGAAGATGGGAGAAACATCGAAGATACTACGGGGGTGTTTTCAATTTGGCTCGAAGGGGTCGATCTCCATCCAATTATACCTCAGTGTCCTCTGCACGTGTAAAGGATGAAATATTGCCCTGGTAAGAACGTAAAAAGGCCTCATTGGCCACGCAATCAATTGAACGAAATGCTTGAAAGCAGCAGAGTGTAATTATTACAAGTAGTAACATTTGCAGTAGCTATTGAAGTTCCTTAAAGGGCAATTTTGTAATTACAGTTTCTTCACAGCCACTTGAAACATTCCCGTTCAATTAGACAAAGAATTTCCCTTTAATATTCGGTTTCCATTAGCCTCTTTCTTGGTCCACAAACGCAGAAATATTTTTTAAATATTTCAATATTGAAAATTCAAATTAAATTTAAATATCTTAAGTGTCTTAAACATTTTAATGTTGAAATGTTCAGAAATTATAATATAAAAATACTTTTTACATTTTAAATATTTCTTGAATACCGATAAGATTGAATGTTTAATAAACGTGGAAGAAGATCGAAAGCAGGGTCAGCGAAGTCGGAGAGTAACGAAGATCTGTGACCTTTTGACTACGCGAATCGTTGTATAAAATTCCCCAAGAACCTCGCATCAGTCAATCGATCGATCATTGTCGACCTCGAATTGTTCCACTCGGGAAGAAAAAAGTGTATCTTTGTTGTTCGGTTAATTTTCTTGACCTTCACTCGTAAACTGACTCCGTGGAATCGTACCGATCTAATGAATGAGCGCCGAGACATAATAATTCTAGAGGGTGACCCTTGTTTGGCACGGAATCACAGGAATACCGCGAGTCAGAGGACCCAAGAATTTCCATTGCGACAGAACGTGGTCGACGACTGTCGTTGGAATTTGAAGAGGAAGCTCGAAAGCCTAATTTATCGATATGATAAATATCAACTAGCTGTTTACTAGTCAACAGGTTCTTCTTATAGCACAGTGTGCAATATTTAACCACTAAATTGGTAAATTTATGGTTATACTTTTGTTCATCGGTGAGGTTCTATTTTGCCTGCTGTTTTCAAAAATATTCCGATTTTTTAATTTTCTTACATTAATACCATTATTATTTAATGTAAATTTATGATATTACCGATGAATGTTCACAAATTTTCTGAAAAGTGATTTTTCATTTTTCCTAAATTAATAACATTTTATTTCTTTCTCTGAAATAATGCCTGAAATGTGATTTTTTGCTTTTGTTCTTAAATTGGTAATACTTCATTTCTGAGTTAGATTTATGAATGTTATTGCTACTGGGGCAAGTAATTATCGAGGAGAAATTGCAGAAGATCGATGATCCAATTGCCATTACTTTAGTCCGAGGAAAAACATTGTTTCTGGGAACTACTCGAGCAACAAAAAGGGGACGGTAACTTAAGTCAAAGATACGAAAGTTGATTTGGGTCAGTGAACCAAGGATGATGTATTTCGATGACGAAAACATTTGTTTTGCCAAACATTGATCCGTTACAGGATATTTGCGAAAGCTGACTCCTCCATCTTCTCGTATCAACATCCTTTGCTAAAAGAAGTTTCGATAATCCCGAAAAAAGAAACAAAGAACTAGAATGTGCCTAAGAAGATCGTAAAAGTAACCGAGAAACTTTGATTCTGTCCAATTTTAATACTATTTAATCGATATTTTCACGGTCATTAAACGGAGAATTTTTACGATTCGAATTGGAAAACACGCGAGCTCGTAAATCTTTGTCAAGGTCTTCGTCCCCAAGACGGAGGAATTTTGGTCGTACGCGGAACAAAATGGTGAAACATAACAGGAAGCGCTCTAATCCTTCGCGGTTTCGTTTGTCTCTTTATATAGAATTTTCACTCGACGTTGAAGGACCGCCGGAAGAAGAAGCATTTTGAATTTATTTCCTCAGCTTTCGTGGACAATTTTTTCTATTCTCGTATCTTGTCTATGTTGGAGAATAGCAGAGAATAGCGAATATGTCTGTGAGATGACGTAGTTTGGAGAAATTTGTGTTTTCTTAGCTCTGATATTTTTTATTTGGTTCGTTTTCTTATGAATTGATCGTTAATAATATTTCAATTAAATTGATAGATTTAGAGTTAGACTGAGAATGGACTTGGAGTCTAAGAATTGGACTTGGAATAGACTTAGAGTTCTAAGACAGAACAGACTTAAAATTAACAATAGTTTCTTATACATTGATAATTGATCTATTTATCATATAAAAATGGAAATAGAAAAAGCTGTAGCTATAGTTAGAAGAAGAACAGAAATGCAAAGAAAAGTGGCGAACGGTGTAATAGAATTGAACTATTCAACTACAGTATCGACTGGATTATCTCATCCATTGGCAGTTTTCACAATTCTTTCATCTATGCGGTGAACCCAGGTATGATCCATCGATAGCAACAGGTGATGCGAATTCTCTGCCTGAGATTAAAATCCTCTGGCCAGCGGAAGTAGAGCGACGACGGAGTGTCTTCGCCCTGTACAACCTCCGTTAGCTAAGAAAATCGATGCAATCGGTTGTATCTGGCATTAGAGTGTCTCGTATGCAGGAAAAACGTTTCGTGGTTCTTTCCGTTCGATAAGCCAAGGCTTAAAAAGAAACGGGGCCACGGAGGACGAGTGTACCTTGTGCAACAGGTGAGATGTAATTTTTCCCCCTCGATATTTCCTTATTTGCTCGTTTCTCTTGTTTAGAGAATGTTTAAGGGGCAAGCTTATCCAACGATGGATGTAGAGAAATTAGGAAATTTGGAGTTGAGTTTTCAGTAGAATTCAGGGAAGTATTTTTGTATTTCGTTATGTTGAATTATTTGGAATTTCGATGATTATTTTCAAATAAACACTTTGAGTTTCTGCTATAGATGATAGGGAAAATTAAAACGAAGCCAATTTTTAAACAGAATTCTGGGAAATATTCTACGTTTCGCAGTCGCGTTAAATTATTTCAAAATTAATATTTCAAGTGATATCCACAGAGTTGAATTTTTTAATTTCCAGAGTTAAATTTTTTAATTTCGGAGATTATCCTAAACACTTCAAATTACGCCTGCAACGTTCAGTTTTTCCAATAAATTGCAGAGAAAGTTAAATTAAAATGAAGCCAATTTTTAAACAGAATTCAGGGAAATATTCTACGTTCCGCAGTCGCGTTAAATTATTTCAAAATAAATATTTCAAATTATACCCAGGGAGTTGAATTTTTAAATTTCGGGGATTATCTTAAATACTTCAAATTACGCCTGCAACGTTCAGTTTTTCCAATAAATTGCAGAGAAAGTTAAACGAAATTGTCAATGTTTAAACCGAATTCAGAGAAATTATACTTTTCGTTCCAAATTTCCACGAAATTAGTTAGAATTTCGATGGAATTATTTGAAGGAAAGAAATATCTCAAGCTACAAGAAAGGAGATCGATTTTTACACAATAAGTAATAAAATGAGTACTGAACTTGGTGCAGATTACACGGCCAGAATTTACCACGAAATGTCCTCATATCTACCCCGGACGTCGATGTGCATTTAAGCCTCCCTCACACTTCCCCTAATCAAATTCTCGAAATTCAATCCACATTTTGATGCTCCATTCTATCCGAATGAAACCCTTATTTCTCTCCCCCTTCGATCGACCAATTTCCACTTCGACGGCTTCGTTTCGTTAAATATCCGTGTGTCTGAAGTATGCCACGGCTATCGAACGCGTCACAGACGGAAGACGCAGGTGCGATGGCGGCGCGTTTTGTTGTGAGGACCGCCTAACGATGCTTCTTTCAAATTCCCGACACCGTCGCTGCACGCTCACAACGCGTTCGGTTCTCGTGGGCATCGGTCGATCTTAAAACTCGCTCGACTGGAAATCCTTCGTGAAAACAGTCCTCGAAAACCTGTCCGTTTTACCTGAACGTCGCATCCTCCCACCCGAAAACAATCTTCGACGTTTCCAATGGGGAGAAAAACACCATGCTTCGGGGCGAAGAAATTTTCATTTCTCCAACGAATCTCATTTCTCGCGAATGAATTCGCCAATCAGTTACACTGTTTAGCGCTCTGAGACATTTCTGTGTGTGAGATTGTTGAACAAAGTGGTTCCTTCTTTATCGCTCGGGTAAATATTGGAGGAATTTTTGTCTTCTTTCTTTTCGAAGTTCGATGGAACGTTGCGTGGACAGTCTGTTTGGTTTCATTCAGAGTGCTCGATGGAACAGTGAAGGACGATCTCTTCGTGGTATAATTGTGTCGGTTGTGACCGATTCAAGAAAAACAATCGGTTGAAAGTTTCCTATGAATAGGAGTAGTTTGGTAAACCGTCAGCTCTTGTGAACAGCCACTGTTTTCTTCGAAGAGAGTGGAGAGTTTACACTGTAAACGATGTTCCATTGAAACCGTCGATGTGTCCATCAACCTGTCACGAGAAACCGACGAGAAACAGTTCTTCCAGCTGGATAGGAATTTCTTGTCAACGAGATGTCATTTTTACGAACAGAATCTCGTTTCGCCGGGATTTCTCAAGTATGACTTTTAACGTCTCCTCGAGGCGACGGAATTGTTTGGAGACTTTTCACGAACAATTGAGTAAGTAATTGAATTTTTCCTGTGTTCTTCACACTGATCTCGCATAATTTCGGAGAACACTCGAGGAACAGGTGAAAAACTTTAGAGAAATGTTCCTTTAGAGACAGTTGAAAAACAAGTTTAACGAATGGAGCCAGAAGATTGTTGTTTTCCTGTTTTTAAATAGCTCTTCTAATTCAGCCTATTGCACCATCGAACGAGTTCTATTTTTTTCTCGGTTCTCAGATTAGTTAAGGAACGTCTTAAAATAAAAATTCGCAAGGATGTTCCCCCGGGAGTGTGAACATCTCTGTAAAATTTTGTAACGAAAGGCAGGTGTTTCCAAAAAAAAGAATTTCATTTTCTGCATTTCAGAGAAATATGAAAGAAACGTTTCTGTGAAACGGTTATTTGTTTCAAAAATCCTGGACGAAGAAGTACGACCTGTTGGAATTCCGTGTGAACGACATTCTGTCGACGAAACCACGCTGAATGGTTAAATAAATAAAGAACGAGAAAGAAGGAAGAAATTTCCGAGTGAAAATTGAAATAGAGTACGTAGCTGTCAGAGAGTTGATATTGAATCTTGTGTAGTGAACGTCGTTGAAAGGGAACGATTAACAAAAAGCTGGAAAATGAACGTTAAGCACTGTACAGTGGTTTGGAAGTTTGAATCGCCTGTATCGGCAGAACAGAAGATCGATAAAAAGGAACATGTTTAAATATTTAATTCTAGAGGAGATGATGAAAAATGTTTAATTGAAAGGGTGTAATAGTGCTTTTAGATTTACAACGTTCAACTTTTTCAGCATATCCAATCGAAACTTTCGTGTTGAGTGAATCGACCAACGATATAGTGTTGATTAATTTTTAAACGGTAAAATTAACAGTCAGTTTGAAGAATTGAAAGCACCGAAATCAACGAATGTCGCAGTACTCGCAATTTTATTTATGAACTTATGTGACATAATTAAACTGAATTTTAAATTAATTCCAAAGAAATACTAAACGAAATTATTTATCGAGTGTCGTAAATTCTTTAAAAACTGAGTGAACAATCTTTACAGTTCCTTAAGACACGTATTGTAATGAAATTAAATCTCTCGAGTGAAAATAAAGAAATTTTTAATTAAAACCGAAGAAAACAATCGCCAAGGACACACGGTAATAATCATCACAATACTTTAGAATTTATTCCGTAGCAACGTTATTCGACATAATTAAACGCTCTAAGAGCGCGTGAATTGAGCAAACACAATTAAAACATCGATCGGCAGTAGATGACCCGTAGTAAGGCGACAATTATCAGCGAGGAAGTTACAAGGTGGACATAATGCGTTGTCTCTCCAGCGAAAATGGCGCCGATCGTTCCAGTTGAAGATAAACGTAGAAACAACATCGATTACGAAACGCGATCGTCGTCTACGAGACGATTGTGCTCTCGAAATAGTTTCTGCCAGATGCGCGAATCAATTCGCCATTCCAGAAACGATTAGGCGAACCGCGTTTCCCGCGCGGACGATTCGGACCGATCGAAGAAGGATACTCAGTCGCGAGCGAACCGCGCGCTAATCGCGTCCACTCTCTCTATTCTTGCCAGTGAAAAGGAAGATTTAGAGGAGGATTTTCTAAATCGGATTCGGCTGGCTTATCGAAGGATTAAAAGTGCTTCCGAGGGAGGAAAAGTGCCGTTTTTTCGTGGAGAACGATTGTTTTTAATCGCGAGATCGATTGGCGGATGGATGGAAACAGTTCGCTGTGTTGATTGGAAGTATTTCTGAAAGAGTTTAGTGACGAGGAAGATCTAACGTGTTAATTACCGCGAGAAGATTGGAAGCATTTCTGAAGTAGTGAAGAATTTATTATTAATTACTGAATATTCGAGAGGAAGAATGCCTGGTGGTTAGGAGAAATTGGGAAATTCTGAAAATAGAGAAGTAAGAAACCACGTGGAGGAAGTAAATTTCAAGCGGTAATTAATTAACGAAGAAGCCTTTGTTGATTACTAAATATTCTAGAGACAGAATCGAAAGTTCGTGATTCTGAAAAATCGGAAAATCCTGGAAATAGTGAAGTAAGAAACCACGAGAAGTAACTGAATTTCCGACAACAATTAATTGCTAAATATTCGAGAGGAAGAATGAACAATCTATGATTACGAAAAATCCGGAAATCCTGAAAATAGTGAAACAAGAAACCACGTGAAGAAACTATGCGACGTTATAAATTTCGCGACATTAAAAATTAAACGCGGTTTAAAGAACGAACAAAGACACCTCTGTGTAAATACAAAGAAACGAAAATCTGCATTAATTATCATAACGAAGAAATCGAAGGCTTGTAACGATTAACTCTGATTGATATCTCGGGAAGAGAGGCTGTTGAGCTGCGGATAGAAAGTTTCTGAAACGGCGCTTGATTCGCAGAGAGATGAATTAAAGTTATCTGTTGCAGTGAAGAGGTCAGTTGAAGTGACTGATTAATTATTTTAAGAAACATCGTTGAACGTGATAAGTGTTCGATGATTCAGAGGTGTTCGGTCGCGACTGAACTCGGTTAACCGACAAAAGAGAAACGACTTGGTGAAATGATTAATTGGAGACGAGGTGATTAGTTGATCATCGTATGAAACGTGAACTTGAAGTTTCTCGCGGAACTTAATGATAAGTAGAACGAAAAAAGGAAGAAAAAGAACAATTGAAAATAATTTTGCTAGTGTAAGCATCGAAGGAACGATTGTTAAAAGTTACGTTAACCCTTTTTTTTTTTACATTGCTCGGGTGAATATTCAGCGAGGAAAAAGTCGAGCGATATAATTGATAGGAAAAAAGGCGGGAAAAAATCGAGCGAGTAATTGATAGAGAAAAAAGTGCGAAGAAGTGTATGTAAATATAGCGAAACGTTTTAATGGATTGATGGACGATCGTGAAAGAGATCGTGTCAACGGAGATAAATTATTCTCGAATTTCGGCTAGACTTGCATTGTCACGATAAATCATAAAGTTGACCGAATATCGTGTACTGTGTGGCGAATTCATATACGAAAAGCATATCCATGTGTGCGTGTTGCGGCAGTAAATTAATTACAGTGTCGCAGTGTGGTTTTGAGAGTTAATTAAAATTCGATCAGTAGAATGGACAGAGAAAAATTGACCGAATATCGTGTTGCATCGGTTATCGTATCGAAAAATTGAAAGATACAATCGCGAGGAGATACGTTCGAAATATCCTCTGAATGTGTTCGAAATTTGTAACATTTTTACTTTGATTCTGTAGATTTAAGTGGGAACAGTGAGTCGATATCAGAAGAAGATAAAAAAAAAATTAAATAAATTCGTATCATAAATAGTACAGTTCGGCAAACATAGAAAAATTCAGCTCGTTTAATTAGCGCAATAATTTCGTTAATTAACGTCGAATTTGATTAACGAAGAAACATTTCACAGGTGCAGACCAAATATATTTAGACCTGTTCACGCTTGATCGGATAATCGAGCGAAATTCAGTTGTGCCTGCTATAGCGCGTTAATTCCCTCTGCTAAAATATTAACGATACGAAAGTCTAGCCATCGAAGAGAATTGTTGTTGAAACGTGAGCTGTTCTGAAGCGTGTGTATTCGGCGAGACAGTTTGACGAGCGATCTATGGACGATTATTACACCGACGTGATTTGGATCTGATTTGATCGATCGTTAGGTCTGCAAATCGTTGTAATTATCAACCGAACGCACCTGTTTCAACGATACATAGAAACTGTCAAAAATATACGATAAATCTTTTCTATATTTGTAATAAAAAGAAAGAAACTATAACGCGATAAAAACTAAAAATTTCCGTGTGACAAAGATGTACGAGTGATTGGAGTGACGTATACAACGATTAAGAAGAATTAAAATTAATTGTTTGGATAAAATTTGTAATGCGGAAGAAATCAGATCGTGAGAAATACAGTTTCTGATCGATGAGATCTGCTCGAAGAGGATCGAAGCATACACTGGAGCATATGAGCGTGACGAGAACCGTGATCCTTGCGTTTCGACACGTGGATCGGACACGTTGCAGACGGTAGGAACCATAATAAACCCGCCTTTCTATTAATATGTCTCGGTCGAGATCAACGACATTTTCTATTCGTCGGTTCGCCCCTAAGGACACTGTGGCCACACGTTTTCCAGTCGAACGACCGATCTATTTTCAAAGCCTCGAATCGATCCGCGCGCTTCGAACAGGACAGATCGTTCAGTAACATCGAACCGACCATATTTCAACGTTCCCGTTCCGTCACATCTCTCTCGTAAAAACTTCCAAGTCGCGCGTCTGTAAATGGGATACGAAAGGAGGAGAGAACTACATTTCAACGAACACTTGATATCAAGATCAATAACAGAGACATCGAGACGTGTCTGGTCGATCCATTTACCCGCTCCAGCGTTACAAATTGACTGAAATTCGGTTAATCGTCGTTGAGCGACGGTTACGAGGGAATCTGGATCTCTCGGAGGCATTGAAAATGAAGAGAAGTGTCAATGAACCTGACTATCGTTGCGAATTAATCTCGTGAAGCTGAAGATAATTAATTTTTGGATCCAAGGCTTGAGTTAATCATCGTTGAGGAGAGTCACGAGGGAATCTGGATGTCTCAGAGGCGTGGAAAATGAAGATTAGCGTCACTGAACCTGACTATCGTTGCGAATTAATCTGTGAAGCTGGAGGAAAGCTGATCTTTTGATTTTTGGATCTTTCGATTTTTGGATCCTTCGAGTTTTGAATCCTTCGAGTTTTGAATCCTTCGATTTTTGGATCCTTCGATTTCCGGATCTTCCGAATTTTGAATCTTCCGAATTTTCGGATCTTCCGAATTTTGGATCCTTCGAATTTCGGATCCTTCGATTTCCGGATTTTCCGATTTTTGGATCCTTCGATTTCCGGATCTTCCGATTTATGAATCCTTCGATCGAAAGCTGATCCTTTATCAATCTATCGATTCACGAGCTAGTCACAATAAATCAACATACTCGAGAATCGAAGATCCTCAAGAATGATTTCTCTGAACGTGTCAAAGGAACCATCGGCGTTCGAAGCAATGATGTCCATGGATGTCACTGGAAGTCCAAGCGACTCGTTGATTAACGATGATAGAATCAACAACTACACCAGTCCGATCGTCGCGTTTCTTCAGCAAGAAGACTCGACTACAAGAAGAGATCCATTGTACATCGTTCTACCTATCACGGTGATCTACGCGGTGATCTTCTTCACTGGCTTGATCGGAAATGTCGCCACGTGCGTGGTGATCGCGCGTAACAAGTCGATGCACACCGCTACCAACTACTATCTGTTCAGCCTGGCGGTGTCTGATTTACTGCTGCTGATATCTGGCCTGCCCCCGGAGATGTACTACATCTGGTCCCATTTCCCGTACGTGTTCGGCGAGGCGTTCTGCATTATTCAAAGTTTCGCTGCGGAGACGTCTGCGAATGCCACCGTGCTAACCATCACTGCGTTCACCGTTGAAAGGTTCGTAGCGAGTTCGAATTATTGGTTTACCGAACAAGTGGACGGCTTTGAGTAAGTTTTGGTGCTTAGCTTCGTTGCTTGATTATGTCGTTTGTCGATAAGCATTAGCAAATTCGTGGTGAATTGCGAGTTTTTGTCGGGTTTTCGCTGTCTTCTATCCTTGAAAATTGAGTGAACTTTGATTAGGAAAATTTAAAGAGGGTCGCTGTTCGAAGGAAAGGATATTTTTGAGTTGAGGATCTTAGCTTCGCTGCTTGATCCATTGATTGATGGAAGTATCATGTTATTTATCGATATGGATTGCAAATTCATGGTGATTTTTACTGTCTCCTATCTTTGAAAATTATGTGAACTTTCAAAGGACAATTTTGAGAATAGGCGATTTTTGATTAGGAATGATTTTTGCGTTAAGGATTTGTAGTAAACGAAATTAGAGTTGGTTACTTTAGAGACACTAAAATCTCATTTTCCTAGTTCATTTTGTTACTTAATAGACTAACACTAACATGTGTCATAAAGCGGAAGTTTCGAAGGGAAAATCAGAAGCAGGTATCGAGGCACCCTTTCAAGGAAGAATCCACGTGGCGACAGGCGATGATTAATGAAAAACAAGTGATTGATGATTGGCCGAGAAAGAAGATTAATCAACACTCTCCACCAAAAACCACTGAGAATAAATGCAAATTTCACACTCAATATCTTGCCAACCTTGGAAATAGCAGGACTCATTAATAGTCATTAGCAAATCACATTTTTAGGCAATGGAAGAATTGTGAGCAGATACAGTGTGCAACAAAAATTCGTGGACTCTAAACTCAATAATTTATTACCGTTAAAGAGACAAACATGAAATCTTCATAAATTAGCAATCCTGCTGACCTAAATTTTGTTTTCAATTGTCAATAATTAAATGACAAATTTTCGCAATCTCGGTCCAGAAACTTTTGTCACGCACTGTACAAATCCTTGCCTCATCTCTCGAGAATTTTAAAAGACCCTCGAACAGTAGTATATGTAGGAATTCTTAGAGAGCTTCCTCTATTGATACGTTGTTGTAAGAGAAAATAGAGATCACGTAGAACATCGTCTGAGTCAAACTTCCAAATATACTTTGCACAGGCTTTTTTCCCTCTAGAACTTGTCTATGTTGGTACAGCGTGTAGGTGTTAAGTGAAGTATGGCGAGATGAGAATGATATGATAGATTTTTGTAAGATTTTTGAGGATACGTCGATTTTTCTGTAACATGGTTGTAAAGGGCTCGCAAGTTGGGGACAGCATTGACGTGAAGTAATGGTCCTCGAAGAGTTGAAGAGGATTGGCAAGCTTGAAGAGACAGGTAGACCGATTGTCGGCTTCTTTTTTTGTTCGCCTTTCCTACGAGATGGGTGATTGATCGAGACAGTTATGTTGGAGGATTTTCTCCTCTTCGTTTAACCACTTTTAACGCTGATCTGTGCTTAGTTGAATGAAAGGACAGGATTTTTAAACCGTTTTTCTAAATTACCCTTGTCTTTGAAGAAACCGAATCAATATCCTTGGAACGTTGTTAAAATGATACTTGCAAATATTCCGAATCACGGGTGACAATTTATATTTTTTATTTTCGTTAAAATTTTAGCTTCGTTTTAATTCGAATTTATATTTATAGTTTTGTAAGAACTTTAAGCGAAGCGAATATTACAACGAAAGATGGAAAAGTTGTCGATTTAAAATTTGCGAATTTTCAGTTTCACTGAAAATTGCCCTAAAATTACAATAGTCACAAGTAGCCAAATATTAAGAAGCGTAATCGCAGAATAAAATCGTTGTTCCAATATTTTGCTGCGCAATTCTCGCGTGCTGTCGACCTCCCGATAAGTATAGACCAAAGCGTTCCCGACTAAAAGCTCGAAGCTTTCGGGGTGTATGGTTACGTGTCATCCCCTTGTCACACAGAGATTCCCAGAACTGTCGGAAGTAACCCTTCCTCGGCGACGTAAATAAAGCGCCTTGAAACTTCCTCTGACCACGTCATTCTTTCTTCGACTCTTGCCTCGTACATCTCTGCTTCCGTTGACCAACAATTAGGTTGGAAACTACGATGAAGATCCTGATGGATACAGCGTTTCACTATTGATACTCTTCTAGAAATTGTTAACATTTGTGGTTAAGTGGAGCTAGAACGATTTTTCTTCCTCAAGAAATGAGAAACGTTATGCTTGTCGGTCACTGTTCGCTCGGTTTAGGTTGTGAAGGAATTAGCGTGTCAGAAGACGTTACTCTTTTATCGAAGTTATTGAAGTATTCGTATTTCTCGAAAGATGATTTTAATTGGAGTGTTAAAAGAGATTTGGAAATATCATTACGTTAGCATCGTGAACAGTGTTTCCATCGAAATAAGATGACACAATTTTCTTCGATATCGGAAAGATTCCTCTCCGTAAAGGAGAGCTTTCCGCGAAACGCGACTGCCTGTTCGTAATGGTAACATTGATCCTTTTCAGAATCAGAATACTTACTGCAAGTATTGTAGGTATATTTTATCCCTGGACGAGTTTCTTTTTGTTAGCATTGGAAATGCGCGCAGAAACTTTACTCTCCGTCGGTTTTTTATAATGAACCTGTGCGAGAGAATCGTCGATCCGTTTTATTATTTTCTCCGAAGTTCGAGGAACACTTGACAAGCCGAAAGTGGTTTACCAATTTCCAGTATTCTCGCAAATTTAATAAATACTACCATCAATTAGAAAAAAATATAGTAATCAAATTCTCTATATTTCGAAAGGGTTGTCAATCGAATTTTCTATATTTTGTCGTAAGCCCTCCGGGGCAAAAGGGTTAAGAATCGAATTTTCTACATTTTCTCACAAACGCGCCGGAGCAAAAGAATTAAGAATCGAATTTTCTATATTTTCTCACAAACGCGTCGAAATGAAAGGGTTAACTATCGAATTTTCCATACTTTCTCACCAACGCGCCGGAGCGAAAAGGTTAACTACCGAATTTTCCATACTTTGTCACAAACGCGCCGAAATGAAAGGGTTATCAATCGAATTTTCTATATTTTGTCATAAGCCCTCCGGGGCAAAAGGGTTAACTATCGAATTTTCCATACTTTGTCACCAACGCGCCGAAATGAAAAGGTTAACTATCGAATATTCTATATTTTGTCACAAACGCGCCGAAATGAAAGGGTTAACTATCGAGTATTCTATATTTTGTCACAAACGCGCCGGAGCAAAAGGGTTAACTATCGAATTTTCCATATTTTCTCACCAACGCGCCGAAATGAAAGGGTTAACTATCGAATTTTCTATATTTTGTCACAAACGCGCCGAAATGAAAGGGTTAACTATCGAATTTTCCATACTTTGTCACAAACGCGCCGGAGCGAAAGGGAATTTTCTACATTTCGTCAGAAACGCTCCCGAGTGAAATGGTTAATAACCATATTCCTCCCCTCGAACCATCTCAACTCTCACCAAAATATCTCCGCACAGTCCAAAAAGTCCACCGAAACACACACTGCCAACCCATTCGCTCGAAAAATGCGAACGTTACGTGTTTGTTCCTTCAGGTACGTCGCGATCTGTCATCCTTTCATCTCGCACACGATGTCGAAGCTGTCCCGCGCGGTGAAGTTCGTCATAGTGATCTGGGTGCTGGCACTTTGCCTAGCTGCGCCTCAAGCTGTTCAGTTCCGTGTCGTTTACGACTACAACAAGAACGGCACGGTGAACTTGGACAGTGCACATTGCTCGATGAAATGGACCTTGATCGAACATTCCTTCGAGATATCCACGATGCTGTTCTTCGTCGTCCCGATGACTATCATTACCGTACTCTACATACTGATCGCGATCAAATTAAGGAGGTCCAGGCTGTTGACCGCCAGCACCAAGAGGAATCACTTACCGGGTGGATTGAATCACTCTGACAGCGGCAGAGGGAAAACCGCAGCACAAAAGAACGTGATACGGATGTTAGGTGAGTGGAAATTTGTTTAATTTCTGGGGAGAGACACTTGGACTATTATAATTATCGTATTAGATCGTAACGCGAGTGAGAGCTTGGTTGATCGTTATTTAACGACAGTTTCATCAGGTCCATTTCTCGGGAACGAGTTTATTAATTTGTTACAATCTCGTTCCACTGCGAGAATTACTTAATATTGTTTTTAAATTACGACACGGCAAACTTTCGAGATTAAAACGGAACTTGAAATGAGAAACACACTTTGTAAAGAAGTTTCTTTTCGAAAGTGTTGTATCGATCAATTAACAGTTCCATTCAGAGCTTGGTTAATTTTTAATTAAAAAAAAAACTCGCTAAACATGCGAATAATTGGTAGTTTGTAGACTTAACGGGACGCGAAAGACCGGTTTGAGAAATGTCGAATTTCGCGCGTTGCTGAATTATCAATTGATAAAAAAAATAAGGAAAGAAATGAGAGAGAAGTAGAAAAGACGACAGATTTGTAAGATTCCATTGGATAGACGGAAGTGAATGTTTGACTTATTGTTTGGTGAACCAAGTGGGGGAAAGCTTAATCCGTTCAGTGTCGAGGAGGTTCGCAAGTTTTACGATCCCGTAAAAATAGTTTCCCCGGGTGATAAATTCTTTTACGAGCGCTAACGTGGTTTCCGACGACGCGGCAAATTTATCGCGACCGTACGATCCCATTGTGACTTGAATCGTCGCGATTATTGCTGTTTGAGGGGAGATTAAAGTAATTGAAGAGACAGTGTGAGAGATTGTCTTTTGAAAGGGATGAAAATTGACGTATACTCCAACTTGCATTCTCTTCCGTCG
Source organism: Habropoda laboriosa (assembly GCF_001263275.1). NCBI lineage: Eukaryota > Metazoa > Arthropoda > Insecta > Hymenoptera > Apidae > Habropoda > Habropoda laboriosa. The sequence continues at coordinate 511,343 of NW_017100161.1, read as the reverse complement.
TCATTTTCGTAATCGTAATTATCTTATAAAATCAGTCGAATTAAATACACGAATAATTACCATATTGCCAAAAAATTGATGCTTCATTTTCATATATTCTGAATTCTACAAAATTTTGATTTAAATAATTCTGAAAAATTTGGATTTAAATAATTCTAAGAAACTTTATTGTATAATTTTGTTAGATACAACGAACCATCGTTCAGTTTCACTGATTAATTTTGCTTTAGAGATTTTCCTGGAAATTTTTTAGCGATCCATTTAACTGCAACTCGGTGGATTGGTAATTTTTGACATCGATCCATTAGAACTTCGTTTTCTACGCGTTGCTCACGAGATATCGGTAGATGTTGTCGCGGAGGAATCGCTATTTCAGGAATAACGCTTTCTTCGAACGCGAGCCTTCATTCTTCATCGGTTTTAGTTGTTTTCTACAAAGATAGATCTACCGTGCTGTTCGTCCTCGGTAAGCTCGTCCACATATTTTCGAGTCGTCCTTGCGAATGACGAATGCATCGAATACAATATTCCACAGAAATAACAAGCCATTTCGACGAGTATCATTTGTAAAGAATCGCGTTATCTTGGGAATGAGAGAAACTAAATTTAAGCTAAACTGTTTTCTTCGTGAAACTAAACGCCGGAGAGTTACATAGTTGAGTTTTGATAGAGTTTCAGTGAATTTCTCATAAAGTTCTTATGAACTTTTCACTTTAAATTTCAATCTAGTCGCGATTGTTATCTTAGTGTGTAATTCAATTTGTCCGAAGTTCTAATCAAACTCTTATGGACACTCCGTAGTCTTGTCGTTGAATTTCTGTAGATTTTTTATCGAGTTTATGCGGAATTCTCGTTAAGTTGACGTCGAAGTGAAGTAGAATTCTCATTATTCGTTTCAAGTTCCAATTCAGCTCTTTTCTCGAGTATCCGCAGTTCTTATCGAGTTCTCGTCGAATTCTGAAGCTCTTAAAACCACCTTAATTGAACAAAACGATAAGTTTACAATTTTTCGAAAATTAAAAACCGCCGAAATGAGAGATTTTTGGCGACCACGACTGAACATCTGCAATCTGCCTCCAATATGCTTGAACTTGCCCCGGCGAAAGGGTTAATTCCCGTAGAATCACTTTGGACTTTTAATTGATACGTGCAATTAAGTTGGCACTGATTGAAATTCGAGGGGGAATTGGCTCGAAAGATTTTAAGCCAGTTTCGGTTATAGTGCCGGTATTTAAGGAAACTGTTATGGGACCATTAAGAAAGTTGAGAGTGGAAAAGGTGCAGTTACGTTAGAAAGGAAAGACGGTATTTGTAGTAGACATTGGAAGACGGAAAATTGCCCACTATTCATATCCGTTCGAAGAAGAAGCTTAACTTTCCCGAGGGAACTGTGCAACTTCTGGCAAATTGAGAAGAAAAAGGAGGAATAATAACTAACCCTTCATTCTTAATAGTAAAAATAACAATAACATGTAGGCTGATAATTTTGAAGACTTTGTGGATTGTTTGAATTGTTAATCGAGAATTCTAGATTTCAGTCGTATTCAGTTGTGTTGCATTTCCAACGTTTCGCCAGCATTGGTCATCAGGGTTCATTATCAACGTGTTTTCTCAGCCTTGATGAAGCTAGCTGCAATCCTGGCGAAATGCTGGAAATGAAAAACAATTGGACACGACTGAAATCCAGAAACTTCGATTAACAATTCAATGTAGGCTAATGATACGAAGGGAGAAACTCCACGAAACGTGAGAGTGAGAATGAAACGAAAAAAAGTAGGTTAATAATGAGTTCGTTTTCTTTGTAATTTGCCACTGATTTTTATTGAAATTTCCAACGAGCTCTGAACATTTGCGGATAAGCGTAAAAATTTGAGCAGAAAAATGGAAGAATTGGAGAAGGTTGAACGAACCCAGTCACGATTATTCGTTCTTTTCGATTGCCACGGTTGTGGATCGTTTGGCCGGACTCGATATCGTGGTCGATACAACCGAATACGAGGGTCCTGACCGCACGACCCCATAAAGTAACCGTAATCACTGGGTCGTTTGGTTTTACGAGCCCACCTTTCGGGATGTGTTTGGACGAAAGCGTAAAAGGCCTGGAGAAACAGTTTTCGGGAAGCGACGTCGATCGAATTTATGATCATTGATTCAATCGTCAGGTATTCTGATGGTTGGTAGTCGGACGAGTTATCTCGCCTCGTTTTTCGCAAATGAGCGTTTCGAGTGCTGTGGGAGATGTTGGCGAGGAATCGATAAGAATTTTGTGGAAGTGCTGGGGGAACTCTGCGAGGATTGGATGAAATTGGAATGAAAGTAGCGAGGACTTTGTGAGAATTCGGTGGAAAGTCGGGCAGAATTTTATGGGAATTCTGGTGAATTTGTGGTAGCTTTATGGGAACTCTATAGGAACACTATGAGAACTCTATTGGAATTCAGAAACTCGCGTGGAATTCTAAGAGAACTCTGTTGAGACTTAATGAGAATTGCGAGAAAATGTTCAAAACGCCTATAGTCACCAAGGAAATGCGAAAAAATATTCGAAACGCATATAGGCGCCAAAGGTGTGCAGCGCGAGAAAATTCTCAAAGCGCCTAGAGTCACTAAGGACACGCGAAAAAATATTCAAACCGCCTATAGTCACTAAGGACACGCGAAAAAATATTCAAACCGCCTATAGTCACTAAGGACACGCGAAAAAATTTTCAAAGCGCCCATAGTCACCAAGGGCGCGCGAAAAAATATTCAGAACGCCTATAGAAACCAAGGAAACGCGAAAAAATATTCAAACCGCCTATAGACACCAAGGGCGCGCGAAAAAATATTCAAACTGCCTATAAACACCAAGGGCGCGCGAAAAAATATTCAAACTGCCTATAGGCACCAAGGACACAGCGCGAAATAATTTTGCAGAGCGCCTATAGGCAGATTAAATTGACACTTTATCGAAAGAATTGTGCGAACACATTTATCACACTCTCAAATGAATTCTCAACAGTTACGAGCAAAGTGAAGTCCACAGGGTGCAACCATCAGAATATGTAAAAGGAGAAGAAAACTCGCTACGAGAGAGGAACGTTCGCGAGAATGTGAAATCCCTGTCGCGTGCATCAACGTCTATTCTCCATTGGGGAGAGTTTGCACACCTATTGTCGACACTGAATTCCACTTGATCACGTCTCCGATGCTTCAGTTTATTCGATCCCCATGACGAATTGAAACGTTGCGCAAGATTTCACCGCGCTCGACACACTTTCTCGCGGCTCATTTTCCGTCAGATCGCGAGAGGAACTTGTACCCCGTCTCTTGGTTGAAACAGGCGATGTTGATGAATTTATGTTTGCAAATTTCCGTCGTATTATACACAAGCTACTGATAATGCTCTCGAAGCGAGTAAAGTTTAAAATTACGGTGGAATTCGTCGTGATAGAAGTATGTTCCACTTTCTCGCGGAATTTTCGTCAATTTCCGTTAAATACAAAGGGAATTTTCTCAAATTTAAAAGAAAAATTGAACGAATAAATTACCTTACTTTTTCACCTTTTTAATGTACTTGAAGCAGGAAGAATGTTCCAACTCTCTCCTGGAATTTTCATCAATTTTCCTCAAATATAGTTGCAAGTTTCTCGAATTTCGTGTTAAGATAGAACAAACGAATTCAGTCTTTTAATTGTGTTACTCTTTGCACCTTTCTAACGTATTCAAAAGAATGGAAATGTTTCCGCGAAGTAGCATTCCAGTTTCAACGAAGTTCTTGTTGACTTTGCGAATTCGTTGCCGGTGTCGATTGGAGAGGCTCGATTAATTCATTCGCAGGACTGTAGGGCGAACAAGTTTAGGGGCAAGTTAAAGTTCGAAAGTTGCGCGAGATTGGTGTTCCATATTTTGATAAAACTCGCCCCGAACTCGTGACTTTTCCTCGTATCAATCCTGGATTTAGGTGGATCGGTTCGCGAGTAGGCGACCGGAGTTTTCGATAGCAGCTGAGATATTTTCGTCCCCGCAACGCCAGAAAATACTTGAGTTTCACAAGGAATGGTCCCGAGGCGTTTCTACGGTCATCTCTAGTTCGCGTAAACTTTGAAATACGGCGATAATAAAATCGTCACTCGCCGCTGTATAAATCTGACCGCTGAATTAGCGTGGCTCCTTCTTTACGACGTTTCGTATTTCGAGCTCGATGAAAGAATTCCTAACTAGTTCGTCGAATATTTGGTGGAAAAATAAATGAAAAAAAAAAAAAATTTCTCTTTTTAGTACCGTCGATATTAACCTAAAGGTAGCCATAACTCGGCTCATAAACCTCGTTTTATATTATCAAAGCTTCTTTACGACTTATCAACACTTAGAATCCACATAATGGAAGCTAATGGAAGACTTCTGTCTACCTACTCTGGCAAAAAAAAAAAAAAACTTGCAGCTTGGTGAAATCGTAAAGAGTTTGAAGTTTGCGATATGAAACTCTTCACATTCTGCAGGTTTAATGCTTTCTTACTGTAAGCTGTGTCAATCTCTGACATTCTGTTTGTTTAGCGATTTCTCACTTGTCCATTTAGCCAATGAATATTGCATATATTTCTTCGTTAGAGTACGATCTTCTTCCATGGAACCTTTGATTGACCCTTGTTTAGTCTGAAGTGTGATATGACAAATCCAACGACACAATTTTCAGCCTATCGTTTTCACTGTTGTTGCAAATCAAATCAGAGAGGCTCGATTTGTCTCGCCTCATCAATTTTCAATTCTCCTTGTGCTCGGAGCTAACAATGAGATTTCAGTGATTTGTGAGAGACTTGGAAACAATGCAAAGAGGAGGTAAAAATGTGATAAAAATTGGTCAGAATTAAAAATGAGGTTTCAGTGATTTGAGAGGCTTCGAAATAATGCAGAAAGAAGGTAAAAATATCGTCAAAATTCATCAGACTTAAGAAAATGAGACTTGAGAGGCTTCGAAACAGTGCGAAAAGAAAGAAAAAGTATGATAAAAATTCATCAGAATTGAAAATGAGATTTCAGTGATTTCAGAGGCTTTGTTAGAATGAAAAAGGAAAGTAAAAATATGATAAAAATTTATCGGAATTAAAAATGAGACTTCGGTGATTTTAGACGCTTCGAAAGAATGCAAAAAGAAGGTAAAAGTATCGTAAAAATTGATGAGAATTGAAATTCTGCATGTTTTGTCCAATAAAAATCGATGAAAAATTTGTATTTATGTATGAAACTATCTTTATCGAAGATTCACCCTTCGTTAGGCAACCGAAACCGGAAGTCCAGCGCCTTCTTTGCTCCAAAACCCCTGAAATCGTTGGAACATTGTTTCAAGAGGTGATTTACGAGACAATGTGATCGTAAGCGTCAGAAGGCAACGCAAATAGACGATTAAACGTCGACTTTATACCTCCTCGTTTTCAACCTTGTCCATTCTCCACTACCTAATCCACCTTGAACGTTTTTCCGGCTTGCTCCATTTAAAGCGTCTAAACTCGGTGTATCTCTTTCTTTTCCCGGGGGGATTTCAATCAGCAGCACTTCCTTTGTATACCACTGTGCAAAGCGAAAACCGCCTTGTTTATACTCGGCCGCGGATTTACGAGGCGTGGCGCGTACAATCGATAAACGACGCACCGCGTCGTGACGCGTTTCGTTTAAAAGTGACAGCTGAAGCGACGTCGCATCCTACACACACTTCCCCCGACAATGTTTCCAATAGCACTTTATTGCCTGGAAATGTGCCTTTTAATATGGACCAGTGTCTGAAAGTTTTCAGACGTTTCGTGCAAGCTTGCCGCTGTTTAACGTCCCTTTTAATAGCGTTTTCTGTCGTGTTTCAATGGTTGGATAGGTGTTTCTCGATGCACGCTGTAGTTTGATAGTTGGGAGTCGTTTTGTGTCTCGTGGTAAATGCAGAAATAGCGTTTCGAGGATTAAAAGTGTGTCAGAATTTTTTGGAAAAAGGGGAAAACTTAAATGCGATAAACTGAAGGAAGTTTGGAAGTGACGTGGTGTAAAAATAATTATTACACTAGGGTTGCTTGACAGAGATATATTCGTTTAAATCAGATAACGCTTAAACTATTTTTGAAGTGTAGGCGACACGACGGTAAGAATGTCCACGACAGAAAGCCTCGTGCCTTTTTCGGGGCTCCCTTAAGTAGCCCTTTTTTCCCTGGCAAAGTCCCAGGAAGTATGGGCGCGGGCCTACATTGCCAAGGCGATACTCCTGTCCTCGAGGACGAAGAAACCCGGAGATGTTTGGAAAAACATCTCTCGACTCTTCGCCTCGAGGGCCAAGAATCGTCAGGCCTAGGTACGTGGGCCCCCCGTGGCGGTCGCCACAGAAGTAAGAAGAATAGGAAGAAATAGAGAAACAAAATTGTAATTACTTTGTAAAAATGAAGAATTTTTTTTATTAAAATAAATACGAAAAGAAATAAAATTAAATGCGATAAGCTGAAGGAAGTAAGAAGAATAGGAAGAAATAGAGAAGAGAAAGTTGTAATTACCTTGCAAAAATGAATAATATTTTTAATTAAAGTAGATGGGGCTCGAGAGGAAGAAGAACAGAAAAAATTAGGGAAATTAAATATGGTGGACAGTGACGATGTTTCAATTCCTCTTTTCCATTTGTTCGGTTATTAATAGGGTCACAGCGTTTTGTTGCCTAAGCTTGGGTTGAAAATAAAGTCGTGCTGTTACAACTTGCACATATTCATTTATGCACAATAAAGCTGTAATAACAGTGATAATATCTGTCTAAGAGTGTTACGGAAGGAAAATTCTTGGAATGAAATGTGAGAGTGAAATATTTACTACGAACGGCCGGTGAAAATGGTAGATCTATCCAAGCGGTTTGCAATGTGTTAATTCAAGAAAATGAAGTCATCCTGCGATCCTCAGAGTACGAACTGTGCTCGGTAGGAATGCTATAGAAGTATTCTCCTTGGAATGCGACAAAGTTTGCATAAAATAGGAGATAAGGTGATCTTCGTGAACTCTTGGAAAATAATTACACAAGTATTGTAGAGTAAAATCTGGAAAATAATAAGAACGATTGAAAATATTCGAAAATTTTTTCTGAACAGTTTGTTTAAACAGTATTCAAGGTGGTAATTTCTTTGGTTCACGCTGTGTATAAATAGAAGAACGTCTCTAATCAATTCAGAAAATAATTACACACGCTCGGTGTCTCCTCGAAGAAACAATATTGGCACGGAACAATGATAAAAAATTCTTTTAACGAAACTCCATTTTCGAGAAAATCAATTTGGAAAATTTACCGGTACCAACGAATATAGTCTGTTTATTGTTGATTATTTTCATCGATATTAACGTAAAAATGATCTTGCCAGTCGATGAGTTATTCGCGAAACAGAGGGAGAGTGTTCGCGTAGGCAGATCGATCAGGAAATAGATCGTGATCAAGCACGGCCTCGCGGAACGTTATACAAGCCGACGCTGCCAAAATGTGGCCGTAAATAGAGGCCTTCTTGTAGAATTTCTCTCAGGAATCGTGCAAAATCATGATTCCCAAATATACAAGGTGGCAGTGTGTTCTACGCGTAGAAATAATAAATAAATATTAAGTAGATGTAAAGTTTCCACTTGTTACAGCTACGTTCATCGCTCAAAATTAAGTATTATATATCATATTTCAGTATTTTTCAGTATTCTGTTCTCCATATGTAATGCACGCTTAACCTTGATTTTATTTACAATAATGCATTATTTATTCTTGTTTCTTCTTACACATATATCAATAGTGAACATTTCCTAATCCCACCCTTAGTAGCTACTCGCAGAATACACTGAAACGATCGTTTAACTTTGAAACACCGTGTATACATAGCTACACGTAAGTCTTTCTAGGTATCACCTCACAAACAGGTTGACAAAGATTGCTTGGTTCCATCAGGACCAACCGTTAGCCCCGCTAACAACCCCTCCTTTCCTTTTTCCCTCTTCGTGCACATTTTCAACAGCCAGAAATCCAGAATTTTAAATGGACTGGACGATATACAGTATTCGTTTAAGTATCCAGAAAGAATAAGATACCCGAGGTTCCTTAAATTTCACGACGAGAAACGAAGCAGTGGTTTTCTTTGAACGTGAAAGAAATGTTCCAGGGTTTCAAGATCCTCTCGTTTCCTACAGCTAATAGTGTCTTCTGAGGCTTCCTAAGTCGTGTCCCTCTCAAAGGCTACTTCTTCGTCTCGCCCCAGCCTTGCAGCTGCCCTCGTCAGAGCTTGATACGTACTTACGACGGACTTAATGAAATAGCAACTGCAAAAAGAACTTAAATAGAAATTCACAAAGCTACCTGAAAGCTTCTTCTGTCACTCTCAAGTTCTTGTATTTTTCATTCGGCAAAATTCAATGGAGAAAACACAAATTTCGTCTAATCAATCACACGATTGTTCACTTTTCTCCAGCGAACAATAAGCAATGAAAAAAAGAATCAATTTAATTCACGAGTGACAAACGAGACTCGTCTAAATTACAGCGATTCGCTTGAAATAATTCACGACGGAGATATTGAATAATTCATCGAACGACGAAACACGTTCTTTCATTCGACGACACGAAACTGCGCGCTTTTTTATTTATTTCCCTCTGTTGTTTGGCGCCGATAGAGCCTCCGGTGAGAGTGACCAAATTGTCCGGGTAAAGTTGGTCCTGTAATCTGGTATTATAAACGAAAAAAAAAAAAGGAAAAAAGAAGAACAGGGAAATCCGTGATAATAGCAGCGGCTCTGAATTTACGAGTACATTGGGGGGCCACTCGTCTTCGTCCTCTGATAGAGAGGTGTTTCGCCATCGAGGAGATAACCTCGGGAAAAATTGTAACAGCCACGCGTGAAATCCAGCCGTGGGATAGATTTTCGCGTGTCGTTCAGATTAATGGGTGAAATATTGGCGTGAAATTGGGCTCCCTTGGCGCGAAACTCTCGCCCACGTGGTATCGGCCATTTTTCCCCAAGTGATATCGAGGATCGGAGTAAAAAGAGAGAGAGTTTAGATGGTATCTCTTATCGCGACGCTTTTGCAAGCTGCGTCGCGTGGAATTAATATCCACCGTGGAAGTTCAATGTTAGAATTTTTTTTCCGGCGACTTTTGTATGTAGTAGAATCTGTTTTAATACGAATGAAACAAGAAGAGGTGTAACTTTGGACGGTAGAAAATTCTAATTTATAGCTTTATTTACTTCTAACTGTCAACCTTCGCGTAAATAAAAAGTGGATGTAAAAAGTGGGTGGAAATTCTAATATCAGAAATTTTGGGAAAATAAATTTTTGGTCGGCGAAAATTTTATTTGCGGAGAAAATGTGGCGAAACTTGTTTTTTATATCTGCTACAGTATTTTGGATGTACTGTTAGAATGTTTGTATTTTAATATTTCGAAGTTTTGTGTCATAAAAATTGACGAAGAAAGAAAATGGCACCTAACGCCATTTCTATCTGCAGTCTTCGAGTGTCAGATGCAAAATGGTCCATTTCGAGCGCTTTATAATTAGAAATTACGATTGTTCCGATGATACTTGGGATGATTTATTGAAAGCATTAAAAGGTCTGTGAAGGCACGGTACATAAAAGTGGGGAAAGAATTCCTAGGCGAGATATAGGTGTCTGTAAATCAATTCTGACACGGATAAAGGCACATAAATCTTATCTGAAATTAAGAATCTAATTGGTTTACAGACGCGAAATATTCTTGTGAAATGTTGCAACGTAAACCAAGAAGATTTCAGAATATGCCTAATCGTATACTGAAAAGATATAAATCAACATTGTTTAAAAAGAAATACGATAAACTTCCAGTTTAATTTACGATCTTCCATCTATTTTTTCAGCTGTTATACTATAGTGCGAATTTTTTCAATGTACAGGGCGAGCAAAGTAACCTGATCACCTGAAATTATTCGGGAAACTTTTCTCGTGTCACATAATATGCTTCGAAGGCACCCTTAAAATTATCACAGTACACTTTTTATCAATTTTTTTAGTTCCCAAAGTCACCTTCGGTTTGTTCTAAGAAAATTTGTAATTCTTTTAAGCCATCTAAGTGAATTTCTAAACGAATTCAGCTAAGATTGTTATAGTAAATCTATAATTTTTTAATTTAGTCACCTTAAGCTTATAATTTTTTAAGTTAGTCATTTCAAGAAACTCTTCTTCTTCGCATTATGCGACAGAAAAGTAATTTCGATTAATCCACTATTCGCCAATTATTATTCCTCCGCTCTCGACAAATCCGCGAAAGATCCACGCGCCTAAGTTGCATCGATGATTTATCGACGCGCCCAGAGAAACGACCCGAAATGCGTCGTTAAGCGTCTCTCGTGCAACGAGACGTTCATAATTCACTTATTTTCGCGGTATTTTCGATCGAGCTGGATTCAGGTGCAGGATCTCTCGATCCGCTGCAGCAACAATTCAGCGATCGTTGTGACGCAGAATCGACTGCGTTGGACGATCCAGCTGCACGCTATTTGCCACGACTGTCTAAATCATTGCCTGTCAAATATTTGCGGAGAAAATAAACACGGTGAAATAGTGCGTGTGTGTGAAAACTTCGCGACGAAGAAGAAGCTGGAAATTCAAAGGATCTTTGTATTCTGATGAATTGTTCTCTGATCGGACTTGTGGAACAATGGGGCTAGACTCGAGGAGAGTAAACAAACATTTGAATGTAGACAATGAGATCAGGTTGGATGAGTTGCACGCTTTCGTGTGATTAATAGTTTTTTCGAGGCACTTTTGGTTTGCAGAAATATTTTCTTCGTTTCAACGGAGTCTGTGGGTTTGGAGATCTTTTGGTTGGAGCGTTGAGGTGAGTTTGCGTTGATTTTGAAAGTCTGCAGAAGTTTGTAATAGTTTTTGGACACTTGTCAAGTTCAGTCAGAAGTGAAGAGTTGAAAATTGTAGGTGAAATTGTAGACGTTAAATCGACAGGCGTGTTTCACTTGTCAATAAAAGGATACTAATTTCGTTTGATCAGCGATAAGGCGATCGTTCGTCGGTAAACATTCGTGTTGCTTTAAAATTCTATCCTGGGGCTCGATAAATCGGCAAAACGACGAATAGATCATTGTTCTAAATATTTCGACGAATTAGCTTCCATAACTGCGACAGGCTTGCATAAATTGCACTTGTGCAGAAAATTTCTATGAAATTTCTCGTCCCAACACTTCCAACATTTCATTTTTCACTTCATTTCATCTCGCAAAATTTGCAAATTTGAAGAAAAGAATTTTCACGAAGGAAGAAGTGATTGGACCTCTTAAAGATTCACCGTTAGAAATTCACCAGAAGTTCAGGTTCGCCTTTAATTCATGTACATACATTTCACGGTCCTTAATACACTTCGCTGTTTGGAAAGTTTCGCGAGCACCCCAAATACCATCAGCTTCTTCCGCGTTTCTTCTCTGCCCTTTCTCTGCTCGTGACAACCGTGAGGAATTTTTTAAATGGTCCCTGCTGAAAATCCCAGTCACGAAACAGCTACGCTAATTAGGTGAGTTCTGGAATCGCGAAATGAAGTTACGCGGATTACGTGTGCCCCGAGATGCGACATTCTTTCGCGGCTCCCAGCTATTTATAGGGGAAGCCTAGAATTCAAATGAAAGCGATAAATCGTTGGCGAAAACGGACGAGCAACAATGTGCCGTTCAAGTCGGTAATAAATTGGATCGCATGATATGTCGGGTTAAAGATAAATGGTCCTACGATGACGATATTCCGTCTTTAGTTCGCTGTTTATTTTTAGTTTGGTTAATTTGTGTGTGTTTCGTCTCTTCACTGACAAGTAGATACTTGAGCTGTAAATGTAGGCTGTTGCAATGATGATAATAGTTATCTGGTAGCTGATAAATATGAAAAACAATTGAATTGTGCAATGGCAGTTGACGAAGAGTTGAATTATTAACGATCGGTTAATTGAAGTTAACCAAAATCTGCTGAAATGGACAGGTACACTTCCAGAGATGCTTTTTTAATTGTACAAACACGTGGAATAAGAAGATAGCTGCAGTAGATAATTGGAGAATCGAATAAGAAGCGATTAATCGATAAAAATTAACCGAGTATTGCTGAAACGAACATATACACTTCCTGAAATACTTTTTTAATTGTACAAACACGTGGTGTATTAAGATAATCGCTATAGATACTTCCAGAATTGAATTGGCAAGGATTAATCGATTAAAATTGGCCAAATTTTGCTGAAATGAACAGATACACTTCCAGAAATACTTTTTTCATTGTACGGACACATGGAATATCGATATAATTGGAATAAATAATTGTAAAACTGAATTAGTAATGACTAGTCGATTAAAATCAACCAAATATTGCTGAAATGACCAGATACACTTCCAGAAATACTTTTTTCATTGTACGGACACATGGAATATCGATATAATTGGAATAAATAATTGTAAAACTGAATTAGTAATGACTAGTCGATTAAAATCAACCAAATATTGCTGAAATGACCAGATACATTTCCAGAAATACTTTTTTAACCGTCCAAACACGTGATGTGTCGAGATAATTAAAATAAATAATTGGAGCGTTGAATTACACACATGGAGTGCTACTGTTTTTCGTTTTTCATTAAAGGGAACACAATTTCGAGAGACAAACAGTGCAATAACAATGAAAAAGAGGTAAATTGAAGTAGCAAATAAGAAAACAGGAGAGTAAACACTCTTAAAATTCAAACGAACGCGATAGACCCTCGAAATGTACGAGGAGAATTTATTTATTCAACGTACACAGTGGCTTTATCGTAAATGTTACCGCTGATCGTAAAATTCAAATCTCGCCTCAAATGTAAGCCTCTTAACTTCCATCGCAATTTGTTCAACGCTACGTAGTGTCAAGAAATAACATACAGGGTGGTCCGTTTGTCTCTTCTGTCTGAAATATCTCTGCTGCCTTTACCAATAGAAATTATCGTCTTTGGTGGAATTATTCGATTGGAAAGGATGTATATTATGATTGATAGAACACCTTTCGACGTGTATATTTATGGAAATACACGTTGAATCGCAGATTTTACACTGTTCTCGAGTAAACTAAAGTCTATTTTGGCAATTAACTAACGATATATCCTGTATCATAAGAGTAACATTGGACTTAACGAAAATCTAATTTTTTCACATCCGAGGTTATTTAAAATTCACAAAAGTATAGCTTGCTTAATTTTTCGAAAAATTCTCTGCAATACCATTTGAAAAAAAATTAGGTTTTATGGAACGGAAAAAAATGCAGATGATCTTGGATTGCTACAAGAAATGGATACAATTTTTTAAAGACGATTTAGTTGGTCCTGAAAGTAGCGAAGATGTTTGAAGTGCGACCACCCGGTACATATTCAAATAAATGCGTATTTGAGGAGGGGAAATGGCTCGATATAAATTGTCACGTACAAATTTATCGAATGTTTGAAAAATCGATTACTTCTGTGGGATACATTTCATTACGACTGCCGGTTATTTATGGGAGAAGACACGAGTTTTTCGGCACATTTTACCCATTATATTCCACCCACGAGGATCGGCAAATGATGGATAAGCTGCTTTCTTTATGCAAAGTGACCGTCTCGGGAAGCTACGACGTCAAAAGAGCAGTGTGAACGATGGACTCGAACCCGAGAAAGCTTTCGGTGCGCCAATGCTATCGATTGGAATCTCATTTGAGGAATAAAAAGTCTTTTACGTCTGAAATCACGAGTCTGGAGATTTTTTCCAATTCGATCGTAATTAATACTTAAATTATAAAGATGATACGAAAATTCTTCTCTGCCTTCGAGCAATATTTGCATACGTTCTGTGTAACGTTAATTTTATTTAATACCAATTTTATGAAATTTGCAAACTCTCATGATTATATGAAGAAATTGCTCAAAATTATCGTGGAATTTTATTCACACTATCTTGTTCCGAACGTAAAATATTCACGATGGAAATATTCATTATCGTAATAATCATAATTCGTTAGCATTATGAGACAGAAAGCGAACCTCCTTTTTTTTTACGACATAAAATGGATTTAAACGTGTAGTCGAAAACACTCGAAGATAAATGGCGAATGGCTTATCGTGTCCACCGATACGATTTGCGATGCGAGGAAATTTTGGTCCTACATTTGATAGACGAAGTATCTGTGTCTATGCGGGTGCCCACATTTTTGTCTGTTAAATAGGAATTTTCGGTAGCGAGGTCGATGCTTCAAGATCGTTAACTTTCACCAAGTTTTAAAAATCGAACACGTCGAAGTATTACAATGCTTGTTCAGGTAAAAGAGCACAGCTCGTTGATATTCATCTATTGGAATTACGAAGGATCCTTTGGGCGTGTAGCGGTCCATTAAATCGGACTAAATCGATCATTCTCGAGAAGGTAGAAGTGTACGGGTGTGAAGTAATATTTATTCAGCTATTCGGAGAATGCGGACAGTCGTTGGTGTCCACTTAGAGTGGAGGAAAGGTGGATGGTCATATTTATTGGTCTTCCGGCAGCAAAAATTTTAGTAAGGCACCTTTGTGTAAGTTCTGAGGAATTGTAAAGTAAGGTACGGTTGTTTACGGGAAATATGGTGGGATTGCTGTAATTTGTGAGTTGAAAGGAAAGCTGTAAGTTCAAATTTGAAATTTGAAGATTTGAGAGTTGGAAAATTTGGAATTTGAAGATTTGAAAGTTGGAAAATTTTAATATTTGACATTTGGCAATTTAGAAGTTTGAAAATTTGGAATTTCGATATTTCAGTATTGGAAAGTTTGAAAATTTGAAGATTTGAGTATTTGAAAATTGGAAAATTTAAATATTTGGAATTTGCCAACGGAGAAGTTTGAAAGTTTGAATATTTCAATATTGGAAAGTTGGAAAATTTGAATATTTGAAATTTGGCAACTCAGATGTTTGAAAATTTGAAATGTCAATATTTGAGTATTGGAGAGTTCGAAAAATTAAATATTTGAACCTTGAAATCTCGCAAGTTTGAAGATTCCAAAATTTAAATATTTGAACGTTGAAAACTCGAAAGTTTGAACGTTAGAAAATGATTAATTTCAATACTCAAACATCTGAAAATCCAAAAGTTTGAGAATTGATATATTTAAAACCTCAAACCTTGAAACATTAAAAATTCGAAACTCCCGAGGATCACGCCTGAATTCCGAACATTAAAGATTATAAACCGTTCAAAATATCCCCGATATAAAAAATAATATGACAACATAATTGCGACATTTATCACAAGCAGAATACGCTAACAAGGACAATTCGATTGAACTTCAGTTGCAGTAGTAGTGGCGTTCTTCATCTGCTGGGCACCTTTCCACGCCCAAAGGCTGTTGGCTGTCTACGCGCGAAGTCGCAAGCCTGTACCGGAAAAAGCGTTAGTAGTAGTCTACACCACTCTCACGTACGTGTCAGGGGTGTTTTATTACCTTTCGACAACAGTGAACCCCCTGCTCTACAACATCATGTCCAACAAATTTAGGGAGGCTTTCAAGGTAAGTTATCACTTGAGAATTCCTAACTGAAAACTTCCTTGTCAACAGTTCTCTACCGATTATCAATCACCTTCCACGTATAATACCTATGTCTACTTGTACTTCGATTGTACCTTGCAACTTAAACTTAAACTCAATGCCGCTTCGCAGAATTAACAGAAACTAGTTTCATATTCTCGACACCTTCGTTAACTGCGGAACCACCTTCTTAAACTACCGTTAAATTGATTCGCTTTCGACTCTGCTAATTACCGCAGCTATGGAATTCATTTTTACTCGGTGTAACTTGATTACTGAAAACCATTCTACGGTATATTAAAAATAATAATTGTGTATTAGAAAGTTACGAAACTTCGTGAATCGAGCTTACTGAACTAAAGGAAGGAATCTTAAAATTGCCTAAATTAGAGATCTAGAAAAATTGAATCTATCACTTACGCTGCATTACATCGATCTTTTTTAGGAAATATTTTTCAATACACCCGAAAAAAAAAGACAATCCGAAATCTCAAAGAGAAATAGCCGAAATACCTCGAAACAAAAAATACACAATTGAATAGCCACTTTGGTATTAAATACCAGAGACACGAATGCAAATTGTCCCACAACACCCTCTCCCAAACTGAAAATTCCGAAGAGATGACGATCAAGTCCGACAGAGTGCGTTAAACAAACTGAAGTTAACTTTCAGTCGATGCTGTCGAATCACTGCGGCCGGAAGTGGTCCTCGGGGGGACCTGTACCTCGACGACCGACCTACAGCAGCCTGTCGCGGTACTCCAGGTCCACGTTCAAGCAAACAGACGATCGTCAGAATTCGCCGTCAATCTCTGTCAGTGACGACAATCAAAAGTTGACGAACGTCTCGCGGCCAACGAACGCGACCGAGATGAACGGATTAACGGAACGAAAGAACCACGAGCAGAACAGTCGACTTGGCTCGAGGGTGAACAGGATGAATAAACGGGAATTCGGGAGAAGTATATCGAGAGGATCGAACTCGAGCCAGTTGACGCTGATGACGTCGATCAGCAAGAGTTACAACGAGGGTAACAACAACGTTGCGGCCGCTTGCGTGAACGAATGCCTGTTGAAGATCCAGAGACCACCTAGATCTGTTGGTAAGTTGGTAAGTTGTGCCAGAGACGTTTGGAGTTTGGGTGGAATTCGTGAAATTTCCGAGATGAGCGTGGGGAATCAAATGGAGAATGAAATTTTTGAGAAAATCGAACGAGTAAATTTTATTCTATGTTTGCCGTTTATTTTTGCATAAGGAATCTATGCACTTTTGCACGAGGAATATATGTACATATGTGCTCTTTAATTTTTTTTATTTTTTTTTTTTATTATTTTTACAGTATTGTGTAATGTTGTCCAATTACGATAACACAAATTAAGCGAGCAAAAGGCGTTTTATTGAACACTAATCGTGATATGTACGTCTGCACGGTTTTACAGACAGTTTCCTACTAACAAGTTGTAAGTTGCACTTAAAATTGATGACAAAGTAAGTGGTTGCAACAGCGAAAGTTCGGCAGTGCTATTGAATAAAAAAATTCACGCAAATACGCAACAGTCAATCATACGATCTATTTTAAGCATTAAAACAGAACACTGTGAACAATCTCGCATCGTTTCTGAAATTCGAATGAAGAAATTGTTTTCTATATTTATTATTTATACTTTCATAAAGAATCACCGAGTTTGTATACTTTCAGTCGCACCCTACACATTCTCCTCTATTTATTTATTTACTTTTCTTTCGTAATTTAAACGAGGAAAATTTATTGGACAGACACTCGTTTATCAGCGCGATCTCCAAATATTTGTCGAGCGCCTGAAATTCGTTGTAAAATGCTCGCAGTTCGTTAGGTACCTGCAAACGAGCGGTAATTTAGAAATTCTACCTGTTATACTCATTAGCGGCTTGAAAAGTTCTCCTTAATTACAACTCCTCTGCTAATGGTTGTACTAATCGATAACATTCGTTCACTTGCACTATTCAACCTACCTTAAAATATACAATCATATTTCTCACAATATCTATTTCAAAATGGCCCCGTTCTATCGTCACACCTGTAAAACACCTGAAATCGTAATTGAACCAGTTCCAATCTCTCCCCGAACAGGAATTCTAGCGGAAAGATTGAGACTTGGAACGAAAGGACTGTTTTCGCCGCAACAGAAGATCGCAACCAGTCCATCCGCGAAACCGGAAGTCATGACAGCTCTATCGCCGCAGTTTCAAAGTCATCCGAGCATCGAGAGCGCAAACACCATCAGCAACTCGAGTCTGCAGGATTTCGACGAGACAGAGTTCACCGGCACAGAATTGGCGCGATACATGGGCGAATTGAACTGTGATTTGATCACCTGACGCTCGTTTCAGATAGAACAAAGACGTTCCTCCGTCGAATGAACCAGTGGTTTCATCTCATCGTGTTCTCGATCTTCGCAAGTTAAGTAAATTGGTGCTTCGAACGTGAAGACTCTCGAGAAGAGAGAAATTCTGAGAAATTTGGAAAATTTCAGAAGTTAGAGACTTACTTCGACGAGCTCGAAGAGAATCCTCGATTTTAATCGATAGCTTAAGAAACCGAAATGAACAACTTGATTGTAAATACATTATTTAAAGCTACGTAGAAATAAGCGTGAATAGTGTGAACGACGATGTTGCAGTTTTTTTCTAAACCACTCTCTTCGGAGTATTTTCTGAACACTTTACGGTACTGCTTATAATTATCAAGCTTAAAGAAAAGGGAAACGAAGCAGCGATGAGAACGAATGGAAAATAACGGTGAGCAGTGCTGTAAATAATTTAATGAAATACTTCGAGCTTTATACATTCTTGTACTTAACTAAATGATCGATCGAAACGTGGTGTACCGATCGATGGTAAATAGAAATACGGATAATACACGAAAAATCCTCGAGACACAGAAGAAAACTTCCCTTGATGAGTGACCGTGTATGTGTGTGTGTAAATGTTATTTATTTTTGTACTTGCATCGTGCAATAACGACGGATACAAAATCCTTCCACATTCTCTATTCGCCTCTTCGTTCGCGTAGTCTACATTGGAAACGCTGCATTTGTATCAAGCACGACGTAATGTTAAACAACGTGCGATTGTGAGTAATTTTCTAACCAAAAGAAATAAACGAGTCGCGAGTCGTTTTCGGGGGAAAGTTTTATTCGATCTTCAGTTCTCGGTTTCATTGCTGACAATTGAAAAGTGGGGATCTGTTTTTACATCAGGACCTTTGGGCGTTGAGCGAGATAAGCTTTAATATTGGGCAGCGCCCTAACCTTATCGAGCAGCTTCTTCAGCTCGGGATGGTCCTTGGTCAGCTCTGATTCCTGGATGTTGGACAACATCTCTGCGTAAGCGCCGAACAGAAGATCCGCCCAGGACAGCTGTAATAAAAATGGAACGTTCACAGTTGGGGAATGAGGCGTGATAAGATTGCAAGAATTCTGGAGAACTCGAGAAAGATGAAAGAAAGTGGTTAATTGAATTTTCGAGTGAAGAATTTACGGAGAAAGATAAAGAAGATTTATACCGGATTTTTGAAATGAACGAGTTCCTCCGGGAAACTCCAAATCGGGTAAAAGTTCGATATTTCAGAAACTGTACAAAATTTTCTGCTTTTACGTGAATATTTATACATATTGAATTTAATTTGTAAAAACTTATGCTTAGTTGTTAAAAAGTGTGTGCTTTGTTTTCTGTGTGAAATTATATGCGGCTATTGCTCGTTTCGATTCAGATGGCTATTTAAGGCTACCACGTCTATTAAACTTATATTTATCGACTCATATCCAAACGATTGCTTAAGTTTCTCAGTGATAGAAACAGAAGATAATCACCTTTCCACCAACCAAGTATCCTCCGTTCTTCTTCACCTGTTCCTCGAGCTTCTGAAGATATTCAGGACGTTTGGTGTCAACCGCGGCCTTCAGTTTCTCTTTCTGCGCCTCGTCCTTCTCCCAGTGGTATTGCGAAAACGCTGTAGAATCATTGCAATCGTAAAGTACCGCAATCAAAATACAAACAAACATCGTGCTCCTTCGTCTCGTTTATCTTTCACGATTGTCGGAGAATAACAAGCGCGATAATTCGCGAAACGTCGAAGCATGTGGGTTAAGAAAACACGGCGATACTACTCACCTACTCTCAGATCTTCGATCGTATCGATCGTTGCATCGATCTCGTAGGCTTCGTCGTCGCTGCTGCCGTAGAGTTTGTTCTTCTTGGCAAGGAGACGGCCGATAGCTTTGGATTGGTGATACTGCTTGCCGTCGATCTCCAAAATGGGCACTTGACCCAGTGGCATCTCTGAGAGATTTATGGCGAATGGTTATGCGTGTGGAGGAATTGAAGTTGTAGGTCGAAAATAGATAAATTGGTGGATATTTCAATTTTCTTGGTTCGAGACAGGAAAGTTTGGTTGTAAAGTCGATCGTTTTAACCCTCATCCGTCCCTCGTGTCAATTTGACACACTTTTCCGGTAAAAAAATTGTATTATTCGGCTATTTGTAGAAAAATTTCTTCGTTCATTTTCTATATTTAATACAAGAATTTACAAAATTAATTATTTATCTTCTCGTTTCATTGATTTTCTACCATTGTGTCAAATTGACACCGAGGGACCTATTAAGATGCGAAACTAAGGGACGGAATTAAGTAGCAATTGATAAATGTTGAGGACCTTGGGTTTGAGACTTGAATTTCAGGACCTTGATAAATCGCTTTCGCCAAATGTACTTACGAGATTTATACTGTGGCCAATCGTCGAACGTCAACCTCTTGTCTTCGAACTTAATGCCACTGTGGTGCAGTATGAACCTGATTGGCTCACCAAGGCCAGTAACGTTGAAGTAAGTCAACTTGTAGCTAGGCATGATCTATAATAGACGAAGAGAATAGTATTTTGTAGAAAGGATGACATGATTTCTTGGTGCAAATTTTGTCTTCGTTGTACAGAATGTTTCTTTATTCTGTGAAGTTTATTTTCAGAAGAAAATTTTATTTACTGTTGTACATTGTAGTGGAAATGTTTGAACGATAGTGATACGATGTTTTTGCAATTATTTGTTCGATTTAATCTTGATAAAGAGGATTATTGTGGTATTACTGAGGTTGCATGTTTTCACCGTAGTTCTCACATAAAATGAAGGACACAATCGGTGATTACTCAACACAGCTAAATTGATTACTGATTACGCGCTATTGCGCGCTCAAGGTAATTTCGCTGGAGATATTGCACCACTCGGGTTCATTTTTATCGTGCTTATCTGCGGAGTGAAAAATTTGCACGTTATTTGAACCATATTGATCAATTATTTAACGTGTGATGAAACTCCGATACGAGAAATTGGATAATCGAAAGAATGGTGTTGTTTTGAAAATTGTGTGAATGAAAGTTGGGGAATTTATGGTTTAATAACTGAAGAAATGGGGAATGTGAAAACTGCAAGATTTTAAAATCCGAAAGTTTGAAAATTCAAACCTTTTTAATTCAGAAATTTGGAGGTTCCAAGGCATGAGAGTTTAAAAATTGAAAAATTGGAAAATTTGAGTGTCCCAAAATTTTTTAATTCGCAAATTTAAAGATTCGAAGACGTGAGAATTAAAAAATTTGACAATTCGAAAATTTGAGTGTCCCAAAATTATTTAATTCGCAAATTTGAAGATTCGGAAGCATACAAATTTTAATACTCGAAAATTTGAGTGTCCCAAAATGTTTTAATTCGCAAATTTAACGATTCCAAGACGTGAAAATTTAAAAATTCGACAATTGGAACATTTGAGTGTGCCAAAATGGTTTAATTCGCAAATTTGAAGATTCCAAGATGTGAAAATTCGAAAATTTGAGTATCCCAAAATGTTTTAATTCACAAATTTAAAAATTCCAATACATGAAAATTAAGAAAATTTCAAACAACGCGTGATACTAATGTTTAACATCTCCACATATGTACATTCCATCATTCTATTCTCACTCCCTGACACCAAGAATATTTCCCCAATTCCTCTAAATTTCTCTCCCTCCTAAACCATAGAAACAATAACGACAATTTCTAAAACACTTACAATTTCCCCTCGAATTTCAACTCTTCCAATTGACAAACTACATACTATCTAAATATTAACAACACATAATACTATTTACTCCTACACATACGTTCATCTCGTTTTCTACAACCGTTTCCGGCTGACCGTGTCACCAACCGGTATTCCTCTATCACATGTAACACGTTGTATTTCCTACTCTCTGTTTATTAACGTCCAGCCAACATTGGTACACCGGTGTTAGCGCAATAAAGTCCATTTTATTAGCTAGTTAACCGTGGTACACTATTGACGTGATTAACGGTACCAGTCTTAGAAACCGAGAGGCCCCGGTGTCGCTAATCAAAGTCAACGTCGCGGCTGTTAAACGCGCGATTCCACGTAATAACGAATAGCAAATTACTAGCCGCGTTACTTTCAGAATGTTCTCGAATGTTACACTGATGCTAGTCACGTGAACAGACGACCTCCATAGTCACTGAACAGTTGCTTTCTCTCAGAGATGACGGAGGATTTATTTGAACTACAGAGCTATTTCAACAATCGTGAACCATAATCTTCGCTTCTTCACAGTCGATCCAAATAGAAACCTGTTCCATGGTGTCGATGTTTCATTTTTTCGTGCAGATTATCGTTAAAGTCGTCGTCGTCGGATTGAAAGATGTTAGAAAAAATTTACGGCGTAATTGTGAATGAGTTACGACGATCGAAGGCTGAATTTGAAAAAAAAAGAACACAGTAAGTGTGGATAATAAAAATTAAAAAAAAAAAAAACAATTTTTTAGCTAATAGAGTGTTGTGTTAGAATTTTTCACACGAATCACACTAGATTTGTATAATCTCACAGTATTTGTATTTCAATATTTTTAGGAGTTATTAATTAAAAAGAAAAAAATATTGTATTGTAAGAAAAGATCAATTTTCTAAGTTCGGTCTTCAATTGTCTTTGGATCACACAGTGAATTTAAAAAATTTTAATTATCGATCGCGAAATTAAATCGTTAAAGTAAAAGTATATTTTCGAATGATGAACACTTAAAAAAATTCGTATGAACTTACGGAGATTTTAGAGTGAATCTGTTAGCGTTCTAAAGGTGATGATTTCACATAAGCAACTGAACGCATATGAAACGATCGCAGGCATTCATAAGATCTTCGCGTCGCACGTGATACAACATTCCCCCACCAATTTCAATTAGTCATGTTTGGGGCCATGAAATCGTACATTAACTTGAATTCTATGGTACAGCAACATCCTCTGCGATGGAACGTTGTTAATAGGTAAATCACCCTGTAATATAATGTAATGTAATGTAATATAATGTGATAAAATGTCTATGAATTGAACGATCTATTAAGTTCAATATCACGAGTGTTAAGGTTAGCCAAAAATATTAATCATGATCATACGGTATGTCTGAAGCGACGATCTCTGCTTTAAAAGGATGATTACGTTCCGTTTTTTCATCGTTGAACACTCAAGGCTGAATTTCACAGGTTAGACTGCCAACTGTTATGGGAGAAATAATTTCAAAAATTTTTAAATGGTTTAAAAGATAAATTGGTATTTTTTTTGGAGGTAGTTGTTGCAATGTAAAATTTAAAAAAGACAATCTTCTTTTTATTACTGAATTCTCAAAGCTGAATTTTAGAAATTAGCCTGTCAATTATTATGGGAGAAATAATTTCAAAAATTGAGTAGTTTTTAGTAAAAAGTTGGTGTTTTTCTACAGCTAGTTAATGCAGTATAAAGCAAAAAAAATGTCATTATATTTATTGTAATTTGAGTACATTGAATCAATTAGCGATTAAATATTGGAAACCTACGACGATTGCCAAAATTACACCCTATTGTAGAACAGAGAACGGGTTCACGAAACGTTGATAATCCGGCAAGTCATGGGGGGGAATCAGATACCGTTCTGTGCTATAAGAAGATTCGGTTTGATACGTGACTTAGCATTAAAGATAAAACATCGCGAAATTTCCAATACGAAAATATGATAAATATATAACTAACATTAGCATTTCGACAAACAAAAATTAAGAAAGGATTAAGATTTAAAAACACTTTGGAGTTTAAGATAAAACGTTCTGAACGGTAATCTACATAAACACGATTCACCACGATGGACATCAAGTTTGCGAAACTGATAATTGGACAATATTTTTCAATAGTCACTCTTGTAGAGATTAATTTTAGCTTTATCATGCTATAGTAATGATTCCGGTTAATGTTATCAGTGTATAAGAACATGAGTCAGCTTCGAGCAAACAGTAAAATACAAGCATCAGGTACTGAAGGAAATGTTACACAATATATCGATTGTGTAATTCTGTGAATCGATGTCCAGCTGCAATTGAAATAATCCGTGAATGGTTTAAAAGAGAATAAAACCTCTGTGATTTATCCCCAGTTCGAATTTCTTTCACAAATAACACAAACAAGAAGAAAGTTATTAAATGTTACGTAACACGTAATAACAGCGAACAATTTATTTCATCTATGACACTGAAAGGATAGTGTCACTTAACCTTCAAAAAACGTACGGTATTTATTTAGGCTTGCCCGAGAGGAAGTGCCTAATGCGATTTTATTTCTCTACAAGTTGTGTTCAATGTATATTTTGTATATTTAGTTTTAATTTCGACCACTATTAGTGTTGCAATCTAATTCTACGCGGGATCGGTAACGTCGCAAATGACACGAAAATGGAAATGGGTCACTAGAGTTCCAAAGTCATGTGACAGGAAAATACGTTGGACGAAAGGTGTACATATTCTATTTATATGTACATCGTTAGTGCTTATATTACGATTCAGATGGAAATTCCTCAATCGTAATTCACCGATCGCTTCCTTAAAAAATAACGAAAGAGATCAAATATTGTTTAGGCAATCTGCAAGCTTCTCAATCTGAAATTTTATGGGGCTTCGATTAACGAATAACATTCAAATGGCATGAAATGGAGCAGTATAATTTAAATATATAAAGAAGTAGCTTCAATGTATGTGAAATTGAAATCTTGACCAGTTAAGCGAGTTAGTAACCGTGTCGAGGCGTCCTTCGTCGCACTGCACCTTTCAAAGTGCAAATAATGTCAAGCGATCCAGAATAGATGTTTTTTGCTCGTCTTATCTACATCTAACAACACGACTGTCAGACTAATTACTTTACACGCTGCCTATCTTGTTTGTTGCACACAACTGTACGAGTCATTCCTCTGTAGAATCAGCGGGGTGTCTGACCTCAAAGTTGATAGCTGGACGTTTCTATCTTCCCGATAAAAGCTTTGTTGTTACATGATTTCGTATGTGAAAATTAATTCGTATTTAACTAGAAAATAATTCGATCGATTTAAACGAATTTCGAGTAGAATGTTCACGAAATTTAACAAACAAATTCGCGTCGTACTCAATTACAGTTGACGGTTCGTGTAGGTTCAAAGCTTTCGATAATAGCATCTTTCTTCGCGTCTAATAACATTTTATTCGTTTACTCTTAAATTAAATATAGTTTGGCAGAGATCACGTAAGATATGCTATCCCCCAAAATTAATAGGCTATGTTCTCGACTTTGAATACAAACAAACAACAAAGGAAATTATTAAAATGTTCTCTTTATTATTTCTGCAATGTAAAAGTAGAATATGGTCTCAGCAGTCTATACATCTTTGTATCTTTTCATACAAATACACAAATATAATTCTTTATTGTAATCATCAACCATGCATTAACGATGCCAATCTAAGGGAGCGCTAATTATTTGGTCTGGCTAGTAACTGGATCTAAAGGAAGTTAAAAGCAACTCGCATTCCATACGAAGGAGATTTTTCGTGCGTCGCAATTCTTCTCCAATCCTCCTGAACGAACCCCGATCGCGATCTTCAAGTTCTTACAAAAGCAATAAATATTTAGAGAGCGCAGATTTAGCACTCGGATTGTGGGCGCTTCTCAACCCAGCTCTTGATGGCAGGTAAACTGAGGACCTTCTCCTTCAATTGCTTCAGGTTGTCGTACTTCTCGATGAGGTCGGACTTCCACATGAAGTTCAAGTAGTCGAGCAAAGCAACAAAGGTCAAGTCAGCCCAAGTGAGAGCACCACCAACGAAGTAGCCACCGTTGTTCTTTACTTGAGCGTCCAGACGCTCCAAGTAGAATGGAACCTGCTCCTTTGCAATATTTTCCTTGGCAGCCTTGACTTCCTCGTTGGTTTCGTAGTGGAAAGCACCAATTTCTAAAAAATACAATTTCTTCCAGTTTAGAAGCCACTCACGTACACGATTTCGATACATCAATAATCGAACAAGTTACAATATACTTACTCAGACGGAGATCGTGAATAGAATCGACGATGGAGTCGATTTCAAGAGCTTCCAAGTCATTCTTTCCAGCTAGTCCAACTTGTTTAGCAACATAACGGGTAATGGCTACAGATTGAGCATATTTCTTTCCATCAACTTCAAGGACTGGAACCTGACCAAAAGGCATAGCTGAAAATATACAAAAAATAAAATAAAATAATCTATTTATTAACTCAGTCTAACTTTCTAATGTATTTATAAGATTAGAGATTATTAATCCTGTGTTACAACTGTGTATAAATAATTTCAATTAATTCCTTTTTTATTAAATTATCATAACACACACTTTTAACTTCCTGGATAACTATAAATGCTTATTGTCATCTACTTTCAAGAAGAAATCTCAGTTTATTGACAATTTACCAATGAACAAAGAGTATTGTCTCTTTAACAATACCTATTGTCTTTCAAGGCATCTCATAGAAGAATAAAAAGAATAAATAATAATCTCCATTGTGATCTTCATAAATATGTTCTACATTACACAGCAAAAAAAAAAAAGGAATGAGAAATAGAAAGCAGCATTGCAAAAATTGAATTTGTATGAAATTTAAATTTACTAGGCTTTATCTTTGGCCAGTCATCTCTGTTGAAACGGTCATCTTCGAATGGAATTCCACCATAGCTGAAGACAAAGCGGGCTGGTTCAGCCAATGCCTTAACTGGGAAGTAAGTTAGTTTGTAGTTGGGCATATTGCTGTAAGAAAAGAAAATATAGGGTGAAAAAACAGGAATGATTAAAATAAAAAATTATGTCTAATTCTTGTGAAATTCATCAACAATTATTCATTACTGGCACTATTACTAACAAAATATGAATGAAGATGATTTTAGATTAGTAAAAAAAAATAGAATTTGTCTATAGTAAAGTTAAGGTCAACTTGAAAAAAGAAAAATTGAAAATACATCTGCTATTCCAAAACTTTCAAATAACCATGACTTATAGTTGAAAGTAGTTCTGCATATCACCTTATACACTAAATATTAGCATTTTATCATTTGAATAAATTTTCAAAGATACTACTATGGAAACTCACATTACAAAATTATTTTCAAAATTTTTAACGAATAGTTCGAAACTATAGGATGCGAAGTACCGTAATTTTACAACTTTCGAACTATGATAAAAATTTTCTTAAACACAAATGTGTATTAAATTTATAAATTTAACGTCGAAAATAACGATTACACGCGCGGAATACTATTTGCTAACGTTAATGTCGGACATCTCTTAATAGCAATTTTATACTATTCTTAGTCAAACGCAAGCTTTCGTAACAGTGAAACCTTGAACGGAATTACTTCCTCTACAAATTTAAACGAACTTCTTCAAAAAGTATTCTCAAATCACCTTCAAACTGATTCTCTAATGCTTCTATTCAATGAAATACTTTTTTAAACAATGTCGGTTAGCCGGTAAGGTCAATGACACTCAGTTGAATTTTTTGCCAAAGTTAGATGCGCAATTCAGCTATGAATCGCAAAGAAATGTATTGAACTACATCAAATAAATGTTTGAGCAAAAAAAAGAAAAGCAATTGACAATAATTATCGTTTACTCACAATTCTTTTTCAAACAATTGAGAAATGTGAAAGAAGAACAAAATGTCTCGAAGCCGGTTGACAAAACTCTGATAAAACGAAGACTAAAGATTCGTATATATCCTCTCGTACTGCATCAACGTAACGCTATCCTATTGGTGGACGTATATCGATTCTTTCGAGATATGAAAGTAGAAACATCTAGAAGAACTAACCAAATGCGTTATAATTATGCGTTGATAAAATTTGATAATGAAATGTAAAACTTTTTGCAGATATAAATATATAAAAATGTGATTTACGTAACAAAAGCAATGAAAGGTAAAATTTTTAATACAAAAGATTTTCAAAGTACTGATTAGTGCCCATTGTCGAGAACAGCACCTCTAGGTGAAGCGATGAACTATATTAGGAGTTAAAGCGCGAAATTTTGAATGACATGCCAGAAAAATAAGTGATAAATATAATAAATTGCAGTAAGTTTATAACAATCATACGAAAAATAGGAGTAAAGTAACGAAAAGAAAGATAAAACCATAGAAACTGTAATTGGGAGAAAATAACAACAAAAAGTGCAACAGTCGATTATATTCAATTTTTTATTAGCTTATACAAAATTAAATTTTTAATTCCTGGCGTTGGTTCAGATAATTAATATAATAATGACGTCATATGAAATTTACTATTTTGATCAATCATTATCGCGCGTGGCGCTTAGCAAAGGTTCTTATCACGATTTCTTTGTTATCAGCAGTAGCTAAGAACTGCTGTCGATAAATTGAAACATATTATCGCACGTTCTGTACAGTGAAAAGATATTACACATTGTTACGTAATACTCATAAGGTAGACGAGGGTGTAGAACCTCGTCTGTGTTAAAACTATAAATGCAACAATATGAGCAAATGTTGAGAATAAAAACGTAAGGATACTTAATTATTTGTAAGAGATCATTGTTACATTCCGTCAATGAACATGTTCGCAAATACGACTCAACGCATATTATATTATTCTTTAAACCTTAATCGGTAACATTTAACTAGAACTTCGCATTTCATAGGTATCGCAGCGAGTAAGGAGATCGATTTACCAATCGATACTTGTAGCTTGCAGTTCACTTCAGTTCCCGCGTAAATTTTCCCGCGGGTGAATAATCACGTAGACGAATTTACATCAATTAACGTTTTGAAATCAGTTACTATCTTCGAAAAACATCAGTTTTGCATTCGGTGTTTCAAGTGACTAAAAATAATCATTGTGAATCATGAAGATCGGAAAAGAGTGCCTCGAGATAAGCAATTACAAAGTAGTCGACGAAAGATTACAGTTACCAGGATCACGGTAGGATCATTTTTTCGCCTTTCTTTTTCATTTTGCTACGAAAGAAAACTGCAATCGTATTTTGTGGTTTTTTTTTCCTACATTCTTTCGTGAACATTATATTCTTCGAATGGAAAGCAATATTTTATTTTGATATTACGAAGGTATTAGAAAAGACGTAGTAGCACTAGTCTTCAAACAATTATAGGTTACTGTACATTAGGAATTACAGAAACTAATGAAAAAACACGATGCCTGTAACTGTGTACTTTATTTACAACATATGTACAAACAAATAAGAGAAAATTTTCGTTCTTCCAATATTGACAGATTTAAATAATAAATTACAAAAAATAATGGTGCATATTTATCTCGAGATACCCTATATATACGATAAATGCACATTTATTACGCTTCGTATATTAAAACGAATATTTAACATTTTTTACAAAATGAAAACGAAGTCAGTCACCAAATGAATTTACAATGAAAGTACAAGCTGAAATTTTGTTTTTCATTCTACTGCCAAATGTTCAACGCCCAGACAGACAATATCGTGAATAACATCGTTACACTTTGCGACATTTTGTAACTCCTAACACGTTGACCAACACAATAATTTTTACCAAGCGCATACAGAGAGTATAGGATATGTACTCGTTCGTTTTTTTTTTTCTTTTCACATAGAATCACAGAATTTTTAAAACTCTGTGTGAGGTCGTTTCGCCAGCCAGTCAACGATAGCAGGTATCTCGTGAACCCTTTTCTTCAGTGCTCGGAGATTCGGATAATTTTCCAAAGCTGTCGCTCCAAATATATTCTCGAAATTCTCGAGTGCCACCGCGAACACGAAGTCCGCCCACGTTGTCTGAAAGGTAATTCGAAAATTCATTCATTCGTCACTTTTTTTCGCGCGAAAAATTTTACTTGAATTATAAAATTATAAAAAAATCATAATTATTATAGAAAAATTGAAATTTCTTTTTATATGCGTCTTGAAATATACTACTCTATTGAAAACAGTTCTAGGACAAACTCGTTCTATGATTATTAGGTTATGGTGCACAAAGAATTCCTATCTACCGGTGAAACACTCGATAAACAATTTGGCTATCACGAGGCGTGATTCGATCCGCAAAAAAAAAAATGACCCAATTTGTGGAAAGATAACCTATAAATTTTTTGCAACACGATGAAACACTCTTCGATGTTTATTCCCAATTTTTAATCAACAATTACATCCACTTTTTCCTACTTCTCAAATTGAAACTTTCACTATTTTCAGTGAATTCAGGCGACAAAAGGAAAAATACTCTAAATGAGCTAAAACTCTTCTCAGAAACGAAGTTCCAGCAAACACTCGAATCCAGAGATGAATATTGAAAACACCATTAGCAGAAGTGTATGTTTTCATCGCAAGCAACGAGGATTACTTTCGAAGGCGACGAAATATCGACGAACAATTTCTACTTTTTACTCGATCTATTCTGAGAACTTGTTGAACAGAGTAGTAAAATAGGAAAAGGTGACAAGTTATTTCAGCGTGTTTTTCACTAGCTGAAGCAATCGCCGCTCGCGTCAAAGTTCCCGTGGAATTTTATACATCGAGCGCAACTCGACATACATTTCCCTCGCCGTCTGTCCCCTCGAACTTTTTACGCAAACGGTAAAAATTTTAATATTAAATCCAACAGCGACTTACGGTGGAGCCAACAGTGTAACCCCCGTTCTCGCCTACGGTCTGCTCGAACTTGTTCAAGTAAAACGGTATCGTTTCTTTCAGAAGTTTCGCCTTCTTCTCCTCTTTCTTGAAGTGGTCCTCCTCGGTGCGATACTGAGACATAGCTGGAACACACACGTGCCGTCACAACTCTGACGTTCATTTGTCTTTTTCCTTCCGAAAAAGACGGGAAAAAAGAGAGAGAAACTTGTGAAAGAAGAAACGTGTTCACGTCTCTACGTGGTTTTTTTTTTCACAATTTCTCTTTCGTTTCTCTCTTCGTTTCCCTCTGATTTTCGTTGCCGCGACGAATTTTCATAGTTTATGCTGTTTGACCGTAACGCTTCTCTTCTTTTCACCTTCGCGGTGAAAATTTCTTGGAAAGTTGGAGAATCTTTTTAGTAGACGATCAGACGCGTGGTGGTAACTTTGAAGGGAATATTTTTTGAAATTTATTTTGAGGTTAGTTTGGAGTTTTTATTAGTCCCTCGTGTTGTGGAAGTTTCCGAGCTCGACCATTCTATTTTTTCCGTTTGATAAGTTAACGGAGATTGTCTGGAAATATTTTAGATAGCTTTATTTCCAATTTTAATTACTCCTTGCGTTGTGAAAATTGTCGAGTTGAAAGATTCTACTTTTTTACATTTTCCAGAGGAAGATTTGAATCGAAATAAATACCTATCGGAGTAACTAGAAAAATGTGTACGTTGATCTTGAAAAGGTCACAGTAACCAGAATTATCGAATAACAAATTGCATAGTTGTATCTGTATTATCACGACGAGTTTAATCTCTTACTCAACGCACATTTCCTGGCATAACAGATACGCTTAGCTTGTTTCGTTAGCTTCACATTTTTCGTATGTCACGTAACTATATGTATATGATAAAGCATAGGCAAAAAAAAAAAAAAAAATGGAAAGAAATCGCGTAGGCGTGTCGTTTGTAATTACGTTCCTCGATGATTATGACAATCGACGATAACTCGAGCCCATCGAAAAAAAAACACGTATATACTTTATATATGGATCGGCGATGTTACCAGCTGTTGATACGCGTCGAATCGTCGATACAACAAGGCGAAACGTGGAATGGAAACAAAGCGTAGAATGGAAAACGTGAGAAAAATAAGAAGGAAAAAAGAGAAGAATTATACTCGTGGGATTCGCAACTACGATCAATTTTAATGGCATAATACGATATCGATACGATAATTTTCCACGGACGACGCAATTCGTGCATTGAAAGAAGAAAAAAAAAAGGCGGGAAAAAGGGAACAGAATACGTTGATCGTTACATTATTACTGAATCGATGGCCTGTTTCCTTCGTTCTGTCTTTTTTTTCTTCTTCCTTTACTCCGGTAATAATTCTCCAATTCGATCGAATTGTTACGATTCGCCAGTACCTTCAATTTATGCGATCTACGCGCGCGGATCGTTAACGCATTATGCAAATATCCAGTGTAACGCAATCGTGCATATCGTAATTGGAAATTAGTAACGTTATTGCGAGCCGCGATCTTTCTTTGTTACACAGTGCAACACTTTGTTATTCCTCAGTTTTTACGGGGGCGAGAGAAGAAACTGTGAGTTGAAAAGGAAAAATTAGCCGATGCGAATGGAAAAGGAATCTTGCCGAGGTATTTGTGTAAATCAAGCAGAAAGTGAATTATAATCGAGGAATGGCGTAATCGTTAGATAAAGTTAATAAGCAGAGAGATAGCAAAGTATCTTTTAATCCGAATATCAGACGTTTAAGATAATCTTTGTAGTTACACAATTATGTCAGAATTATAATTGTAATCGCCACTTTTATATTCCAAGCGGAAGCAGAGAGATGTGGTATCGTCTAATGAGATCTTCTTGCGGCGAGAGTTTAATTCAGAAGAACGAAGGAGATCGAATTAAAAATCGTAAAGAAATGCTGCACAATTGCATCAGTTAACGCAATACTCCAGAAACGCTGTGCAGAAAACCACGTATGAGATGGGGAAATAACTGGTTGCATTGTTATTTAGCATAACACACGGATTTTCGGATTTAATCAGATTCCATGTCAGAGAACCACTTTCCAATATATCCCGCACGAAACCTCGAAACTTTAATCCATTCAACCTGCGCACATTCTCTCGCTCTGTGTGTTTCAACATTTCGCAACCCCCGTCGAAAGAAGCTCGAACGATGACAGAAAAGTTTCACGGAATCGTGAAACACCTCTCTTTATCAATTCCCCTTATCTTCTTCTCTAAAATGGATATAATTCCACTTGTCTTCTACGAAAGTATCGATAAACTCGATCGGACAAGATTATCCGCGTAGTATCTCCCTCGAAGATACGCACATAATCATGGTGGAATAAAAATACCTGTTGAAAGATGTTGTTATATCGATGAAAGCAATAATCGAATATCACGAACGTGTCCCCGTTTCTCTTATCAGCGAAACCTCCTCGTACATTTCATACGACGAAACGACACATCTCGTTTTGCTGTCATCTTGTGAAGGATGGGGATGCTCGTAGAGAATTCTCCCCTACTCTCTCTCTCTCTCTCTCTCTCCATATCAGACAAACGGAAAGTCACACATAGAAGCCACTCACATTGCTTGAGATCTCCAAGAGTATCGACGAGAACGTCGCACATCATCGCCTCCCATTCGTCCTTTCCGGTTAGATTGTGCTTCCTAGCCAGGTATTTCGCCACAGCGTTGCTCTGCGCTATCGGTTTCCCGTCTATCTCCAGAACAGGCAGCATTCCATAAGGCATCGCTAAGAACAAACAGTTGAGAGTGAAGCAAAGCGTGTTGCGAAAGGGGTGGAAGTAGAGGGCGGAGGAGAGAGAGAGAGGAGAAGGGAGAGGGGTGGTGGTGGTGGTGGTGGTGAGATCGATGAGAAATCGCGAAGCTTTCGAGGGCGTTGCGTTTCGGTGAATAGCGGCGGGCGAAAATCGCGGGAGGCTTTTAATCAGCGTGGCCTACTAACGAAACATATGCCTTCGTTTTTTCCCGATTGCGGCGCGAACGTCTCGAGTATCGGCCGTCTTAGACGCTTCGTGCGAATATTTCTCCGCGGTGGTTGTTTCTATTTTTTTTTTTCTTTCTTTTTTGTGAAGTTGTGCTTGAGTGTGGGTAATTTTTCGTGTGTTCTTACCTCTTTGTGTTTTTCGTTTTAAGTTGTAGTTGAGTGTAGTTAAGTTTTTGAGGTATTTTCTGAGTGTTCTTACTTCTGTGTATTTTTTTTTCTCTTCTTTGTTAAGTTGTACCTGAGTGTAGCTAACTTGTTGAGGGATTTCTCGAGTGTTCTTACTTCTGTGTATTCTTTTCCTTTTTTTTTGTGAAATTGTGCTTGAGGGTGGGTAATTTTTTGAGTGATTTTCGAGTGTCCTCTCTTGTTTGTAATTTGGTCTAGGAGATTTTTGTGCCAGGTTTGGCATTGAGAAGATTTCTCATAAGTTCGTGAAGAATTTTATACCGAAAGGATCGGTATTTTAAACATGCTTTCACAATAAGTAGGAATTTTTATTTTGTGTTGTGTTATCTTGTAAATTCGTGACAAATTTTACACCGAAATTTAGATCAGCCTTCTCTATAAAATTCTTCGATTTTTCCTTAAAATATGAACATGCGAGATGACTTACGACCTCATGAAATGCCCTAACAATTTAACAAAATTCTGAAGAACTCAACTAAATGCTCCGAGGATAATTTGAAGTTGAGCACGAATCAATCGAAAACTAACAAAAGTGTACATATTCGCGATATTAATTGTCACTCGTTGAATTCGTTATTGTTATCGTTATCCAATCTCCGTTGTGTTGCGAGCTTTTAATTCGCCGTGCGAATGATTTCTGTAGCGTCGATCGTGGTGAAAAGTTGCGTCTACACTTTGTCAAATGTAGAAACAGAAATTTCCTCCCGTTTAATGGTAGGTTGAACGTGTCGGATTTGCAAGTGAAAGAAACGCGGGAGACCGGTGTAAATTTTGCAGCGTGAATAGGATTTTCATACTGAAAGGCGAAAGTAAAATCGATTTGGTGCACTTACATTTCTTCAATTCAGGCCACCGTTCTTTGGGGATCCTCTCGTCGACATAGTCGATGCCAGCGTATGCAAATATGTAGCGTATATGCTCGGCACGACCACGGGCGTTAAAGTAGATCAGTTTGTAAGTCGGCTGTACCTCGCACATTTTCCCTTACCTGCGGATCTAGAAGAATGTCTTAATTTATCGTACGAGCGTCGACAGTGACGGTTCTGTGAAATTAGGATCGATGGTCCTTCGAGAACCAATTCTGTCCAACCGAATTCTCGGTTTGCTTGAAGTTAACGCGGAAAGCAAAGAGACGGATGAAATTTTAATTAATTCGAACACGAATTCTCGATTTATTAGGAATATCGCGACGAATAGTAAATGAAATGTTTAATGGATTTCGGTGTATTTTTATTCGAAGGACTTTTCGACAAACTTTTAATCTGTTCCCGAAGAATTGCGAACGAAAAATGAATGAAAAGTGAAACCTGGGATAAAATTGATATTAGTTTGAATAGATTTTTGTTCAACGAATCCTCATTTTAGCAGGAATATCGTAATGAAGAGGTAATTACACGAATTGTAAGTGAAACACACCGACTGAATTTGAGTGTATTTTTATTCGAAGGATCTTCCGACAAACTTTCAGTCTGTTCATAAAGTAGCGCGAGTGAAAAACTGAAGCGTTGGATAAAATTTAAATTTGTTGAATTGTAAATGAAACACCGAATGAATCTGAGTGTACTTTTATTCGAAGCATTTTTCAACGAACTTTCAATCTGTTCGCGAGATAGCGCAAGTTATAAATGATGAAATAACGATGAAGGTAACCAAAAAAATACGAACAAGTTTTAATTTTCACGTTTTCCAACGAATCTATTCGAGAGAAATTTTCAAACGTAATTCGCGTCAGTTTCTACTCCGAAGAACCATTTTTAACAATACAGAAATGAAAAAGAAGAAGAAGAAACTGACGTCTATCAGCTCTAAAAAAAAAAAAGCGATGAAATTAATCGGGGAAAATACGGTGCAAATACGGTAGGTAAGGTGAATTTGCCAAGGCATTAAAAAAGAAAAGGAGCAGAAATCTGGCACAATTTTTCAAGACAGAGGCACGAGAGAGATAAGAGGCGCTCTGGGATCTGCCTCGTAAATTTCGAAGCATTTAACGAGGTATCCTTAAAATCGTCGGACAATAGCCTCGCACCTTCTATCCCAGGGCAAGAGAACGGAGCTTTTAAAGCGGAAAAACGTGAGGAGAGCCCGGTGACCGCAAGCTCTTCGCCCCCTCGAAAGATTTTTCATCCCGTCCAATCCACCCCTGTAACCTCCTTTCGTAGCTCCTGTGTTACAATTTGTTGCTTCGAATCAGCCCGTAGTAATACCGCTCTGATTCTCCTCTTAATTTTTTATCACGTGAAAAACACCTGTTCAAACGGCAAGTAACTCCGATCCAACGCGTCCTGCCTCGGTGAATGGCTTATTTGTTTGTTGGAGGGTGTGGATCGATTATGGCGCATCGTGTGTATATTGTAAAAAGTAGAAAACAGGATTCGAGGGAGAAATGGAAGAAAGTAAATATTAAATCTTGTAATATGAAATGTGGGATTTTTCCAAGAGGGAATGAAACTCGCTTTGTAATTCAGATGTTATCCCTAGGTTCTGCAATTTACCGAGAGTCTTGTGAAATTTAACGGTCGATGTGGGAAAACTGAGGATTTTTCGACACTCGAGCGATCAATTTTTAGACACTCGCGTGATGATTTAAGCGATCAATTTTGCGGATCACTGGAAATGCGATTTTTCGTGTTGATTGAGGAAAGTAAGGCCAGGAAGAAGTAAATTAAGAAAAGGAAAGATTAACGTGATCGAGGAGACGATAGATCAGAGTTCAACGTCAGCGCAAAATTCCGAGATAAACCGCAGACGAACGTACGAAGACACGATCGTTTCCTCTTCACGCGATAATCGACAATGATTGGTCGCGATCGTGAAAAAGAAATTCCTCCGTGAATCTGGTCCGTTTCATTCGCAGATACACAGTTGAATGGGAATTAATATTGAACGTGGCGTCGTTCTTTGTGCCACGAAAGTTAATTATCTCGCGTAAAGGTTACCTCGCGCACGGTTTTATTTAACGAGCTGCCGCGATCCTCGATTGAAAAACCGCCAGGTGGAAGTTGAAGTTTTCCACGGAAATTAATACCAGCAGTAGGTGAACGAGGCTTGAAAAGAAAACGGCGCAAGAAACGGCGGGGTTGGATATCGTCCTTTTTCCATCGCGATCTAACACGTGCAACCGACTCTTGCAACTTCCGTCGAATTTCTCTCTTTCTCTTCGCCTCGTCGGTGTTTCTCTTGCTGTAAATGCATGGTGATTTCGATACGGAATTCGTGAAAGTAAAGGGGACGGAAATGAGAGGAGGGAGGAAAAAGGGGGAGCGCAGGATTGATATTAATTTCTCTGTGACAATCGTTATCGATTATGCCATTACTGCGATACCGCTCAACTTTCTCTTGCTCTCTCTCGTATTTCTCCGATTCCGCTGGAAAGTATTGAGTTTTCCCCTGGAAAACGAGGGAAAACCGGTGGACATCCTAGGTGGTTTATGTTTCCTTTCTTTATCGAGGCTACACGACACCGAGGACATTGATTAATTGACTTGTTCTGGATTCTTTCGATATTGTTGTTTTGTCAAACAATACACAAAAAGAATCAGCGGATATGCGTGTACTCACGTGTCGCGCAACCACGATGGAAACTTGGTTTTAAAACCGGTGTGCCTCTGTCAACCTTTCGCGAGATACTGACTGTTGCTGACTGTGCGAAATGTTTCGCGTAATCTAATCTAGTATCTTTCGTGAAATATCGGAACTTATTAACACCGGGTTTTGTACTTAAGTGGGAACAGCGTTGGTGTTGTTAACTTTGGGAAGTAATGTGGAATTGTCCTGATGAGACGTTCAAAATACACGCGAAATCTTAACATCGTTTTCGTAGGTTTGATGTTAATAATTTTGTAGGTATTGGAAAATTGGGTTTTTACGAAAATTGTAAAATAACCCTTTGAGGGCTGTTTAAAAGTTCGACTCTAATTTATGCATAAAGGCGTGCTTTGGAATTATTTATTACAGAAAGTGTAGAAAATGAATTAGTAAGTGGATAATTGGTTACCGCGTGCTTCCGATAAATTTCTAAAGTGCCAAAATTAACGATTATTACAACAGCCTTAACATAATTTCTGCAGCTAAATAATTTTCTACATTTCCCTTCGAGAGTTATTCCCAATTTTCAACGAAAAACTCTATCTTCTGCAGCAATTCAATAATCAGCAATATTTACCAATCACTGTCCAGAATAAACGACTAAAACAGAAAATATAGCAAATTAAGTAGTAACTGGATAATTCTTTACTG
This sequence comes from Habropoda laboriosa, assembly GCF_001263275.1. Classification (NCBI taxonomy): domain Eukaryota; kingdom Metazoa; phylum Arthropoda; class Insecta; order Hymenoptera; family Apidae; genus Habropoda; species Habropoda laboriosa. The sequence goes on along the minus strand of NW_017100161.1, from coordinate 473,359 downwards.
CGTGCTTCAGATAAATTTCTGAAGTACCAAAATTAACGATTATTAAAACACCCTTAACATAATTTCTACCCTTCCGACCTAAATAATTTTCCACCCGTCGAGGATTATTCTCAACGTTCAATCAAAAACCCTCTCTGCGACAATTAACGCTTGAAGACTGTATCTACCAATCACGATCCAGAAAACGTAGCAAATGAATTCCCCTCTGTATGCTTGAGATAGATGTCCAAAGTACCTCAAATTAACGGAACATCAGACTTGGATTGAGAACAATCGAACCGTGAAATCTTCGACTGCACTCTTCGAAAACGATTCCGTAATTCACCGACTGGTGAACCGCTTCCGTAACCGTTCTGAATTGAAATCTCGACCACGGATCTCTGGCCGCCTCGTTTTCGAGGGTAACGAGGGGGTTGCGTGTTGACGTGCGTGCAGGAGAGGGTGTTATCGAGACGCGGAGGCGTGCTCGAGCAGATAAGTCGAATATGCACGCGGAAATCGTCGAGATTCATTGCCCACGGTTCGCCGATAGGCCGAAATTAACTTCGCCTCGTTCGATTTCCGTGTTTCTCCTCTCGGCTTTCACGCTTGTTAGTACCGATCCTTCGTGGCTTTTTCCTACACACGGGGTAAGCTGATATCGCGCTAGGGATACGTGTGTGCACGCGTGAGAATGGTGGAAACGTAGAGAGAGAACAGAGGGGCGAGCTTTAGAAAACGTCGAGAATGGAATATGGTCGTGGCTGGAGAATTATTGATGCGGAGAAGCATGCGGATTTTAGGTTTTACGGCGGAGGAGATGGAGATTCGCGCGGAGGATGTTTGGAGAGCTATAAAAAGAAGTCGTCTTTTGGTGTCTTCTAAAGAACGAAGATACGCGCTTTAATATTACCTTCTCAGATTTTTCTTTTCTCACCGTGTGCATTTTTTTGTTTGCTACAAGATTTCTAACTCGCCGTTTTTTCGTTCGCTAAAGTTCTCTAATGTAATTTAAGTTACATTTCTTCGCCAGGTTTGTGCACTCTTTATTCTACGAGATTTCAGGCTGAATAATTTTCACTTTGGAGCTTAATCATTTTTTGACCGTTCAAGTTTGCTTCAAATTCGATACGTGCCTTGATACTTGTAAGTGTCGAAAATTCAGGGACCATTTTGAAAAATAATTGAGAAACGTACACTTGTCAGCGTTTTAATCAATTTTACACTTCAATTGATTCTCTCTAGTATAATAGGTGTGACTCGATTTCGAAAAGGGTTAAATTCTGAGTAGACCGTTACGTCCATACGCGGTGTTATTAAAGAAGAAACCGTCGTTGGATAACGATGTAATCAATATTCATTTCGTTGGATGAGCCAGAACACTAGATTGTTCCTTACAGTGTTGGACGAATAGACGTTGCGACAGTTGTTTGATCACGTGGCGCTGCGATAATCAGCCGCGACACGTGACTAATTTCTAGAGCGTCGAAATATCTGGTTTCCTCGTTTCGTACGCAGTTGATTTGAGGAAGGACCACAGCGAAAGGAACCGTGAAACGATTTTACGTCAATGGAATTGGTTGATCGTAATCAGCTCGATCGATTGAATTTCCCAAATTGCACCGAATTTCTTCGATTCGAGAGTCACCGACGAAGCTGTAGCTCGTATTTAACAAGTTCCATTAGGCGAAAAAAATGCTGTTACACTCAAATCCCAAATAACACCGAGAAAGGTAGATTAAAGTGACGAGAATTTAACACAATTGACATTTCTCCATAATTAAACATTTTAGTAAGAATTGTGTTAAGAAACATAATTCATACAATTCGTGGAACGAAAAGTTTGCACAGCGCAATTATTAACCCCTTAAACCACACATTTTTCTCAACTTAATGTGCCAAAAACCCTCAATTTTATATTTTTCTAATTATTTCCAAGGCGGATAGAAATAAGTTTCCCATTCATTTCTAATGCACCAACTTACATTTCTGTCATAAAACAGAAAGGCTAGCGGAATATGGAAAACGAAGGGAAGTAATTCAACAAAATTTCACTTTTTCCAGGATCAATTGTGCGTTGAAGGGTTAACCATCAATCGGTAAAAGTGGAACCTGAAATGACCTTGTCCGGCCGATACATTTGGCCCGGCTATAGCCTCGGAAGAATCCAGCTTCCCTTCGTCCAGAGACAGCCTTAAAGGATCACCGGTGCGAAAGCTTCACGTCGAACCGAGAGAATGTCTCAAGTTGTGCAGTCCTTACGGCGGGATTCACGGAACAGAATTGATACGAAACGCTCGTTACACGGTAATTTCTTGGTACGGAATTGGTGAAACCACCCTCCGCCCGGTTAATCGCTCGGACTCGGCCGTAGACGCGTTTCATTCGCCATAATCCGATCTGCACGCGGTTTAGTTATTGTCGCGTTCTGACGCTGTTTACCGGCGGCTTAATCTCGCGCAAACAATAGAAGGCGTCACAAACAGGGACCGGCTGCTGCCTCGAATATGAGGATCGAACGATCCTTCGCTAGAATTAATCCGATTAATTCCGCTCCCTCTAACTAGAGGAGGACAGACGGAATAATTGATTCTCGGAATCACGTAGTATAACTCTTTGAACTGTAACGTTGCCGTAGGTCGTGCTTCCTTTTTTTTTTCGTGGCTTCTTCTTTTTTCCTCTCTCTCTGATATTGACTTTGGGTGAAGGTCGTTTGGGTGGAGACTAAGTGAGAGGAGGATTTGAGGCGATTTTTCTTTTGCAAATTTCAAATTGAGAAAATTGGTGTAAATTTTTCGTTTGGGTGGAGACTAAGTGAGAGGAGGATTTGAGGCGATTTTTCTTTTGCAAATTTCAAATTTAGAAAATTGGTGTAAATTTTGCAAATTAAAGTAAATAGCGTGAATTGTAGCCTATTCTTTCAGCTTTTGGGCGAGGGTCGTTAGGGTGGAGATAAAGTGAGAGGAGGATTTGAGGCGATTTTTCTTTTGCAAATTTCAAATTGAGAAAATTGGTATAAATTTTGTACATCAAAATAAATAGCGTGAATTGTTGCCTATTTTTTCAGCTTTTCCTCACTGTCTCTCTCTGATATTGACTTTGGGTGAGGGTCGTTTGGGTGGAGACTAAGTGAGAGGAGGATTTGAGGCGATTTTTCTTTTGCAAATTTCAAATTGAGAAAATTGGTATAAATTTTGTACATCAAAATAAATAGCGTGAATTGTTGCCTATTTTTTCAGCTTTTCCTCACTGTCTTTCTCTGATATTGACTTTGGGTGAGGGTCGTTAGGGTGGAGACTGGGTGAGAGGAGGATTTGAGGCGATTTTTCTTTTGCAAATTTGAAATTGAGAAAATTGGTATAAATTTGCAAATTAAAATAATTACCGTGAATTGTGAATTGTTAGTTGTTATTCTTTCACAGGACGATACTTGTATCTTATCAATTGCAACTGCAATTAAGCTTCTTTCATCCCGCTGTAATTCGCAATTTTCATTGGTCTACCGACGAGCACATAGGAGGATCGTATTTTTCCTCGTTGAACGTTCACTCGTCATCGAGATTATCCGAACTGCGCGGAAAAGTGAAAACTTGGCTGAGGACGAATCGTTGGATAAGACACACCGTCCCGATGTCGATATCGCATTAAGCAACTGAAGATCGAAGTCTCACGGTAACGAGATTGTCGCTTCAAAGACGAACGGAGGCTGTTGCTAGGCAATGATGGAAACTGTGCAGCCGTAAGGAGCTTAGCTTCATCTTTTTTTCTACGATTTTTCCGACGCGACGCGCCAATCAGTGCTCCTGGAGAAACGTCACGGCGATGAATCGATGCGTAGGAAGGCCTCCCTCTTTCCACACAATTTTCGTATTTTAAACTTTCATTAAACTGTAACCAACTTTCGTTTTATACTGCTCCACTTTTAAATCCTGTCAAGGGAGGAAGTTCCCTTTTCCGCGTTTAACAGAAATTAAATTCGACGAGATCCCCTGAATAAATAAAGAATCGAGGAATGTACAGCGTGTAACAAAAGTTTCTCTACTTTGATTGCGAAAAAGTTACTTACCGACATTCTTTCCTTTCTTTTTTTTCTCCATTTTAAACATTTCGAACATTCGACTGAATAGGGTTGCCAGCTTACGAAAGTATCACGTGTTCCCTTTTACTTATTTCATTTCGTCGCGATAAATTATTAAACCGAGAGTCTGGAAACTTTTGCTATACAGCGTGTTTTCGAACTGGTGGCACAAGCGGCAAAAGAAGAATAACATTTTTTCGTATCGGCCTCGTTTCCGAGTAAATCGGCGTTGAATATTTACCAAGCATACCAAGCGTATACTTGTAGGCCAGTTTTTGTTACGTTTGGATTCGTAAACATCGCCAATGTCGTGGCTCGTTGTCATTTCACTATGAGACCTTCAGTCTTGGTCGTTCTGTCGATGTGACAACATACAGTAATCGGGAGTAGGTACGCCGATACGATTCTCGCGTTGGGTGCTTGTGCCGGTAAGTTATTTTACTAATTACTGCAAAGAACGCCATCAAAATCGCCGTCATTCCAACGGAAGAACAGCAGAAGTGCAACGCGATGATATTTGTATGCCGTAGACGTGAGATCATGTGTAAGTGTACGTGTACTCGGTAAACGAAGCCCGATACGGAAAATTATTCTTTTTGTAGTCACCCCCTTGCCGCTTGTACCACCGGAAACACCGTGATATTGTATAAATTGCTCAGTTGTTCGTGAAATATCTTTTAAACACCACTCGAACTATCTGCAACTTTGCACTTTCTCGCGAAAGATAGCGACGAGTGATCAAGATTTCCCAGATAAAGGAACCATCAATGAAAACCCACTTTGAACCAGAATTTTTCCGTGCTTCGCCCTCACCGTCATAGATTTGCTATCGATTGAACCTTGGAGTTTCGTCGCCGAAATACACATCCTGTCATTACAGCATACCTAGCCCAATTACATCGTAATTCTCCCGTCGATGCCACTACAATACTTCGCAACGAGTGGTTCCATAATTGAGACGGCGTAGATTCGCGTAATGCCGGGCAGCGTGCCGCGCGATCGCTCGTGAATCAATTGCCTCGGATTACCCCGATTAATACGATTGTCCACGAGTGACGCTGTAATCCCGAGTTAATTAATGCGACAAAGTGCAATCGAAATCGCGCGGAACGCTACACATCTCGCTTCGAAGCGGGAAAGAAATGGAGAATTTTCTCAACACTCTCCGCGATGTAACTTGAACGAGCAACAACGGAGCAGCGTGATCGAAAGGGCGATTGAACGCAAAATCAGCGATGGACCGACGTCACGTTAACTCGGTTTGCGACCGGACAGGCTCAGGTCTCCGTTTGCTCACCTCTCCTCGAGAAAATCACGTTTCTGAAACTGTCTGTTCCTGTGGAAATCTCACGATCGTCCCGTTGAGACGGAATTTGTCTCTCCATCTGGTCACGCGCGTTTTAACCCTTTGACTGCTGGCGACTCGAAGGTAAAGCTCTGGCTGTGTACGACCGAGTTATGGCGTTGATAGTTAGACTACGTGTTTCGTTGGCTGAAACATTTTTCGCTGAATATTTCGCATTTTGTATTTGCGAAATAAGTAATATGTAAATGTGAAAAATAGAACATGAATCACCGAGTCAAAGGGTTGATAACGATCGATCGCGAGTATATTTTGGAGAAATGTGCACAGTTCGTTGCTCAGGCGTGTAACCCTTTCTTCCGTTTCCTGTTTTCGAAATTCACACGGTTCGACGACTTGGTGGTTGGTAAAAAGAAGAGTGCACGCTTTGATCTTAAATTGAAATTGCACGGAATTGCGCGAGTTTTTCTCATTGGAACGGATAAGAAAAACGGGGCTAGCTTTGTGATGTTTCGCTGCTTTGATGGCGATTATGATAATCTCCCTTGTAATGGAACGTGTAAAGGCCGAGTACCAAGAAATACGGGATGCAAATGTGAAAATGATATCTCTCGAATTATGTAGGAAAGAAGATTTAATTTTTGAAATGCACCTCTTTCGTTTTTTCAAGTGATAATTCTTTTATCAGTCCACTCGGTCATTTTCTGGTAGATTTTGAACGAACGTTTCTCTTAAATTTTCAAAGTATCGAATTTGATATTTATTAATCACCCTGTAACTAAGGGTTAAATTTTCCAAGTTTCCAGGACGATAATTTTGATCACTCCACCCGTTAATTTTCTTAAAAATTTTCAATTAACGTCGTCGAGAGCTCGGCAGAAATTTACTTCGTTCCGAAAAGTACCGAAATTTGCGAATTATTTTCTCTAAGAGAAGAAGAAACAAATTCACCTATTCAACGAAATTTACAATGACGCGAAAGTTTCGATCGACGGTGTACACGGTACATGTATTAATAGACGGTTTAAAGAGGAATTTTTGCGCAGGAAGTTTAGTACGAGAGTTTGTTTTACGCGGAAAAAGCGGCTGTAGAATGTCTATTTCGGTCGGGCATCGTCGTATCGTTATCGACTTGCCAATCATCGAAGGCAGACGCCGGCCGGTTTATTCAATAATAAATTATCTGACGCGAGGTTTGATCACGAACACGTTCCGCGCACGAAATTGATTTGAGTTCCAATCTGTGCATTACGTCGCAAACACGCTTTTACAATTTTGTTAACCGTGTTTCTGTTAGTTGTAGTAAATGCTTCAGCGGTAAATTGGAAAACGAAACTTTTTCCTTTTTTTTTTTTTCTCGGACTTTCCCACGGAAGATAATTGCAACGATGTGGAAAATTACTTGCAGGAGGTAAATTGAGAAATTTTCGCCAGTGGATCGACGAAGGGTGTAGGATCGAGTGTATTCCTTGAAGTCGGATGGATTATAATTTCATTCGGGGGAATATTAGATAGCAAAAGTCGCATAGTTTCGTTCTTTTTCATTTCATCTCGAGTGGTTAGGTACTCGTGACTCGCTTCCTTCTGGCTTATCCATTCAGCCTCATTCTTCGACCTTCTTTCAATCCCTCGTGCTTTAGGTACGAGTCGTAAATCTTTTCAGTTATCACGTTGTGCCCGGTACACGAATGAATTCTATTGTGTCTAACGTACGTTTCTTTCTTAATATCGAATGGAACGTAATAGCAATCGATACGTTACCTAATGTAGCGTTGTCCGATACAGGCTGCTTCAGAAATATGTCGACACTTGTCTGGGAGTGACTTTTGTTGGGAAACAGAACTGACGGCGCGATATAGAAGCCTAACTTTGAAAATTTTGCTTGGAAATTTTGGTTAACGAGGTATTTTTAGTTTTTTAAGGGTGAATTAAAGTTCTGCTCTAGACAAAATTATGAGTTAGGTCACTATTTTAGACTATTTTAGGGAAATCTGTGAACAAATTTTTGAAATGTTGGTTGTTCTTTGAAGAAAAACGCCTGTATTAGTTTAGCCCTGTTAACGAATAATCGACACTTGGCGAAATCTATACAAACTTCTAGAAACTGGCTGAAAATACGTATTTCAATAGCACAAAGACTCTAACAATGCGTGGAAATATTTGGGGTCACTGTATATACTCGAGTGTTTCTGTGGTACCTATTTTCATCCAGTTTTAGTTATTCCCTTCTCATTAGTACTAATTGACGTTCGGTAATACAAAAACAGTGGTCAACGTTCAAAAATTTTGCGTAAGCGCGAAGTGTCCAAATTTCTATACAAATATCGACGTTCTTTCGAAGCACTCTGTATAAGTTCAATTCTTTACAATTTTCCTCCCCCCGTTTGTACACGTTTATGTAAAAAGCAATTGTTACAACTGAACTTGATATCGACGATTTTGCAAATTTTTTCCAGGTTAGCGCGGCTCTTTGACGAGAATATGTCGGCTATTATAGGCGATAAATTTTCATTATCCCCCCTCCTGTGTGATCAATTTCGCGACGCGGAAATTCATCGTTGCCCGAGCTGCGTGAAAAATATCCAGGCCAAAGGGAGAGAGGAGGGAAGGGGGGAAAAATGGAGGAAGAAAAATGCGAGAGGAATAAAAGGGAGGAGACCGAAAAGCGAGCGGTCCGTATCAGGCTGGTAAGGTACGTATGGACAACTTTGAAGTGGACACATGAATAAAAAATATCCCGCTAACACGCGTCGACCTATTTCGGTTCTTTCCCTCTCGCTTTCTCACACACACACACGTGCATACACAGACGCTCTCTTAACGGTGAATATTAAAAGAGAACAGTTTGTGAAATGTTAGAGAGCAATTATCGAGCAGAAATTTTTAGGAGATGATTAATCGAACTGGATGGCGTGTGCTGTCCGACGACGCATCGATCCCCTAGCTTCCTTCTTTTCACGATCTTCAATAAGTCCAGTGAAATGCAATCTTTCTCATTCATCGGGTGAAAAATGTGAATTCGGGGGGAAACGTTATTTACATTCACCTGACACCTTAGACAGTACTCACACAAAAGTGTATTTAATATCAACCCTTTTTAAGGGATGGTAAATTGAAATGAATTTTTAGTTGAGAGAGATTCCAAGATTCCTGATTTTGGATAAATTGTGTTACTTTCAACCCCACGGAAAATTCTTAGAACATCACTTTAAAAAAAGAAATCAACCTTTATTCGAGTATGAAACGGTTAACTAATCATCTCGTTATTCCTAATTTCCAAAAAAATCGTGTCGCATTCAACCCCACAAAAAATTCCAAGAACATCGTCTAAAAAAGAAATCATAGTACACTAAATGGAAAAAGAATTTTCATTCGACTGCACAAGAGTTACGAAACAGTTAACCAATCACCTTATCATTCCAATCAACCTCAGAATCAAAAAGTTCGTTAAAACATTGGAAAGTTTCTAATTGAAAACTAAATGCACGTCGAATTGCACGATTTCAAGCGCACAGGATAATCCGTAAGAACGAGGAAACTTGGTAAAAGCGAACTTTCACTCTCCGATCGAAAACTCGATCCTCCGTTCAACCCCCTCCGAGTAGCAACAAGTCGAAACGTTTTCCCGTTGGAGCAGATCGCTCGAAGCGACGAACAACGAAACGAAAGGAAGAACGCGAAGATATATATCTTCGTCGAAATTAATCCCGGCGTGATTTCAATATTCGAGCAGTGATTTTTCGGCGGTTGATTCAAACTCACCGCCAGTGTCCTCGCGCGGAAGTTATCCACCACCCTTTGGCGAACAGCTGGACGAACACTCGTGCGGAGCGCGGCTCGCACTGAGCTCGCACGCGAAACGAATCCGGGGCCCTCGTGTTCCTTCGCCACCACTTGCTCTCCTCCGCCGCCCTCGGCTTTCCAGCCACGTCGAGCACGATGCGCAACCTCGGAATATTTATGCCACCACCCCGCTTCCGTTCCACCCTCCCGTCGGCCGAACGAGCCGTTCGAGACGAAAATTGTTTCACGATCCGTCCTCGTCGTCGTCCGCCTTCTGCCTTCCTCGCCGGCGCTCGTTTCCTCTCCTTCCACCTTCTTCCTCCTCCTCTTCTTCTTTTCTTATGTAAATAAACGAGCGATTGGTATTTTGGACATGCAGCTCTTTCGCGGTTCAGTTAGCAGCGAGGCGAACGAGACGAAGATCCTTTGTTGCGTTGCATTTATAGGGTTGTTCGGGAAAATTCGAACATTTGCTGGGGGAATTGGGTTGGAAGAGGAGTTCGTAGCGTTTGTTTTTAGGAGATTGTTGACGGGAGACGCGAATTCGCATCTTCTGTTTCTCAATTCCTGGTGACGAGATACGCTAATTTGCGTCGTTTGTATGTCTGTTACTGAACGAAGTGTTGCAAATTATTTTTTGAACACTGCAGATGTTGAACTTGTCAATTTGTCATTTTTGAGCTTGGATCTATTTTGTAGTACCTATATCGTCGGCGATGTGTACAGTGAGATTCTCAAAGACTGTTTAGATATTTGTATGCAGATTTATTGCACCACGTATGTAATTTTGTTCTAGTTTCTTTCGTGATTCCATCCTGGGAGAATTTAGATCTTTCTGGACGATGAACTGGTCCAGACGCTTTGTTCCAGCCCAATAAATCCTTTCGTCACATTTGGACCACCCTGTGTATTCACTTACGCATTTCTTCAGAATTTTAGGTCCTTTTTTAAGTTTAGTTAACTAGATTTCAAGGAAGAAGCGAAGGATTTAATGGAAAGTAATTCTTCAGACTTTCCTCGGATTTGTGTATAGAGAGAAAAGTATGCGAGTAAATATTTATGAATGGTAGTTACCTTTTTAGAGAACCAGAACTGGTATCACAATGTATAATTGTGTTGAAAGACTCGACATTTGTTCAACATTCTTCTCTTTTGCAAAGAAAAGAATCTCCCCTTTAGTCTCTTCTCTCTTATTTCTCTTGCATTTTGCAAAGAAAAGAAAATTATTCTAAAGCCTACGTTGCTTTAGTTTCATGTTTCTCGCAAAATGTTACACTTTTACATTTTCTTAAAACATCTTACATGAGAATTAATCATACAGAAAACTTTCATCGAGGTAGAGATTGTCTAATTGTACTCTTAACACTCGCATAATGAATGTTCGCCAATAGAGATACTTTTCAATCGGGGAGAATAGGTAGTGTTTGTAAGTTAGCCTGGTAATTGTAAGTGAATAGTGCACGAAGTCAATAACGGTGAAGAAAATCAACAAATGCTCTATTCAAATGCGACTGCTCACGAGGATTCCCGGTGACCGCAGTAGAGCGTGCCTGTCTATGGTCAGACGCGAGCAAACAGGTGGAAAGCGCGAATTAACGGTAACATCTTTTACACATGGAATCTTCCCTTACCTTAATGTACATTTACAATTCCACTCGAGTCGCTTAATCGAACTTCCTCTATTTTATCGTAAAAATCAGCAACAACAAAACTCCCAAAATTTTATTCACCCAATATTGATATTCGAACAAATTTCTAAATTGAAGAATATTTTAAATAACACCGAATTTCAATTTCTCCAAAATTCGAATTTCGAAAAAATTGAAAAATGTGAATTGCAAATTTGCGAAATGCAAAAATATTTCAGCGGTAATTAAACGATGGAAAAATCGTGGAGACGGTAGAAACTAATGTGTTACACAGTCGAGTCGAATTTCCAAGAGCATTTCGCTGATGGAATGATGAGAAACGGTTCGCGTTAGGATAGTTGGCGTGGACGAATTCATCATCGCGCGATATTCCCTGGCAACGCGTTTCCATGTAACACTATATCCACGCCGTAAACGGCCACGTGAACAGGGGAAGGCGGCGAGTGTATGTACGTTAAATATTATGCCGTGGCTGGGTTGGTTAATTGGTCAGAGCAAGCCAGTTAGTTTCATTACGTTACCTCCATCTTCGTGGGTTTCGCACAATGGAGGCCTCTTCCAGTATCGGGGCCACTAGGCCTGCGTACGTTCTAGAGTCTCTTTATCGTAACGAGACCAGTCCCCGAGTGAAATTCCCATCGTTTTAACGGAGTTCTTTCGCTTCTTTCGAACTTTGAAAATCTTGGGATAAAGTAGGAATTTTCTGTTTTTACGAATATTTCTATCATATCACGTGATAACGTTGTAATATTATATCCTTATCGTTATCCTCTGTGTAGGACGCACAATTTTACCATAGTCTTCTCTGTGCATAAAAGTTCCGTTTTATGTTGTGAAATTAAACTTCGATTTTAACTAGACTAAGTTTCAAGTTTTAATTAACTATAAGCTTGAGATTTGACCTATAAAACGGAAGTTTTTGTAGCGGGTGTGTAAAGCGAATTATTATTATACCTTGTGTTAAGGGAATTTGATGCTCGAAGCGTGTTATTTTATTAGCTATTCTTGGGGCAGAAATAATTGGGGTGTTTGGACAGACTTTTTCTTTTTAATTTTGTATTGTTTGAGCTGGGAAATCGGAATCCAATATTGCTGTAAATGCAGTTGTGCATTATTTTCTCGTGGAATTGCAATTGAATTGCAAAGTAGAATTGCAGAGACCAAAGCACAAAATACAAAAGTGCAAAATAATCAGTTGAAAGAAAAAATACAAATACACAGAATATCTACTAAAATACGGAATGAACCAAAAATTATATCAAATCAATGCAACTTAAAACGCATAAAAACAAATCCTCTCCGAAACTACAAAACACACCAGAAGTAACGATAAAACAACACCCAAACAGTTTGCCCACACTCGTAGCAAAAAAAATTCCACTTTAACCCCGATATATGCATAAACTCGACTACACAATTTTCGATTCCATCTCCCAGCTTCTCGAGCCACCACTTTTCCAATATACAACTAACCTACTCAATCTTCCATTTCCTTCCTTGGCTTATAAACTGTTTCCCAGTATCTTTCCCGGCCTCTCTCGCAAACCGTATAACCTTCTTCGACTCTTCGATCCTCTTTTTCCAATCGCCAGGCAAAATTCACCTCGCGGCGTCAACCATGCCCCCCTTGTTTCCCTTAAGTATCGATCAAGCAACGCGTAACGACACTTCGTATCGGTTAGTTTCACATGAAAATACAAGCTGAAGAAACCAGATAGAGAGAGAGAGAGAGGGAGGGAGGTGGAGAAGTGGAGACGACAAGACAAGTGCGTGTAGCTTGAAGGATCGTGGAGGGCATCGTTAATGACCCACTGTAAGTGGCGAAGAATTGCAAGCTGGCACGCTCTCCGCGCTACCCTGATCAAATGCAGGGCCTCTAAAATGCGACTACTACGCGTCCACGAGTTTTGTTATCGTAGCCAGAGCGAGGTGATAGAGCTTAGTGCAAGGTTAGTCGGCGATGAGTGAAGTGCCAATCCTCTACGCGGCCATTGTTCTCCGGTAGCGGCCAGGATCAGAAAGGATTTCTATCGAATTCCTGCCGTGAGTACTGTCCTCGGATATATGTATATTCCGAAAATCGACAATTTTTCCACCGTCGATTTTTCATTCCTCTTCTCAACCGAGAAGGATCCAGGATCTAGAGTTCTCTTCGTTGTTCTCGTGAGGATCTTACAGAAGGGTGAAATTGTGTTCGGGATAGTTTCTGGAATAGCTTAGGCGATCTGTGATTTTGATATTTGCAGTTGGTTAGCTGAAATGTTGGAGTGAAAAGAGTATTTCGTTGTTGAGGAAAATATAAGAGGATTAAGAGGAAGTCGTTAGCTGGATGGAAGCAAGCTTCGTGGAAACAGTTAACGCACCTTTCATTCTTTCGCGCTGAACTCTGATTAATCCGGCAATTAAGACGCGCAACGGAGAGGAATCTACGCTGTGTAGCATGGTGAATTCGAGTCAATCCGAAGGCGGCGGAGAAACAATTTGTCTCTCCGGTGGATACTTGCAACTTTTCTCGCGTCTTTCCTACCGAACAAAAATCCTCCTCGATTCGTCGATGATAGAAACTGAAATCGTACCGATGTTAATTCCAAAAATTCTGTCTTTCAATAAACGTCCTATTCAAGAAGATTGAAACTAAAAATCCCAAATAATACGCGTGATTTCCTTCGCTACTTTCGAGAAAGCTAACTGGATTCGGTGTCGAAAAATAGCCTGAATTTAAGAAGAAAAAGGAAAAAATTGACGCGAAATCACCGCGCCATTGTCCACGGCCGATCGAGAGACGAAATCAAGTGAGAATTGTCGTCTCGAGGCAAACATTCGACGCTTCCAGGTGAAACGGTATATTGTGAAAAGCAAGGAAGCCCGCGGAACGGGACAACAATAATAAATTGAGAAGATTAATAGCAATCACCACGTAGGTCGAGTTACACCATTGTTTGACCGACGTCCCTACTAAACTTCGAAACTGGGTTGCATAACGCGGTCGTGGCACGAGAGTACAAGCCCTGGTCCGGGCTAAAGTTTCATCGATGCGTGTTCGAGTAAAGAAAGCCGACTCGAATTAACACGGGATGCTGGAAATTGCATCGGACCTGCCTTTGTTAATTCACGCCGCGTTCAAGGACGACGTCGAACGGACACGCGGAAATTCGAGCGTCCAGCTGGAGATCCTACGAATCGAGGGATTTCTTCAGTTCACGGAGTTCAGGAGAAATTGCTATCTTTTCTCTCTTGCACCTCTCAAAAAGTGATACACTTTTTCCTTATTGCTAGTCTCTTTCTTACGTTAAAATTCGATTCGACTGTTAATTTTTTTGAGGGAAGAGGAGCAGTTTTCTTGAAGTCGTTGAGACGATTTTTATTGTGGTTTTTGGAGAGGAATTTTTGATTAATTGTGTGCTCTGTTGCCTCTTTCGTGAATCATTTTGGCTATGGAGGAATTGTGTTACAATAAGCGTGCAGAATTTTCTCGGAGGATTTTTAGATATATTCGTGAAGAATTGACGGAGAATATTGTGGAGCAAGGTTTCTGGAATGATTTGTTCTAATTGACAACGTGGTGAAATGTCGACTAGAATGAATAAAAGATTAGTAATTTCACCTGCTAGTGGTTTCTTCCATTTCATTAATCACCCGTTTCGAGTGCAGATTTTCGCTAAGCGAATCCTCGTAAGGGGGAAAACTCGCGTGAAGGGTAGGGCGATACGCGTCACTTTACTAATTAACATCGCAGCGTTAGCGGAGACTAGAAAATCGGTCGCGTTTCCCAGAAACCGACGACTTCAACTTAATAAAGTTTTAATCACGTCGCTTGTTAGCCACAGCTCGTTAGTCGCATTTTCTCTTTCTCTTGCCGATTCGAAAGAATTTAAATGTCCCAACAATACTTACTCAGAACGAACATTTCAATGTAAAAAATTGATAATTTACGAAAACTTTAGAATTGGTAAACTATCTTCCTCCAAGTCTCGTTGCAAAGTTTCCCTGAATATCTTTCTGTCCCACGATACAAATATTTCCAGAAACATTCTCCTCTGCAAACATAGCTTTTTCACAGAATTCTTAAACAAGACGAACAATTCTCTTCAAACTTTTATTGCAAATTTTCCCTGGAAAATTCTAACGAAAAATCCGGGAATCAATTTTTACGCGAACATTGAGTACCAGTCTGAAGGCTCTGTTCGTTGAAGATTTACTCTGAAACCTGCTACAAAGTGAAATTGCACGATGAAAATTCGCTGGGGCAAACGCGCGGAGAGTACGCCTCGAGGAAAATAACACTCGATAAGGAATAGCCTTTGAAAAAGGAAGAACCGAGTGATTTATGTTGCGCACGTTCGCGGTCGAAGCACATCGGTCTGGAAACTCATTAAACAGTAGGATTATGGTGATATTTGCGGGCAGGAGAGCCCCTCTAGGAATACAAAGTGACGAATTCCGCGGATAGGTTTGACGCCGTTGGAGTTTTCCAGGCACAATGCGGCTTGATTATCCGCGGCGGGCGAAAACTGTGTCCAACCGTTTCGAAAAGGCAATTTTCCATCGAGAAAGTGCCGGACGAAACGAAGTGTCGCACTGGTCAATCCGTGTAATTTTCCTCAATTGATACCGTTTGTACCCTCGGTGTCTGCTGTGTGTGTTCGGTGTTTATGTAACTTTCGAGCTGGGAATCGAACGGCGGCGGCGGGAAACAACGAAACATCGAAACACCGTAAATCAATCGTTTGAAGATCGATCGATCACTTTTTAAGTAGGTTTAAGCGTTGTTAGATTCGCGTCAAGTGGATGTCAAACGTTATATTGTTTTAAATGGCGTGACGCCAGTGTGATACGGTCTTTCGTAACCGTAGATACGTTGTCTCCTCTTCTTTTTTTTTTTTTTTTTTTTTTTCAATTCTATAGGCGTTTGCAGAAAATTGAAATTACTGGGTGCGTTCATGGAAATGAAGGAACGTTTCACCGAAGTTGTGATTTATCGTTTTGAAAGATTTTATGCAGCTACAGGATGCATTTGCAATTTTAAGGCGCGCTGTTGTGAAATTGTTTGGTATATTTATGGCGATGACATAATAACGAAGCATTCTGTAGTTAGATTTGAATAGAAACAAATTTTGTTTCTTCCAGTTTCGATTATCGCGTACATTTCATATTGAGAACTTTGAAACGCTCTGTATACTTGTAGATTGCTGTACGTATTCAAATTTCTTTACATTCTACATATTTTCAATGTTGAAACACTCTGCAGCTTCGTAGATTGCGTCACAATTCACTCGATACACTTTATATTCACTGTACAACTTTGAATCAACCTGTACACGCTGCGAATCAAAATCACACTCTTTGACAAATCGATCGGAACACGGTGGCGTGTGCCGCACGTCACGGCGGCTGTTTAAAACCGGTCGAAAATCAGGTGCGAAATGAACGACGACAGTTGGTTTCGTGACTCATTCTCGCACGAGTGTTACAGCGTTCACGTTCCGATTTTTCTGGATCAATTAGTCACGGTGGCAATTATTGTCGTACGAAGGCCGCGGTGTTCAATTTCCGATTTTTCAGACAAGTAGTTTTATTGGGAACGTCGTAGTGTTTTAATTTCAATTTTTCAGGACCAATTAGTGGCAATTATTTTGGCACGAACGTCGCAGTGTTGAAATTTCTATTTTGCAGGGCGAATTAGTAGAAATTATTTTATCAGGAACGCCACAATGTTCAGATTTCAATTTTTCAGGGCCGATTAATGGTAATTCTTTTATCGGGAACGTCATAGTTTTGAAATTTCATTTTTTCTGGACCAATTAGCAATTACTTTATCAGGAACGTCACAGTTTTCAAATTTCAACTCTTTGGGACCTGTTAATGGCAATTATTTTAATACAATCGTCATAGTATTTAACTTACGATATTTTCAGGATCAATTAGTGGCGATTATTTGAATACAATCGTCACAGTGTTCAACTCATTATATTTTCAGGACCAATTAGTGGTAATTATATCAATAAGACCGCCACAGCGTTGAAATTCCAATTTTCCCGCGCGACACCATTCGATGAACAGAATTCGTGCACCCGTTTCAAGGCTGATTACTCATAGTGGCAATTATTTTATTGTGTAACACTTCTTTCCCCGCTCTCTGTTGCGAATTGAATTCCCAGTTACCAACCAGCGCTACTTACTCGACATGCCCGCGTCTTTAACGTTTAAATACCTTGAATATTAATGCCGGCGACGTCAGATATAGTTCGTTTGGCCGATGATGAAATTCTCATCGATCACGGCAAGGGGAAAAACACGACGTAACGAGGGCAAGAGCGTCACGAAACGCGAATCAAAGAACAGTGTGACGCGTTTATGGCAATCACAGGTGTGCCTTGCTTGACGTTGACCCTGGCCACGGATTAGCCGTCACGACGATGACGTCGATCCCCCGACGGTTGGTCTTACTGCTCCGATGATGCAGCCTCTCTTGACGTTTCTTGTTTTCAAAATACGATCTTCAAGTGCAGAGTGCGATTGGATTTAATCGAAGATCCTCGTCACGGTGGGAATTAATTTCTGTTTTCTTGGACAATTGGATAGAATTTGGGGAATATTCAGTTTTCCGTTGTTTCGAACGGAGGATTGAGCGTAAATGTAGACACAATGGTAGTTGTGAGACGACGATTTGAACGATGAACGTAGAATTTTAATTACGAACACCGAGGTTCGTGAAAGACACCGCTGTGTCTTGTATGAAAGAGCACTCTGGAAATTCATGAACAGGAGTGAAAGAGGTTAAGTGTAGAATTACGATTAGAAATATTCAGGTTCGACATGGATCATGACTTCGTTAAAAGAAGAAACATTCTATGAATTCACTCGTAGAACCAAATATACGAATTCCAGTGGAAAGGGTTAAGTATAGAATAACGATTGCAAATATTCCGTGTCACGAATGTGTCTCGTTATAGATCATCCATCGTATACCAAAAAATATTCTGCAAATCCATGCATGAAGTTAAAACGACACAAATAAAGGGTTACATAAAAATTCCTCTAACAAATATACTCGCAAAATATTGAATACGCTTCAATATACGTAGAAATATCTTAACCCTACTGCGTTCTTCGTTTTGACTGCACACTTAAGACATTTGGGTCAAGAAGTATCTAAGACTTGTTTCCAACGCGACATACGAACCTAATAAACGTTTGAAATAATGTTAAGCAACGTAAACTTGATAACAGCATAGATTACTAAAAGTATAGAAAGGCGGTGGGTCAGAAAAGACCCGAAGACCGCTCCACGGTTAAATATAGTCCTAACTAAAAATTCCTCTCACAAACGTACTCCCGAAATTCACAAAGAAAGGTGACACCCTTAAACACCAAACGAAACATACAAAAATCTCTCCAACTCTGTTAAACGATCTCTGTAACGCTTAATAGAGGCGTCAAACAGAAAACTCGACGGGCAAGAGGAGGAAATTAAGCGGTACAACGAGACTGTTCACAGACAGAATCAAATTTTCTGTCATCTCGCTGTGACGAGGATAAAAGGGTGAGGACAGCGAATCGAAACCGTGGGGGTGGAATTAAGAGGGACGCCGTTGGGTGTTTACAGTGAATCCCAGCCGCGATAAATCCGGCCTCCGGTTCACTCGAAATTGCTTTTCGAGGATCGCCTCGCAGCGGATGCAATTAAAGAGGATCACCGTACGGCCGTAATAAAATCTCCAAGTTCCTCCGTGCTTCCGGGACGAAATAATCAGCTGGCTGCCTGCGCGACGCTATTCGAAACCCTGGGTAAAAAGAAGAAATTTCCTTGAAACCGTGCACCCTACGGTTAACGAGCTTCTGATAATTCCTTTAATTAATTCGAGATCGAATCAGCTTCGGTTAGGATCGCGATGCTCGCGCCTCGATAATGTACAGAACCTTGCAAAAGAGAGAGAGAGTGGAAAGAGATAGGAAGTTTGAAAGACGTGCTGCAAGTGTGAGTCGAGAAAATAAAAACTGCTTGAATTTTCATCGAGATTTTTCGGTCGCTCTATATATTTTTCCCTCTTACTTACGACCGATCGTTAAAAAATTGTGTCAACGTGTTGGAAAATCGAGTATCGAATTTTGTCTTTCATTAGGAGTGATTCTTTTTGGTCGAAAGTGTGCTGTGTTTGAAAACGAACAGGTAAATTATTTATACCGAGGGAAGCTCTCAGTTGGTAACACAACATACGTTGTGTTAACGGGAAATTATAATTAAAGTTTAATTAACGGTATTTATCGTGGCAGCAAACTAATTTCGTACCGAGTTAAATTCAATCTTGAAACTAAAACAGCCACGGTGAAAATTCATCTGCTTTATTCCGTAATTAAGAGATTTGAAGGCGCGCGTCCGTTCCGTAAACGAAACCGGCGCAACGTTACACGGATTGCGAAGCTGGTGCTTGCTGCTGCTCGCCAGAGATACGAAAAGTTATGAAGATGGCCACTCGAAAGTTCCCATTAGCCTACTTCACCTGAGTGCATCGCCCTCTGCAACAACGATACTTGTAGTCACGAGTGTAGCCGGCCAAAGTATTCGAAAGCACCTTTGGAAAAGGTGTTCCTTCACGAAACAGAAGGAAACTCCATGATTAATGGCCACGAAACTTCCAAGAGTACAATTAAACATCGGTGATCTCTCAAATTTCGCGAAATACGCAGCGTGAAATTGCAAAGAATGCGGTAAAGATGAATGGAAAATGCTATCCGTTATAAACGAAAAATTTATTAAAGGAAAAATGATCTCTGAAATTTCATAAAATTCCAAAGAAAGCGTTAAGGATAAATGATAAATCTCTCGCTGTCCACTAAAATAGAAAACTTCATTAGAGAAAAGAAAAAGGATTTTCTCAATTAGTCTCTCAAATTTAATAAAATTCCCAAAAAAGGACCATTGAAGATATCTGATAAACCCACCGTTTTCCCCTAACATGGGAAGGTTTATCGAAGGAAAAAAGAAGGATTTTCCAGAACCCTTTAATATCACCAGAAGTTGCTCCTCGACTCGAAAGTGCAGGCAAAGGAAGAAAAAAGGAATTTTTTCCCGACAAGAGAGGAGTGAGAGGAGGCTTGAAGAGGTAGTCGGTGGTTTTTAAACGATCTTAAGAAAATTAAAAGCTGAAGCTTGGTGAAAATGAAGGAGTTTGGTAAATTGAAGGAACAGTGGCCCGTGCACATGTTGTTTTATTGGCCGCACGCGTAAAAGGGGAGCAACAGTGAATGAACGTTTTCCACGTACGAAACGTTTGTGTGCTGAACAAACATCGGACCAATCTCGAGCTATTCCTTCCCTCTCGGCCTGCTTTCTCGCATCTCCGCCTCCTGAAAACGTCCTTTCATCCACCGTGTGGTCACCGTTTTTCGACGTTGCTGATCGAAAGCAGAGCTTCGACCAACTTCTCGCCGAGAGGAGGAGGAAAGAAAAATTGGGACGGCATAGCAATCGATTAGAGACGAGGGGACATTGAGAAAGAATTTTTCGCGATTAATTTTTGGACCTTTGGAAAAATGAAAGGGAAGGTGTTTGGAAAAAAATATACGAAATATGGTTTTGGTAGAAAAGAAGAAGGTTCGCGCAGTGAAATTGTTGAGCGAAGTCTCTGACGAAATAGGACTCTTTTGTGGTTTAGAAGTTTGTGGAATTTAGAGTGACGGGAGCAACAGGTTTTCTAGGGGATGTTCCATTCTCGTGTCTCGTTATTAGGAATTTTTATTACACGCTCCTGAGGATCTCGAGGAGCTTCAACTCTTGTCTGTTTGAATGTAGAATGTGTCTGACCATACACGATCTAATTTCACTGAATTTTTCATTATACGCGCAAAGTAAAAGTAACTCTTGCCGAACGCTTTTGATAGAATTTCATTTTATTGTATTTCATGTTCGTTCGTAAGAAATTTGAATTATTTCGAAAATTCGACAAATCCAATTTTTTAAAAAAATTAATCTTTTCTTCTGTCAAAAATATTAGCATCTTCTTTTCTCTGTTGAAAATATTAAAAGTCGTTTTTAGTGCAACTTAATCAAAAAATGATATTCTAACATTGACATCTCTGTCAAATAGAAGGTAAAATTGATCATCTCGGAGAAGTAGATACAGATAGCGATAAATTTCTCAGCGGCGAAGTAATGAAACACTCTGTATACATTTTATGCGTAACAGCCTAGACGTGTCTTCAATTCTGCTGTGTAACAAGCAGAAAGAAAGAAGAAGAATCATCGCCGAGAAAGGCGTTACAAACTAGACGTGCGCAACACCGACGAGCATTTGCATCATCTTTATGCAAATATAATCGACCGAACGAAAAGAAGCTTTTAAAGTCGTCGCCTTCTCGATCAGCCCTCGTGAGAATACGTGATTCTCGACGTCGCTGATACCGAAACCGGCGGTGAAAAGTGGTTTTAGAGACGGAATACTCGAACCGAAAATTCTGAAAAATTCATGTAAACAATCTTTGTTAGACAACATCGAGGAAAATCGTGTATTTCCAACAATTTTTCCTCCTACCCTACTCTCTCGAAAAGAAAAACCGGAGAAAAATCGAAAAATAATTTCTCGGCTGTTGTACAAATTTATACCGACGTAATTTCCATCGAACCGTGTTCCACCGGTCGTTTTAATTTCTTATTAACGACATTATGATTCATGCCGGTTTCACAAAAGTTTCGCGAAATTACACGCTGTGCAGGTAAACATTTTAATAGAGTGCGAGATTATCGCAGGTGTGTTTTAACATCGAGAACGATCAAGGATAATGTTTCTTATTACGTGTCTCAGAATAAAGTGTTACGCGGTACAGCCGTAATCTAACTCTTCTAAACAAAAGACAAAAGAATTCTGAAAAAATAGGAGTACGAAGAAGAAAAAAACGAATGTATTACTATTTCATATTTCCACATAATTGAGATGTATACCGAGGCTGGATAATCCATCAAGGCTACCCTCTCCATTGAAAGAAGGAAACGCTGTCTAAACTAGACGGTGTAAAGAATCCAAGGTTGGCCAAGGTTTCTTCGAAACGAATTTCGTTCGCTGCATCGTTAATCTACATTGGAGAAAATAAGAAGGAGCAAGAGTCGTCAATTAAACCTGCCGTGTTTACCAATCGGTAATACGATAACGTTCCATTTGGAACGACCTTCGTTCCAGTTTCGAACCAGCTTTTTCTTCTGCCTAAGCCTGCCGAGATTAATCGTTACGTTAATTCCATATAAACGAGAAAATCGCGGAGGTGTGTCCTGTGGAAACTTGCTTCAGAGACGCGTTCTTTCCTCCGCTCGAAGGTGGATCAGCCGAGTCGTCGCGTCGCTCGCACGTCCCTTTCCCAGCTTCCATCGTTGCAGGTGGAATTTCATTTCCGATCGTTTAACGCTGTCAGCTCTCGCTGAAGACTTCTATGGATCGTGCACGCGTTTTCAC
Source organism: Habropoda laboriosa (assembly GCF_001263275.1). Lineage (NCBI taxonomy): Eukaryota > Metazoa > Arthropoda > Insecta > Hymenoptera > Apidae > Habropoda > Habropoda laboriosa. Next base: position 451,123 of record NW_017100161.1, on the reverse strand, counting down.
GCAAAACACGACTCATTGCTTCCATCTAACCGCGTTGCCGCAACGTGCAACTATTTCCCTGAAACTGGGCCGTTTATCGCTGGTTAAGGAAACACTTCCTGCTCTTGGACAGTCGTAGAGCGCACCACGGAAATACCTACGAACGTGTCACACTGACGATATTTCGGGGAATTCTGGGGAATTTTGCTGAGGTCACGTGGTGATTGGTTGTTTTTAACTTTGAGTATTGAGGAATAATGTGAATGTTAAGGAATACCTATGTTCTCCGAAACGCGTAAACTTGGGATAGTTTGAACTTTTGATATTCTTTTGATACAGAAAGAAGTCTACAGGTGAATTTTTATCGAAATGGTTAAATATTAAGTTAATAGTGTTGTTTAAATTAAGAAATTTATCTTAAAAAAGTGAATCTATCCTAAAAAAGTGGGATAATCGAGGACTGAATACAAAAAAGACTGTTTGAAAAGTAAAAATCTCAGGAAAATAATTGTTTCGATTACCAAAATATAATTTATTAAGAAAATACGTCAAAATTTATTGTTTACATGTGCAATCTTTTTAAAAGAAAAACACAGCCCCAGTCAGTGGTATTTGCAGCCTCTTTTATGTCCAGTCTTCAATTTGTCACTGTTTTGAACGATCAAGTTCTTTGTACATATGCTCCTTTCACAATGAACGTGTTAACGATGGATTGATAGTTTTGTGCGTTTGTCAGTTGAATGTTTCGCGAAGTTACAGGCAGCTGGCAGCTTTGAGGTATCAATTAGGTTACTCATATGTATTGCAGTCATTTCTTTCTTATTTATCTATCTGTAACGAGGTTACCGGTTTAGGAACGTTTAAAGCAGGTTAAACCTGTCGGATATAGGATACCTGAGATACGGAAGATATATACATATATGATGGAGTTAATTTAAAGTTGAAAGAAGCCTGAGACTTTGGAAAGCTGTGCTTGCATGAAATTGGAAAATAAGTATGTGGACTTGGTCCTGAAAGTGTATCCTTGGTAACGAGAAAAATAATTCTACTTTTTAACAATCTCAAAATTCGAAGCTTCGAAGCTTTTCGTCAATTTTCAAAGAAAATTACTTCACCCTACTTCAGAAACACACAAAAGTAAATATCAAAATTAGGACGTTGCTGGTTCCATCTCGAGTCTTCTTCAATTTTCCTAAACAAGTCTTACAACCAAGCTTATTAAATATCTTATTTATTCATAGTTGGCGTTTACGATTACACATTACTTACATTCTCATGTCAAATCACTTATCTCTCCTTTTTCCTCGTAGTCTTTTAATTTTCCACGCATTCTTTCGTCTGTTTATCTGAGGATCTCCTCAACCAGCTGAACATTCGCAATTATCCCCTTATCTTCCATCCACTCGATTCTGCATTCTTCTAAATTTAATACGAACATTTTCCTCGATGAAAATCGAACATTCAACTCCTTCCTTAAACTTCTCCTATCTCCTAATCGACTTCGAACTCGTCAACTTCAGAATCCATCCAGATCCTTTCTCGAACAGAGAGAGAAAAGAAGAAGGAAGAATCATTTCCTGCGCGTAATGCAGCAAGTTCCTTCGGCTGGAGGGAAACTCGAGATAAAATGTCCCCCCCCCCCCCGATGGAGGGTAAATGGCGTTCCCCTAGGTTCCGGTCACCTTGCGTTTCCGGTTCGCGCCTGCACAATCGAGACACAGGTCTTGCCGACTCGTGGACAAATCGCGGAAAGGTCGAGATCGACCATTATTATTATTTACATGACGTTACTGCGTCGACGACGAGGCATCCTCCAAGTACCATGAATCATCCTGACGATGCACGGGACCGTGCACGACTCGTAGCCTTGATAACCGACCTGATGAATTATTGATGAGACATTTGAATGGCGCGGCACGAAATCACGAAGAAATCTGCGAGTATCGACGACGTGTCGTGATACGATCGCCTGACCTATTGCCTACGTCGTCCAACTGTTCGCGAATTTGAACCTTTCTTCTTTTCTTTTTTTTTAATTTCGTTGCGTGTTACATCATTGGAATTCGATTCCGTGGAAACGAGTCTTTCCCACATGTTGACTCAGAGATCACATTTTTTTTCGCATTTGGTAATCGGATTTTTTGGATTTTTGCGCTTTTTTAACCGATTTGGGAGATTTGCCATTTTTACCATTTTTAAGAACCATCTTCTTTTTTTTAATATAATTTCTTAGAATAGGTTTTTTTGCTTGTTTTTCTAGAAATCTAGAAAAGGCGTCTTTAGGCGTCTGTTCAATTTGAATTCGTTCACTTGATGATGTATCGTTGTTTACAAGAATAATTTAGAACGGTTCGATGTAATTGTGGCGGAGTTTCTAGGCTGTTTGGGTTTGGTATTATTAGAAGAATGAAAAAATGTTATTCTAGGAACGAGACAGTTCACTTGGACGATCCTGAAATAACCGCAGAACCGTTAGCCACGAGGAATTCTCTGATTCATTTGTAACACGTACACTAAAGAAGATCTTGCTGTTGCCTTGATCAGTCCACTCGACGGTTGTTTAATTAATTCCACGGAAATCGCTGTCGAACAAGGTGTTAATTATTTTCGATTTCATTGCTGTGCTTCACAAGCGACCAATCATCCATCGTACCACCTTCCTCGGCTTAACCGTGTCTGCGAGATTAATCATTCCGCGTAAGTTCAATTTTTCGTCTGCTAAAATAAAGTTTCGTTAACAACTGTAAGTAACTGGAACCAAAAATTATTCGTTGGACTTCCAACAAATTCAAATGGACTTAATGTTTCCCTCGAAGCGTGTTTACAATGGCGATTACAATAGCTGCCGATCGTTGCGAAGAGAAAACAAGTGTTTCTTTCTCCCTACTCCAAGTTCTGTACTTGCTTGTTCGTTCTTTTTTTTTTTTCACACCGCACTTGGAAGGAATCGTCGATACTACAAATAGTCGATTTTTTTCGCCCTTCTTTCGTATAATATCGATCAGAAGCAGCTGAGCGTGACCAGGCCGACATTTCCAAGGATACCACGCTGAAAGCGCATAGTGGCATGGAATAGATTGTATTACGGCGACCGGAAGCCGTGGAAAACGGCCAGGGTCCCGAGGAACTTTCCGACGTCCCGGAGGAACTTCGCCGAGAAACGATCGAAAACCGTTGAATCATCGTGTTCGACGAGAAAAATTAGGTTAACCCCTAATAGAGAAAAAAGGGGCACCTGGAAAATCTCTCGTCGATCCTGGAGAAGCAAATTGATATACATTGTCGAATAAATTGGTATACAAAACCTTGCGATCACTGTAACACATCTCGAAGTATAAACCCACGGTTAATTTTCCAAATTTTTGCTGCACGATAACTTAGTTAAGTAATGCAAAATAGTAGGAAATTTTTCTCTAACAAAAATATTAATTTTTTATTAAATTCTATTTTAACCACCTCAGAGAGTTATGTGTGATTTATCAAAGGGTTCAAGTTCGCGAGAAGAATTTCTGCGGCGATTAAAAAATATGCCGAGTTCAACGCTGATTTGATTAAAAGTTATGAATCAACTGTTTCAAGAGCAGACACAGAACGATTATAAATTCTATCTAAGTGAAATTCAGACATCGTCAAATATTACTCAATCGCGAAGTTAGCTCATTCTCGTATCTTTCAGTGTACGCAATATACTCGCCGCCTCTTTTCAACGAACCCACATTTATCTCTGTTCGAATCGTAAAGTCGCCGCGTTTCTGTCGCAGTTAGGGACAGTTAACACAGGGCTACACAGAGGAACAATTTAAAGCGGTCGCAGAATGTTGACAGTTCGATCACACACACTCTTGCACGTGATTACAGAGTGATGAAGTGCAAAAATGTTGCTTCACACGCAAAGAACCATGCTACCTTTTTCCATTTCTACCTCGTTCAGGTACGAACATCTTTCTAAAAGATCCTCGATCGGGTCGTAAATCATCGTTCTTTTTTGTACCAATCTCTCTCTCTCTCTCTCTCTCTCTCTGTGAAATGGAGAAATTCCGCGCTGTTGATCAATGATCCACGCGGAATACTCTCGTCGCAGATTTCTTCCACGCGGAATACTCTCGTCGCAGATTTCTTCCACGCGTTTTCCTTGTGGAAACGGAAAATTATTCTAGCGGGAATTTCTCGAAGAGAAGGCAAGAAGGACGGCGTGCAAGAACGTCGATAACCGGTACCAATTACACCTGCCTGTTCGTTAATTGCACGACTTCTCGAGATATGATCTACGAAAAAGGAAAATATGGGAAGAAAAAACGGGAAACGATTTACGCACGGAGATATTCCGAATCGTTTCGAAAAATTCAATCTATATACATACATACATATCGATCGGGAGATTCCGATCGAGAGTAAGACTTGTTAACGAGATGGCGTCCGTTGAAACGGAAGTCGCCGTATCTCAGTGACGTTTGAGAAAAAGTGTCGCCGTGAATGATCGGACCGCTTTGTCCATCGATGGATTCGTGGACAACTGACATTGAAGTGTACAAGATCGACGTACACTCGGAACGAAATGGCAGCTTCGCTTATTACTCTCGTTTTCTTGTTCACTCGCAACAAAACATCGCCTTTTTCCCAACTCGGTTGTGCGGTTGTTACGGTGAATTAAGAACAAACGAGGGCGAATTTTTGAGATTCTTCCAATTGATATGATTTTCTGCAAGAAAATTTCTGGTTCGATATGTTTTTGGAAGTGAGAAGAACACTTTTCGACTCAGGGTTCGAAACGAAACACTCGTTAATAGTAGGCTAAAGTGATAAGAATATACTTATTAATCTTTTCCCGTAATTGGGCGTAATTTTTGAATTTCCCGCCGTGTGAATTGTGATAAATATATCAATTTCACAGGGATCGAGTTAACTCTCGGCGTCGTGGAAATTTTTATAGCTATTTCGAACTGCAACGAAGAGTGAAAGAAGATAATTCAAAGAAAGAGAACGATGGAAATATGGAACGATGCGTATAGCAATTACCGTTTCGATTTTTCTTCTAATTTTTTTCCCAATCGGAGAAGATTAATCGTCTCGAACGAATGTTACGCGGAGCAAAGAGTGTTATTATTTTTGTGCAAGAAATGGAGGTCGAAAATAATCCTCTTTCTTTCGTCGTATTCAAATCAGCTGATAAGGATCGTAGTGCAGATCGTATCTGTTCGTGTAACGAGCTGTTACTGCTAACGATGCAAATTAAAAGCTCGCGTCGCGCATTGTTCGTACCTTTGATTATTTATCCTTAGAACGCAATAAAAAGAAGAAAGGAAAAAATCCTAAGCGTATAGGTGTACACGTTGTAGCATTCTTGAGTACTAGGACAGAACTATCTTTCGAAGGAGAGAAGAAGAAGGAAAGAAGAAATACGATTCCTGTTGAATTGTTTTTATTTATTAAGAACAAGGATGAAGTATGCTGTAATACGTTGGACAAAAGGGAGGAGATTATCCTGCAGGAAAAGCAACATATCTCTCTCCGGTTTTGATTAAGAGGCCACTTCACCAAGGTTTCTCCTCGACGAAAAGGTGACTGCCGTCAAAGGAAGGGGCGACAAAAACACGATGACTGCTTCCGGCAAAGCACAATCTCGTGAGATCATTTTTTCGAAGCAGAGAACCTCTTTATCGAAGCCATTAGGCTCTCCCTGTGGCCATGGAGCTAAATGGAAGGACGAATTAGAAGGAAGGATCTTGATTCCTCGATAGGAATCAAAGAGGTCGCTATTATCGAAGTTGAAAAAAACGAGGATTTGAAAAAAAAATGTAACGCGGCTAGAGATAAATATTTAAATTCGATAAATTTATTTCGAAAATTCTGCAATTTTAATTTAACAGATTCGCCAGAAGTTTTTGTGAAAATTCTAAAATTTCAACTTGACAAATTCTCGAGACTATTTTCAAATTTTAATGAATTCTAGATAAATTTATTTGAAATTTAAGCTTAATAAATTCTCGATAAATTTAGCGAAAATTCTAAAATTTAAACTTGATAAATTCTCGAGAAATTTATTTTAAAATTGAACTTCAACATATTCTCCATACATTTATTTTAAATTTAAACTTAACAAATTCTCGAGAAATTGATTTGAAATTGAAATTTAACAAATTCTCGATAAAATCTAAAATTCTAAAATCACAATTCTCGGTATTCGCTGAAAAAATCGAAACGATCGTCAGGATTACATTGATTTATCGACAAATTTATGGACCGGAAGTATCAAGATTGTATCGCCCAGAGAAAATTCTTTTTTCCCTGATGCAAAGGAAGGCGGCGGCGGCGGCGGTGTCCTTAATTAAATGTGTTCTCAGTTGAATGATTTCGCAGGTTCATTGGTGAATACAATCTCTCAGGCACGTTTATAATTTTCATGTACACAACACCGTGACGATGGCTGTCGTCTCGAGAGGGAAAATATCCGCGTCTCTGTTTACTCTATGCGAATTGATGCTTCCTCGAGACGAAGAAGATATCGAGGAAGTAACCGAAAAAAGAAGGAGAAGAAAAAAGAAAGAAGAATGTTGACACGATAAATATTCGTCGGTGTGAGAACGACGATATGCAAAAATATGGAATGTTAGATGTGAAATTTGCGAAACAAGGAAGCACAAACACGTATGAATCACTGGGTGAAATAAATTTCCAACGAAATTTTCTATGCTTTGAAAATTGTTCGAAAAGTGTAGAAACGCTCGAATTATTCGTAGATAACGGAAGTTTTTTTCAGTCTTGAAAAAAAAAAAAAAGCAAAGAACGTTAGTAATAACTGTTATCTTTATGAATATGGAAAAAGTGTGTCGAAGAAATTGTTTAACAGTCTGACCAGGGCCAGCTGTGTGGCTCGAGGGACGATTAGGTAAGCGTTTGGTTAACCGCGTTTATTTCGTCGCACTCGTTCAAGATCGTTCACGATGTTGCACTTGAACTTAAAACTGGATTCGTAAAAACTCTCTCGAGCCAACCAGCCAGAGTTGCGTGGCCTTGTTCGCGGTCGTTTCATCCCATTCATGGAAGTCAACTTGGAGCAGTTCTGCCGTCTTTGTATCCTGGAACGATCGTGCGAGCGTGTTTTTACGCGCTTGCTCGTCGTCGAGCCCGAAAAAACCTCTCTGAAGAACTGTTTAAATCAAGTTTTAAACGTTTGCGTAAAAATGGTGGAAAGGATAGATGCTTCCAACTTGGAGAATGAAAAAAAATGTGGTTCGAAGGAAGGAGAAAAGTTGGAAGCTCGGCGAGTAAATAAAATGGCAAGCTGCGAAATATCAGTGTGGAAGATAAGGTTGGGCTATAAAATTTTGTTACTCCCGAGTGAATAGTAAAAATACTATAAACAGGAAAAAGTGAAGAGTCGTGAAGATTTATTGGCGCAGGTTGGGTTACGAGGAGGGAGAAAGAATTTGGATAATAAATCAAAAGAAATTCGAGAGATTAAAGGAATTAGGAGAAAAACTTGAATTTTCAAAGGAAACGCCCTCTTTTTTTTTAAATAATTCTCAGGATTTTCAAATTCCTCTTTTTTTAGTTACTCTCTCTATAACCTTCTCAGGACTTATTGGCGCAGGTTCACAAAAATTGCATGCTAAATAAAATGAAATTGAAGTTATCAAAGAAATTAAAAGGAAAGATTGAATTTTCAAGGGAAAGGCCTTTTTTTTTCATATAAATCTCAGGATTGTTCAAATTCCTCTGTTCGTTAATCACTTCCTCGATGTCTTCTCGGGATTTATTGGCACAGGTTCAGAAAAATTGCACGCTAAATAAAATGAAATCGAGGAGATCGAAGAAACTAAAGAAAATTTCTTTTAAAATTGAATTTTACAAGGAGAAGCTTTCTTAAAGAATAATTCTCGGGTACTCTTATCAGAAGTAACAACGTTTATGTAACCTAATTAGAGTATTAGTTTGTATTATTGCCAAACGGAACAATTCGATAGCTACCAGCAATGACTAGCACGAACATTATCTCCGCGTTAACGACAGGTTACGAAACCGCAACATGAGCATTTGAAACGTCGCCTCTCCTATCTTTTCCTCCATTCTGGCCAGTCTAAACAGCTTCCAGCTTCGAAGTGGTCATCTGCTGACGTAGGTATATATCATACATTTCCTCGTCACGCTCAAGCAGCTTTCATTTTGGCAACGTCAGTGGTAGTATTGGACATTTCCTTCGCGTTTTCTTATCCTCTAACTTTTTTTCACTAACGAGACTCGATTAAAATCGTGCGTAACTTTGCTCGATTTGCGTCACGAGCGAAGGGTGAGTGACGCGATCCTGGGATTTCCCAACCGTTGGAGAAAGCAATAATTGCACGGTGCATGATTTCCTGTTGATAATACAAAATCCTTTTAAAAGGATAACTTGTAAAGATTTTTCAAATTCTTCTGTTCTTTCGTTCTTTCCTTTTTCAACGTTACAGGAAAATTTAATCGATGTCTCGTTTGATTTTTTCACCCGGTGAAATCTAACAGGTATTTTCTCACAAATAGAAAGTCATTTGTTGCGAGGAAAAAAAGTGGCGAACAGTTGTGTGATTTAGTAAGATAAATTGAGACCTAAATAACTTTTAATCGTAGGAAAAATGTCGTCTCGAGGAAGATTGTGTATTTTATTCCACAATCTTGTGTCCTTTTGAAGAAATTCGAAGTGGCTGATATAGCGATATTCTTCGTATAATTCAACCGGAGAGAAAAATATCAACCACTCAAGCTGTGTCTCGTTAATTCCATATTTAATCTTAGGTATCATCGAGCGTATGTACGATACTTCGCAGAAGCTCGAACTTTCCTTGTAATAACTGGAATTCCGCGTGTAACTTGTTTGTGCGAATGCGGTTTACGCGTACGATTATTTTTCTTTCCGTTTCACGCGTTGCATACGTATAGGAGTAATAACGAGACCCGTTTCAGCGGAATTACGATTCGTCTGATGACATTTCAATGTAACGCGACGCACGATCGCGAGTGTTACGTAGCTGATGCGAAAATTATTCTTGAATATCGACGATTGCGCGGGGCAAATAGTACGGCTAGGCGTTTCGCGATTTTTCACGAGCATACAGTGTGCGAGAAAAATTCTGCAACTCTCGGGTTAATCGTTTATCACGGTGAAATGGAAGATAAGAAAGGGAAAGCATGGTATTTTCATAAATTGGCAACTCTACCGTGTGACGTCAAATTTTGGAAAAGTTCGGAGGGTTAAAATTGACAAAAATTGTAGAACTCTGAGTTTAATTATTTATTATTGTGAAATGAAAGACAGCGAAACAGGAAAGCATGGTATTTTCATAAATTGGCAACTCTACCGTGTGACGTCAAATTTTGGAAAAGTTCGGAGGGTTAAAATTGACAAAAATTGTAGAACTCTGAGTTTAATCATTTATTATTGTGAAATGAAAGACAGTAGTAAAGGAAGCGTATACTTAAATAAATTAGCAACTGTTACTAACTAAATTACTGTGTAAGGTGAAACGTTCGAAAGATTTAAAATTGGAAAAGAAAAATGTGAAAAATATCAAACTACAAATTTTTGCAACACGAGACCAGGAATTTTTGTTACACGCTGTATTTATACGTTGACGCACTTGTGATAACAGGAACGAACGGTAGGTAATAATTTGTCGATAATTTGTGTTAGCTATAGAATTACCTCACGGTTATGTAAACGAAATTTTCGAAACAATGTTCCGGTTACAACAATGCTTAAGTTTCACGAAACACCGAACGAAATAATAATAATTTCTGAAAGAGAAATGATTAAAAAGAATGAAGTTGACAGAGGACGCGATACATCCAAGAGACCTGAAGTTAGATTTAATCTCTACAAAATATGACGATTGTGTTCCCTCGTTTATATTACGATTTGATTAAACGAATTAACAATAAAACGCGTTTAAGCATGAGCTACTTTTCCATTGTGCAACCAGTTTGGCCAGGTTATCTTTATCCTAGGTACCGACGATAAAAGATTGTAGCCTACAGGTGAACGTTTGCGCAAGCTTCGTGCTCCATACTCAACCAATAAGTTCCTTTTATCTCTTTCGTTTCTTTCCTTTTATCTCGTCGAAATCTGTTTTCTCTCTCTTTTACGAATTTTTAACCCTTTGCACTCGAAGGCCCTTCTTTCTCCAAGGAAGTAGCAAAAGTTAATGTAATTTTTTAAAACTAATATTTTCGTTACAAGTTGGTTCTTTCAAACTATTTCACTGCTGAGATCTCTAAACATGTAGCGAACAATTCACGGAGGTCCATAGACCTGCTGCCTTGGAAAAGATATAATGTCGCTTCTTAGTCGCCTCAAAGAGTGCAAAGGGTTAACAATATTCTGAATATTGGATTGGGAAAAAGTTTACAAAATAATCGAACTAAAAAACACCGTAGAAGAGGTAACGAAGAAGAAAACTATTCTCTTATCGTCTGTTTTTACATTCTTCATTGATGCTAATTTCTCAACTGATAAGCTCTGACGTTTGATTAGTTGACAGCAGTTCACGAACGTGAAACCGTCTTTCTCTTCGTTTCGTTCGAGTTTCTCTGCAATTGTTACTTAGACCTCGAGGTCCCTGTCCGTCCGTTGCCTCACAAATTCATCGCTCGAGTCAATTGAGAAACACAATTGTGTGTTCCCCACAAACGGAACATATATTCGCGTGTGTAATTTGGGCGATTCGTTTTTATTGGACGCAAGTGTCTTGAAAATTCCGAGGTCCTTTAACTTGAACTCCACAATAGATCTAACCTTCGTTTTGAGATCGATGGACATTCCGGCCAAGTTCTCGTCGTGTCAGCGAACTTTGAAGCTGTAATATAATTTGACGACTGTGCGTGTGTTCTGAGCTGAAGTAAATTTGAAAGCATCGTGAAAATTATCGGTTAAAAATGTTCGAACGCTGGATTAAATCTGGGAAAGTTTGAGAAATACAACGCTGTAACTATCGTTCTGCTATTTTCGCGGTTGCAAATATAGCACGGTTTATCTCATCTTATCACTTTGAAAATTCTCGGATCTATCAATAAGATTTCACTGACTTGAAGCTTCGAAAGAATGCCAAGAGAAAATAAAAGTCTCGTAATGGCATAGAAATACACCAGATTAGCGTAAAGTTAACATAGAACTCGTCGAATAGCGAATATCTCGTCGAATTGTCCACGCCTCGTTGAGGTGTGGAAATGGTAAACGATGTAAGTGCTAAAAGGAAGTATATTACACGTAAAGTGTGCATACAATTATACCGATACATTTTTTACCATTAATTTTCCCCTGAATCCATATAGATAGTAAATATTGAAAACGATGTAAGTGTAAGAAACAAGTAACCCGATACATTTTTTACCATTAATTTTCCCCTGAATCCATAAAGGCAGTAAACACAGAAAACGATGTGAGTGCCAAGAAAAAGTGTTCAGATGCACTTTTCACCATTTGTTTTCCCTTAGATTTGTAAAGACGGTAAACACTGTAAACGGTATAAATTCCCCAAATCTGCAAAAACACTGAACACCGAAAATCCACAGAATTCCCTCGACAAACGGCAAAAGTAGCAAAATGAAAAACCCGAAATTTCTCGTTCACACCGCAGATCTTCATCTCAGCCTCTTCCATAATTTAACATTTATCTCGTAACTCTTCGACTAGTACAAAACAACGAAATAGTAAGATTCGAATAGTAAACTTGGAAACAGTCGAAGCACCAGAAAACGGTAAAAAGAATATATTCTCTATCCGGACCTCGTCGAAGTGTAAATCCAGCAAGTTTACCTGGCGTGGAAGGAACGCGGAGCCATCGAAGCCCCTAATCGAATTTGCGATTCGACGAGGAAAGATTCGAGCCGGTAACACTTGTTTCACGAAGAAGAAATTTCGCCTGGGTTTCTTTCCATCCTTGGCTCGCTCACGTTATCTGGACCGGTCCCGCTCTCCGGCTCTCTTCCATCTTCATTCGCCTGCCCCGCCGTGAACCGGTTTCAAACTCGTCTTCGTGGCTTCTGGTAATCACTTGGCCGACCTTCTCCGGTTATTCGTCGCTGCTCGCCTGTGGGTAGAGTAGCTTGCTCGATCCACTGGGAACCACGGGCTTTTCCTAGGCGTTCATTGCTTTCAAGGTCATCAGCTCCCTCCTTCCGAATAAAAGCAGAAGTGACAGAAGACCGGCAGAAATGATTTTCGGCCCCCTTTTGCGACAGCGTTGCTCTCTTTCTGGACTTAGGGAACGAAATTCTGATGGTTATTATTCCACTGTACGCATCGAATTTCAAGGCCGAAAGGGTTCACGTTTCTCGGTGGAACAGTAATCTCCTTATACTCGAGAATTAACGGCTGTTTGAAGTTTTAACGAACCCGATCTCTCCGCCGCTTTGCCTCAGACTTTTTCAACGAGACTCCTGTTATCGGTTTGCTCGATTCAGTTTTGTTTAATAAACGTGTGCTACTGGTGGTGGTTATGAAATGGAGTTTAAATGATGTAACTTCTATTTTGGGATTGTTTGATTTTTCGGTGGGTTTCGAGAGATAGTTTTCACACTTGAGGAATTCTATTTTTGTTTTTTTTTTGAGAATCGGAGTTAGGAACTGAGAACACTTTGTGTACATTTGCACTGTGTTAGATTTATAGGAGCCTTTGTGTGGGAATTTCGATGGACTACCAAAGTTTCCAAATTGGAAACCAGTATATTGTGTCATAAAATTGCATTTAAGTAAGAGTTTATCGTGCCTCAGATCGTAAATCAGTAATTCCATTCTTCAAAATTATTATTAATATAAACGAGATGAAGTCCCAGAAGTGCACAAACAATTTAAATAAATTTCACAATTCTCCATTGTACACTAAAAATAATTGCTCGATGAAGTAAGACGACGATTTACGATTCACCAGAGTGTATCGGATAAACCAAAATTGTCGCAAATTTTCCTGATTTTCTATAATTTCACGGCTCGAGAATCGCGAGCGTGAAGTATGATTTCACTCGAGCCGTGAAATCCAGTTACAGATTTCATCAAGTTACGCTCGTCCGCGGAAATTTGTAACGCTTTACGCGTTTCCAGATGTTCTGCGTTTATTCATAAAATTAATTCCGCGAGTCGAAGGTTGCCGCGTTTCAAGCAGGGAATCGATTCGAGATTACGAAACGCCACTTGCACGTGCTATCTTTCACATAGATATATTTTTTTCTTCTTCCTCTGCGAGAGACGCGTGCTGTGCAGCGTCTCCTCCTGCTTTATTGTGCGGCGCTTAAACTTGTCACCGCACATTACGCCGTCATTCATCTAAATAATCGTCGCCGCTCTAAATCGTGTGATCGAATCGAGCCGCGTTTCGATTTTCTACCGATTCGTTTTTCGACCGAAGTCCAATTTATTTCTGAAAAACGACTCTTAATTCGTGTACACGTTACACTTCGAGTTTGAGACAATTTAACGATCTTTATTATCTTTATTAAAATTTGTCTTGTAAACTGCATAGTTTTAAATTTTCACTTAATTCTCTACCGAATCCTTCCTTTGAATCGTAAATAACTAAACTTGAGAATTTTGTGAAATTGAGAATTTTAAGAAATTTACTGTGTAATATTCTTGGTTCCTTATTTCCAACCTTATTTCCAATCGCTACGATGACCGATCGAGTTTCTCACGTTCCACAAGCGATCTATATGCACCTACTGTTTCGTTCTATTAAGTATAATAATTCTCTGTCAGCCTGAAAATATCAGTATTTTTCTCTCGTAATTTTCAATCAAATTTTCTCCACGATGACGACCCTTCTACTAAGGATCTCCGTATACATCGCCTCTATCCTTCGGTAAACTCGCAATCAGCGCGTTCTAAATCTTCGACAGCTTCCAGATTAATCCTAGTGCACACACTGTGCAGTATTTCTTTTCTTCTGACGGTCGTTTTCGAAACGGTTGATAAGGGGAATTGCGAATTACGATCGCAAATGTTTTCGTCTGCGTGTGAGAGAAAAGGAAGGAAAAATGCGCGCAAATCCCCCCGAAGATGATGCATTGTCGCGTTGCCTTCGTTATCGGTGCAATCATCGAATGCGAATTTTTCCCCCTGGTATAATCGTGTACTTTTCCGCGGTTCTTGGCGCCAGATGCATTATTTCGACAATTATTTTCTCGCCATTTTCGTACCGTCTAATCTACCCCGCTCGCTAGCTTTTGACGTATGGTATCGTCGTGACAGTCAGACGTTTAGTATATATTTGTCTTCCTTCCATTTGTACGACGATTATTGTGAAAATATTTATGGTAAAACGTCGCCGCGATAATTTAGCGACAATAATTTTCTCTGTTAATCAATGGTGCCATGAATTTTAAATATAAACTCCCACTGGTACATTTCTGGTTTTCTTTCTTTCACGAACATTCTTCTTCTTTTTAATTAAACATTCGTATCTGGTTTTCTGGGTCTGCTTATCAGTTCTTCTGTCTTCCACCTGAGTTCCCATAACAATGTACACGGTGACCCTGAATCGTGTGACGCTATTTTAGAATTATATCTGTAGCTTGAGAACATTCTAGAAAACCGGATCAAATATGACGAATGAAAAAAACATCAACATAATGGAATTTTAATAAGATAATTTCAGATTGATTACAATTATCTCGAGTTGAATTACTATACGTCCGAAGGTCTCGCCGGACGTTATCCTATTATTTTAATTGACCGATTGTTTACGCAAAAAGTTTCAGTTACAATTACGCAATTACACGTAGCAGAGTGTGCAGTAGACGTGAATACACTACGAGTTGGCGACAAAACTCGTCCGAATCTCGGATGATAAAGAACACTTTATCGAGCACAAGTACAAAGAGCGGAGTATTTGGTGTCCCGAAGTGTATTAGTGAAATTCGCGACCATGAAACACCCGATGCGAATAACGATCGCGCGTGTCGACCGTGTGTAATTAACGCAGCACATTATTGTCTTCCGTGAAAATCACAATGCACACTTTCATAACGCGTTTGTGAAATCATGCAAGAACGACACGCGTCGTTGAATAAAAACGCAGCATTTATTAATCGCGCTAATTACCCCAGCATCCTTTGAAATCGTCACAAGAGAAGAATTAAAAGAGAAAAAGGAAGGCAAGAAAGAAACTAACGATAGAACAACACTGCACACTCGATAAATTCCGAATTTTTATCCTTGGAACGATGACACAATTTCGAACAATAATCGATCGTCGCACGATTCTTATCTACGTCAGACAATTTAAACAATCCCGTACATTTGTCGTCTAATCTGAACGAACACGAACTATCGTAAATCACAGATAGCTTCGAAATTTGCAGAAGATGGTCGTTTTTTAATGAAGAACGAGTCTCTGGGATTAAACTAGGCCTCGACTTCCGGTTCGAATCGCGCGCCAGAGGATCACTTCGAACGTCCTCTCGTATCAGTTCGCGCATGCGCAGTTCTCGAGAATATTGATAAATCGATGAATGTTTTAATTTATGCAATAATTAATAGTTTCTACTCAAACGAAATAAGATACAGTTAATTAATTTGGGTTAATTCTGTAAAGGAATAATTTTCAGGGTTTTTTGATGATTTTTCACGAGAAAGGTCGGAGCGAAACGCGCGGGAATTTCAAATTTTCGCATTGTTCCACGGTGTTCCGTTACATAAGAAGGATCGACGTCGACAAAACGATCATGCAGTCGCGTGTACAACTCGTAATTCTCTTTTCCTCAAGGGTATCAAGTTTCTAAAGTATGTGTTTTTGCTAGCGGAGTTCCCGAGTCTCCGTATCCGGAGTTTCGCGAACAGATTCCATTACTCAGCGCGCGAGTTCGCCTCGAGCGATCGATGGGGTTGCTTTGTTTCGAGAATCGGGAAGGTTACACGGTTCTTGCGCGATCCTCGAACAAGTTAGCGGCGGTTTTGCACGACGAGAACCGGAAGAATCACCTGTTGCGTTTACGCTTACGAGCGCAGCTGGTCGTGAAAAATGGAAAATCTTTGACGTTGTTTCGCCGGCGAATTTTTCTTCTGTGGAATATCGTAATCTGGGGAGCGACGAAATTTGGGAAGTTAAATTAGAATTGAGCGTTGCATAAAATTGACGATAGTATTGGATAAATCTTTCGTTGGAAGAATGTTTTAATACTTTTGTTAGATGAGAGATAGCGAGGAGAAGAAAAGTGAAATTTGGAGGATTGTTAATAGAAACTTTCGAATTTAAGCCGTGTCTAATTATCTTCGATTGTTGGAGGTTAAATACTCAGGCTAAAATACTCAGTAAAATTTGTATTTTGCGTTGATTAATTTTTTACTGAAAAGTGAATATGATCGAAACAAAGAATGATTGATCTCGTTTTTGCCAGAGGAATGCAAAGCGAAAAAGTTGAAATGAAAAAATAGGAAGAAACGAAGATGTGTAAAGTAGGTAGAATTGTATGAATTTGAAGATAAGTAAACGATCGGACAATAAAATTGCCAGTTGAATAATTACGACGATTAGGAGCATTGTGTGAATTACAAATAGTACGCGGTTTCATTGTGATTGACAATTTTCAATTAGCTTGAAATTTACACTGTAAAATAGGAATATAAATCGTTTATGTAATCGTCAATTGAATTTGCCTTTTAACTGTTATCAAAAAATTGGACTTCTCTTCGACTTTAACTGGTCGACACGTTTCAGCACGTGTTTTTCCTTACATTTCCTTTAACAAGTACATATCGAGGCTAAATTAACATCATTTGCCGATCATATTTCACACCAATCTGACAAATCAGGTTTTTATTACCGGCTGATCTATCATTAGAACATGTCCAATCGTTCAATATCGATCGAGATGGAATTGATTTGAAGCTACTTATATATTTTAGCTCACCGTCTTGATTTCCATATCAGTTGGATCGTATCACTTTTTGAATATCTTATCAATTAGCGCTGCTACTTAACCATCTAATACTTTGTTCGTGCAAAGTCGAAGCGATCGAATCAATCAGCTGGTCGCATAAGCTAATTTCAAATCACGTGCAAGATAAACCCTTAAACACACAGTAATATACATTTGACGAAGAATAATGTAGGTACCATATTCTTTACAATTTCGGTCACACTGAAATATGAGTTCAATTTTTTTTTTTGAAACTTCCTAATTTTTCTTTAATACACAACGGTAGGTTTATGTCAGCAACTCCATTTTAACAATGAAACTGTTAATTCACAAGGTTACAACTGAGATTAGAATGAACTCTCTCGCAGTATTCTGAAATAATGAAAAATTAATATTGTCACTTTCCTTCTATTGGTAATTGAAGTCTTGAATGGCACATTTTAAAGCACCTAATAAATCTACCTATGCAGTTTCACTTAATATATAAATCTCCACTGTTTCATAACATAATCCTTAACCCCAATACCAGGAATGTTAAAAAAGAAAAGCTGACATTTCTTCTAATCTCTCTCAAATTGAACTAGTACCATTAAAAAAAAGAAAAGAGCAGCCTACACTTTAATTTTCGTAGATCTTCAATAACCCGTCCAAAACGAGAACAACTTGTCACCCATCAGAAGGAGTCGATTGCACGCTGTTAGACTCGTTGGTACGCGAGTACACTCACCTGCGCGTCACCTCTCCGTTGCGTCTCGCTTTCGTGTCGCGTTGAACGGCGAGACGAGGACGACGTAGGCTGAAAAAAGCAGGAAGCCGAGGAAAAAAGGAAAAAAAGAGAGAAAAAAAAGGAGCAACGCGTCACGAGAAAATCCAACGCTCGCGCGTTCGCGTGGAACGAGTGGTGGAAAGACGAGTAGTAGTAGCAGCAAGCGGCTGAAATCCCCCGTTTGCAAAGTAGTTCTCCAGTGACGTCACAGACGATCCACGGGCCCAAAGGCATCGTCCAATGGCCGCGCGACGCCGCTGGTGGGGCTTCAGCTTTCGTCTGCACGCGCTATAAAGCCCCACTAATTGTCCACGCGGCGTACAGTCCGTGCGTGCCGCCTTTTAAACGACGATGTAGCGCGGCCTCCGAAAAATCGGGGATCTCGTGCACTCGCGTCGGCCAAGATCACTGTCACGATCGAGATCGAAGCACGTGTTCCGTCTGTAGGATCACGGGGAATCGTTGCGATCTGAGCCACCATTTTCTCTCTCGTCGGTGGAAAAACAGGACCTGAGAAGAGAAAGAAGACGAGGAAGAGGAAGATTGTGAAGAAAGTTGTACCGAGTCCTTCTTCGCTCGTTCGTTTGCTTCAACGACCTTTTTGTGTTCACCCGAGACTATTTTAGTTCTTTTTTTTTTTTTGCATCGAAAGACTGTGTGATACGGTGTGCCAAGTGAAATTTCACGTTCCAGTTGGACAATCGTAGAGGAGAAAAGGTAAACTATCGTCGGTGTGTCTCGTGAATGCTTGTAAATCTTGGATCGTTTCGTTGTTATCTGTTTTATCGTGTACTTAGGAGGAGCTAGATCTTCTTATCTACTTTTTCGTCGATAGTTGGATCGAATCTGTGTTTAGAGCGAGAAGATTTCTCTCGCGAAACTTTGACCTCTTTCGTGATCTCGGATAAATTCACGCAAGATTTTCTTACTTTTCCAACGATAGTTGAGAATCTGTTGGAATAAGAAAAATTCTCTCACATCCGCTTCTCTCCACTAAAATACCATTCACGACAGGTTCTATCACGACCCTGGCTATCTGTAAAGATAAACATCGTCAAGCAGAGTTTCGTTTCCTCTCGACATCACGGTTCATTAATTCCCTTCTCGCGTACCGTCACAGTTCTAACGGCAACTTCATAAAATCCACGTGCAACCCTTTTGTAACCGTAGCAAACGTCACTCCTGTAATCTGATCACGATCAGTAAGAGGCAGAGCGAGAGAGATATCCATTATCCTGGAACGAGCGGTTCGAACATGCCAATTAACCAGCAAGAACAAAGTGATCATGAGTCATGTAGTTATCTATATTCGTTTACCACTTCCTTTCTTCATTTTCCCCGTAGAAAAGGCAAGAAAAGACAAGGAAAAGAGCAACACAGAGGGGCTCGGCTAAGAGGCTCGGTTGGCTCCAAGTGAAACCTTCGATCGAGTCGTTCTACTTTTTCCATTATTATACACGTTCCGCAGGATCGAAGAAACGATCACGCTTATGCATCGATGAATTTCAATGGCGCGCGAGTCTCGCGATCGCGATCGCTTTCCCCCGGATCGATCGTTGCCGAGAATATCACGTATGCTAAATCATGTATCTATGCTAGCTCCGATCCTTCCATTAATTAGTAGCTCTTCTGGGATACCCAAGCTGTTTCAAGGTCCGCACTTTTGTGTAACCGGTTATCGAGGAACATGGACGAGTGAGATCGAGAGATAACGATCGTCCTGAAATCTCGCTCGAATCTGTCGTTTTAACGAGGATCGTTGAAAGTGTGAATTTTAATCGGAGCATTGGAGAAAAGTTATCGTTCCTCTTAGGAAAATTTGAAGATTTCTCTGGAACCTTCATTCTTTGGTTTTTAATAATGTTCCTTTTTTTCCCCGTTGTCTTTTATTAATTATGTCGAGTGTCGAGAATCTGTCATTGATGACTTTTTACTTCATTATTCATACTGGAAGATGTATGAGACACACGCTTCCTTGTTTTCCTTTTCAGACAGGTTGCTAACGGTTCATGGAAATTTTTCATTTTCCATCGCATAATTCAGAGGCTAGATTTTACGAAAGTTTCTTTTCTAATAATGTTGAGCGTTAGAGTTCACTCGATGGTAAATGAAATTTAGCGCTTGTATTTGGATAAAAATGTGTTCGTTTTACTGCACGGTTCGCGTGCGAACCGGAAATCAGTGTTAACCCGGCTGATCGTTGTTCAACGCGAACAGTTCATCGCGAATCACTGGTTCGTACACAGACACGTTGTTTGTTCAACCTGTTTCACAGCGAGTCGAATTTTTTTTTATCGAAGAAAATGTATTTTAACGGCCGTATAGCTTACACGCGATAATTGCACGGTGATAAGGATCTGTTATTAATGCGTTAGCGCTTAAAACGTGCTGGCTTTACATAAACGGAAAGTACAGGTAATTGACAATTTAAGTACCATTATTTCCACTTACGTCCACTTTACAATCTCCTTTCTTTTTTTTCTTTTTCTTTCTTTTCCTCTATTTTATACACGTATATTTCACACTTAATTGCCTTGTGATTAAATTTTACACGAATTTTAATCGATAATTTCAGGACAATTATTCCCCGTTTATGTGCACTTGAGAATCTCTTTTGCTCCTTCTAACACGCATACATTCTTTTTTTAAAGAAAATTTACATTTTACATTGAATTACGTTATCGTTAAATTTTACATGCATATTTTTAAATTTGCACTAGAGAATAATCGATAATTTGAGGACAATTATTACCATTTACGTATACTTTAGAATCTCCTCTCTTTCTTCTTTCGTTTCAAATACCTAAATCTTTTCTAAAGGAAAAATTGATATTTTACATTTAATCGTGTTTCAATTAGACGGTTACAAGGAAATGTTTAAATTGGAGAATAACAAGAGGCGATGATTGTGTTTGATTGATTGGCCCTCTCGAACGCTATTATTCACCTAATTCGTTACGTGAAGATTTTCCTCTTCACGGAACAAGTTTCCGTGGTGCGATGCATTGCGAAACGCATCATGCTAACCGCGAAATACTTTATGCAAATTTCACCGAGCCCGTAGAAAATAGCAGTTATGTCACGGACTCCGTCGTTTCCGGTTCTCTCGTCATTAGCGTTCTTTTTTATCTAATTCACATGGTGTCCGTCACGAATGCCAATTATTGACCGCAATAAATAGCCATCTCGTCTTATGAAACATTTATGGGTTTATCGTTAAGCTCGAAGCGCTTTTTTTTTGTTTTTTCTTACACGATTTCATCGAAGGAGATCGTCTCGAATGTTTCGCGAAGAATCGAAAGAGGAGAGTTATTAGTTAAACGTGTGTCTAATATCGGAAGCAATTTGCGAAATTGAGATTTCAATCGAGTTAACAGCAGAGTGTGAATAACATTCCCAAGAAAAACTGCCATGCAAAAGGGATTTCTCTTTGGGGATAAAAAGATCTGTTAGAGGATATGGGTGATTGGAAAAAGCGTTTAATTAGCGGTATATTAGAAACCGAATTGCTGAAGGAAGCGAAGCTTTCGAGTATGTTTTACCGTGGGAGTGTTAATCCAGCGTTCATAATACCGACCTTCGTGGATTGAATGTGAGTAATGAGTTATTAATGGTGTCAGATTTCTTTCTTTGAATATTTGAGTTTTAATAAAAAATGTAAAGAGTCAGTTGCAAATTGTCGTACTTTTGATAAGTGATCTGTTCGATAGATTTCTATGGGAAGAAAGGAATTATAACGTTTCTCAGGGTGAACTGGAACACAGAGTATGGTCACTTTGCTATTTAAATGAATTTTCTTGGACGTTAATTGCAATTTGCATATCCTGCAGCATGCATTGTAAAGAAATATCGCCATGTTAGTTGTAATTCGCTTGATTTTTTCCCCGATTTTTCTGTTAACCATAACAGGATCGAATGTTCTCTTCCGTTAAGAAGGATAATCGAAGATACAGTATCAGAATAGAAAAGCAACAACCTTGCAAAAATGATCAAGGATTTTTCTTTCCTCCTCCTCCTCTCTGTCAAATCGCACAATTTATTTCACCTTTTTTCAACTTCATTTCACCTTGAATTCACAACCTCCATGAATTATAAAAAAAAACGTGGAATATCATTCGATCAACCATAATGATATCCTTATCTTTTCAACAGTTTATTTAAACTTCCACTCAACAATGTAGTTCGCTTCACCTTGATCCCCAGTTTCCTGCAACTATTAAAATAGAAAGATAGAAACAGACTGATAAGTGGGATAAATATTATGCAGATAACTATAATATTCCATGAGCGGTAACAAGAGGAAAATGATAAGCAATTTCTGTATCAGATAAGGAAGTTGTGTTGGTTCGTCTGAAGTTCGTTCCCAGAAAAACAGTTTGATTCGCCTTGACCTTGGTCTGAACGTGTAACACGTAAATCGAGTTGAGTAACTGGAGGATCGTTAATTCACAGAGACCGAGATAATGACAGTCATGGTGGAGTCTGTGAAAGCTGAAGAGGGCGAACGCCCGAAGATCGAGACCTTTGACGACATCCTACCGTACGTAGGCGAGGCCGGCCGCTACCAATGGTTCCTTTTCATCGTACTCCTGCCCTTCACCTTCGTGTACGCGTTCCTCTACTTCACGCAGTTCTTCATCACGCTGGTGCCAGCGGAGCATTGGTGCACCGTACCAGACTTCGAACGATGGAACCTCACCGAGGATGAACAGTGAGTGCATATTTTGCCGACTTTCGATTTTTATCGATTATGGCGGTATGACGGTGTTGGTGGGTTTTGCGTTGGGAAGAATGGATCGTGGGAGAGGGGTTTCTGAGGGGTTGGGAGTTTGGGAGAGTGAAGATTTGGAAATTGGATGTTTGAAGATTTGGAAATTTGAAAGTTTGGAGATTCGAAAATTTGAAAATTTAGAAATTTGAGAGATTGAGAATTTAGAGATTTGAAAGTTTGGCCTTTGGAAAATTTGAGAGTTTGAAAGTTTGAAAATTTGAGAGATTGAGAATTTAGAGATTTGAAAGTTTGGAAATTGGAAAATTTGAAAATTTAGAAATTTGAGAGATTGAGAATTTAGAGATTTGAAAGTTTGGAAATTGGAAAATTTGAGAGACTGAAAGTGAAAATTCGAGAATTTAGAGATTTGAAAGTTTAGAAATTGGAAAATTTGAGAGTTTGAGAGTTTGAAAATTTGAGAGATTCGAGATTTGAAAGTTTGGAAATTTCAAAATTTGAGAGTTTAGAGATTCCAAAGTTTGGAGATTTGAAAGTTTGAGAGTCCAAAACTACAGAGCTTCGAAAACTCGATAATTTCCAACAAACCAGAAAACTCCATTACACAACAAATCATTCAGATCGCGCGTGAATCTCACCGAAGAACAACCGCAATGCAATTCGCAACAGATCAATACGCGTTATCATTAAAGATTCCATTCGGTTGCTATAATTAACCGTTAACCGCAAAGAACGATCTGTGTGATTCATTCAATCACGTGCTGTACGTAGATCAAGCTCAAGCATTCTCACCACCTCTTATCGTATTCCCGACCAGGTGGCAATGAATACTTCCCAATAACAAAATCTCTCATTTACACGGAAATTTCCACGCTCTGTTTTCATTGATAACGCTTATCAATTCCACGACAATTTCCTACTTTGTATCGTAATATTAGCAATGCAACAACTTTCATTCTTTCCAACAAATCACTCGAAACGAACGTCTACTGTCGTTCTTAGCCGACCGTCGACAAACGGGAACTTCCGTGTGTCTCGTTTCTAAGAACGCTTGGGAATCACTGGTGAAAGGAAAACGTAGCAAATACACGATCTCTGTGGCTCGATTCCAAGGAATCGTTTCTTGCTCTAGAACTTTTCACGCGTCGTCGTGTCAATCGTGGAAAACCGTCCTGTGTTTTCCCCACTGAATCACAACTGGCAAACGCGAAACTATGCGTACACTCGGTGATTTCCTAAGCGTTCGATGGATCGTCGGAAACCAGTTTGGTCGACGACCTCCGGCAGATTCTAGACGTCGACGTTCCGCGAACTGGCCAGGCTAGGAAATTCTTTCTTGTTTCGAGCAACAGCTTTGCATCTCCGCGCGGCGTTTATTCGCCTGGGAATAGACACACCGAAACGTGCCACGATCTGCCAATTAAATCTGTACACAATCGAAGTGTCTGTGTATGCGATGAGACTTAAGCGTCCTTCACCTTCACTTTTCTGTCTATTTCTAACGCTCCACGTTTCGTTTTTTTCCCCTCTTCTCTCGATGTTTTTTCAGTGTAATTGTTTGTGTACGATGAGACGAGATTTTTTGAGAGTTGAACTGTGCGACATTTTTGTGAATTTTGGGGTTACGTGGGCTCGAGGGAAGGAAGATTTTTGGAGATTTGAAATGGAGATGTTGAGAGTTGTGGTTCTTGTTGGTTTTGTAGGTTGAAGTTTTATGGTGGTTATGGAAGTAACATGTGCAATTCTATTTTTGCGTAGGATCGCTTTAGCAATACCTCCAGCGTCGACGGAAGAGCTGAAGATCGAAGGAGCGACCGCGTTTTCACGATGCAACATGTACAATGTGAACTACACTGAAATATTGGAGAAAGGTATCAGACAGTCGGACCCATCCTGGCCGATCAAACCGTGTCAGAATGGATGGACGTTTAATCATACGATGATACCGTACAAGTCGATAGCTGTCGAGGTGAGTTCTCAAATACTTTCTATTCTGCTCAGATAGGAGAAAAGTTTTGCTGGAAATTGATCGAAATTTTGAGCTTGAGAATTTGAAAATTTGGAGGTTTGAAAGTTCGAAGGGTCGAAAGTTTAGAAATTTGAAAATTTGAAAGTTCGAAGATTTGAAAGTTTGAAAATTGGAAAGTTTGAAGGATCGAAAGTTTCAAAATTTGAAAGTTGGAAAGTTTGAAGATTTGAAACTTTGAAAGTTGGAGAGTTTGAAGATTTGAAACTTTGAAACTCTGAAACTTTAAAACTTCGAAATTTTGAACGTTTGAAAATTTAAAAACTGGTAACTTGAGTGCTGAAAAATTCGAAGTTTCCTCGTCTTAACATAAAGTTCACACAATTCTCGATAAGTTAAGGAATCTTTCAAATTTTTTCGACCATCGTTCGCTGAATATTCCGAGTGCAATTTTCTGAAGCTGCTCGACGACCGAGAATAACGCAACCATTTAGAAAAAGTGTCCTTGTTGACTGTACAAGCCTAGACGTAGGTGTAATTACTTATTGTACTGGCTGCTTTATATCAGAGCTCGTTTAGAGCAGTACGTAAAATTAAGCTCGTCATTCTTTACTGCTAATGCACTTTGGCAGAAGAGATTACGATATCTGTAACATTACGAAACGCTTAAAAGCTAGGCAAGCATTAAGGCAAAATTGCGTATGTTTTGGAAAATAATATAATAATGGCTTTTCAAACACTCTTACTCATATGTAACTAAAAAAAAAAGCTCTTAGTTAACACAAAGTAAAATATAATTAAGAGTAATTAATTCTACTACTTTTTCTTTAATTACGAAAATAATTACACTCAAGCGAAAGAAATAATTGCTTCCCAATAGAAAAAGAAAATTAACATAAAAAGTACAAAAGAGACAGACAGCTGTTGTTCTAATATCATTTATTCAATAAATCTCACAATTTATCAATTTTTCCACACAATTACACACTTGTCCCATCGTTCTACTAGCTTTCCTATACCAGCAGCAAAGAAACTCTTTGTCTGTGCCAGTTTTGCACATTGGTTTCCACTTGTTCGTTTCTGTGAAACTTGATTCCACAAGAGGGGAATCAAGCCTGAAGAAATCTGACGGGGCGAGATCTGGACTGTAAAGCGAATGTGGTAGAACCTCCCAACCCAATTTATCCTAACTCTTCAATTTTTTAAACAACCCTTCTAAATTAATAACAGAAATACCACTCGTCGAATGACCCTCGTACTTTTCAAATCTTCCTCGAATTCAATCGTAGATTTAAGGCTTTCACAGCCCTGAGCATAATTGTTATTAAAAATTTCGCGTGTAAAAAGTAGATATTTCGTAAGATCGAAGATTTAAATCGTTAGAAAATAATGAAAATTAAATTATTCAATTGTACCATATCCAAGATACACAAATCGTCCATTCCTCAGCTTCCTCCCTTCGATTTCTACAATTTCCACGATTTCGCGATATTTTCACTCCGAGCATAATCGACTCCACTGTAAGGCAGCCCTTTTTCCACTTTAAAACTGTAGTATCCGGGCCTCCGTACTCAAATAGGAAACCTCGAAGGGAGAATACAGAGGGTGTGGTTGGCGTAGCGCGCAAAGCCTCTGCCTACTAGCCGAAGGTCCCGGGTTCGATTCCCGTTAGGGGTCCCTCAAAATTTTTCCATCGATTCCTACAAAACACGCACACAAATCGTTCGTTCTTCGGCTCTTCGTTGCACTCCCTTGGATTCTTAATCGACTCCGCTATAACGCAGCCCCTTTTTCTACTTAGCTGGAGTGGGTCTGCGACCATGCATTCCTCGGCTCGGCAGCCCAGTCTGCCTTCTTCGTGGGCAGCATGCTTGGCGGGCTGATATTCGGCTACATAGCCGACCGTCATGGCCGAATTCCAGCGTTGGTCGCGTGCAACGCGGTTGGTTTCATCGCTTCCATTGGCACCGCGTTCTGCAACAGCTTCTGGAGCTTCTGTCTGGCGCGATTGGTCGTCGGTACTTCCTTCGACAACTGCTTCAACGTGCTCTTCATCATCGGTGAGTCATGGAAAATGAATTACGAACGAAAACAAGCAATTAACGCGTGGAGAGAGAGAGAGAGAAAAATGGAACGAGCATGAGTCATGGAAAATGAATTACGAACGAAAACAAGCAATTAACGCGTGGAGAGAGAGAGAGAGAGAAAAATGGAACGAGCGAACTGTGATTTATAATAGTGTGATGGATTGGTAACGTGGTTTTTATGTAACGATTAACGGTGAAACGAGTTTGCTGGAAAGAGGTTTGTTGAGCTTGAACGACGTCGTTGAACGATAATCTGGAGAACACCGAGGTTCTTCTTCTTTCTTCGTTCAGATAAGGCTTTAATTTGGGAGACGAAATATTTGTAAATTTGTCAATTTATATGATTTGTGAGGTATTAGAGTGAATACTGCGAAGGAATATATTTTTTGACAATTATTGTCTAGCAAAGTTTCTTAGATCTAGTTGTGAAATTGAATAAAATTGCCTTACTTACTTGGAATTTCGTTAGAATAAAAATTTTTTAATTATCGAGTATATTGGAATAAAAATTTTTCAATTTTCGAGTAGATTAGAACTTAAATTTCTGAGTACATTGGAATTTAAATTTTTCAATTTTCGAGTATATCGGAACTCCGATCTTTGAATTACTTCTATGACCAATAGTCTGCAATAACAATCTCATAATTATTTCGTATATAGAACAATTGAGTTTCACATTCAAATTCGTTTAAATTCTTTTTAGAATACTCCCGATAATTTGACGATACTTTATGTCATATCCCTCTCGTCAAACACGTATAGAACGAACTTAATCCCAAAACCACACTGCTACACTTTATCGAAAGAAGAAAAACAAATGAATCACGAAACAAGGAAATTGCATACTTCTACCAAAAGACGAAAATAAATAAGGAAACTTTTTGGCAGGAGGAATGATTTATGTTCACATTTACAGCCATTTAATCGCGTATGTACTCTTCGCTATAATCAAATAACGATGTCGTAAATCTCGTTACAGTGATCGAGTATGTCGGCCCGAAATACAGAACACTGGTGGCGAACATGTCTTTCGGTCTTTATTTCGCTGCAGCAGCGAGTCTTCTGCCATGGATCGCTTACTGGATCGCGAATTGGAGGATCCTCAGCATAGTCACCGCGTGTCCTATGGTGTTTGCCTTGTTAGCGCCGTGGATCGTTCCCGAAAGTGCACGGTAATTTTTAAAATAATTTCATTTTTTTAGATAAATTCCACACTTTTGTTTCATTCGAACCGCAAAATTAACGAGATATGGTAATTCACGCGGAAAAAGTCGATAGAAACATATCGATAATAATTCTTTCTACTTTAGTCTTCCTTTGCACAGATTTTACGCGAACATTTCTCTTTTAACGAAGTCTCCATTTCTGAGAAACTCCTGTGTACCTTCGTTGGCACGTCGAAAGCCTGTTAATTCATATTTTTTTCTCACTTTTTATTAACTAATTTCTCTGTGCCAGCATAATTTCAAAATTAACTCCTCTCTCGAACGAGCAGCGAAGAATTCGCAAGGTTAACTTCTTATCCGCGATTAAACGCTGCGTTTTTTGCTGCGCCGAATGAGATTGTCGTTTTTGAAACGAGTTCGACAACTCTGGGTACACGGTACAGCGTTCGAAATAGAGAAAAACGAGTCATCCTGTCGACAGATAGAAATTAGAAATAGAAAATTTTCTTTGGTCGTGGTTTCACAACGTTTCCCTGCTTTCGTGTCCTCGCGTAGTTGGTACATCACCAGCGGGAAGATCGACAAAGCGATCGAGATGTTGAAGAAGTTCGCGAAAGTGAACGGGAAAGAGGTGAAGCAGGAGATATTCGACGAGTTCGAAAAGAGCTGCAGATCTATGAACGAGAAGGACCAGTCGCACAATCAGTACACCGTCCTGCATCTGTTCAAGTTGCCACGACTCGGTCGTATCACCATCATGCTTGTCATTTATTGGTGAGAGAAAAGTTTGATCTCTTCTTTGTTTATTTTCATTGGTAATTAATAGATTGTGAATTTTTACGCAAATTCATATTTTTGTCGAATCTAGATAGGCAATTATTCACTCGGTAAATTATAACGAGTACTATATTTCGTATTTATTATTACATTCCGTGTACTTTTGTGCCTCCAAATTTTCCATAAACGCATAAAAATCCACAGTCTAGTGATTAACATCGCACCTCTTCGAAATTGCTTTGAAAAACAGAAAAAAAGGATCGATGTGTAAAAGCAAAGTTACACTTTTCAAAAAAAGAATTAATTATAATTTCATAAAGTTTAACTGTAAAATCCACTCATCCTTCGCGTCATCCATATTAATGATCCTCTATTTTCACAGAGAATTATGTCGAAGTAGAGGTAAATTACCATGAGTAGGACGTAAATTATGTCGCCATAAATATTAAACAAGTGTATTAAACACTTTTATGTATGTACATAGCGAAGAGAGCGATC
This sequence comes from Habropoda laboriosa, assembly GCF_001263275.1. Taxonomy (NCBI): domain Eukaryota; kingdom Metazoa; phylum Arthropoda; class Insecta; order Hymenoptera; family Apidae; genus Habropoda; species Habropoda laboriosa. The sequence goes on along the minus strand of NW_017100161.1, from coordinate 422,274 downwards.
GAGGATAATGTTGGACGTGTGACACTCGATATTAATAAATCTCGATCGACTCTATTTCTAGGCTGCTTATGGTGTGGGTATTCGACGGCCACGTATGGAACATGAAACTTCTCGATCCTGACGTCTTCATGTCGTTCTCGCTGGCCTCACTCACGGAACTTCCGGCCGCCATTCTGCTCGCCGTCTTCCTCGACAGATGGGGAAGACGATGGATGGGTTTCGCGTCGATGTTCCTCTGTGGCGTTTTCTCTTTTCTTGCCCTAAGCACCCCTCATGGTAAGTTTTTTTCTTCTTTCTTTCTTTTTCCCCTCCTCTTTCATTCTTCTTCTTTTTTCTCTCCGTCTGTTTGATGGATCACTTGTCAATGGAAATTATCCAATAATATACGAGGAGAGACATTGAGAAGACGGGTGGAATCTGATAGAGAAATTCCTGTTTTATCGATTCACGGTAAAAAGCAGATTTTACGCAGTTGTAAAAGATTGAACGATTTTGTACAAGCGCATAACCAAGGAAAGAAATATGCGTGGACACGCTGCGAGGTAGAGTGACTTTTTTTTAACCCCTTCGCTGCGATTTTCGAAATATTTGAATGTTGAAATTCTAGAATTTGTCGTTTCTAAGTTTCTTTTGCTAAGGTGGAAGCGCGCAAAGGACAAACTTTCGAAAAGCAGTGAGAGGGTTAAAGTCGGACCGAACGATTTGAGATTTTTACGGAAGTTGGAATTACTTTACTGTATGACGTGTAAACAAATTTTTGAAAATATTCAAGTCTGTCGGAATCGCGAAGGAAATAACGAAAGTCGCTTTTTACAACTTTCTTATTTTCAGCTCGCAATGAAAATTTGAAAAATACGTTTTGTAGATTTATTCCAGTCACAGTTGCGTCGAATTTTCAAAAACTTTTTCACACGTCGTGTATTGCGGTAAACTAATCGTAACGTTTTCAAAGAACTCAAGTCGTCTGGTCCAATTTCTAAAAGATTTATTCTGTTTCGAAGGGTGTCCACGTATTTCTGTCCCTGACTGTATAGTAGAGTAATTTTTTTTATTATTCGACGAGGGTGAAGATAAATGGAAATTTTTATGTGTATCAGAGAGAAGATAAATCGAGATTTTTTATGAGATTGTTGAAGATGGAAGAGTAGCGATGTCTGTATTAAAAATGGTTCCTGAAAGGGTTCGGAATAATGGACAGTGTTTGAATAAAAATTGTGCAAAATTACACTCTCTGTTTGCAGATTCGATTCGTTCTTTCTATCTTTTACGTCTAGCTAACGTCAGCCAGAAATCTCCACGTGCATTCGAAGAAATCATCGAAACCCTGATAACGTGGAATAAACACTCTTCCTCGATTTCACAGCTAACCAAACACACTGACCAGACTGACACACTTGGCCAGTGTTTAGTTACACTGATCAAACGTACCTTAGCATTCACAGAATCCTACTCTCTCCTGTATCTACTCTCCTAAAAGTCGACCAATAACCTGTAATTCCAACATTGCAGCAGAGATAAATCCTTTGAAATTTCCATTTTATCGGCAATTCAAATACTTCATTTGACGATTTTTCTGCTCACTTTTTTCTGCTATATTAAGTAAAAAAAAGCTAATATATTATAGATGAATTATTAGGCGTGGAAATGAATTCTTTACGACTCTATTCGCATAATTAATTCAAAGCCGGCGAGACTCTATCGCGGTGGAGTTCTCAAGCTACCCAGAAAAATGGCATAAAAAATAGTGGATATTATTTGAACTGATTGATCTGTTTTCATTTTCTTTAAAAAAAAAAAAGTTGGAATTAAACTGACTGTTTCTTACTAACAGCACTCTTTTTTATCGCACATTCACCAGAATCTGTGCCACGAGTCTGTCAATTATTCAATTGTACTTTTTTACCCGTCTACTTTTCTCCTTTCGTTCAAACATGAGATAAACTGTTCCAACTAATTAAATTCCTCTTACGTAAAGATTACAGAACAAGCGAAATCCTTGACCTCTTCCATGGAAACTGGTTAAATGAACTTGCTTGCTTATCGAAAGAAAGAGCGTTCCGAATAAGTCGGTGAATGTTAAACGACAGTGTATTAATAACTATCTTTCGTTGATAAGGGAACTTTAAAATACTCTCGATTCTCTGGTGAACAGAGTTCAAGCTTAGATGATTTGAACTCGAAATTCTTTTTTTTTAATTTTCTTCTCAATAACTCCCTATTACTTCAAGAATTTTATTTGAAATGCACTTCGAAAGGAACCGAAATTTTTTCACTAATTATATCGAAAATAGCATTAACCCCTTAACGTATGATTTCTTTTCTGACGATGCATCTAAGCGTCAGCCATTTTCTGTTTTAATACTGTATTCAAGTAACAAAAGGTAATCTGTTACAGATTAATTACATTCAGTAATCCTCAGTGTTACAAATTAAAAGGAAAGTTAGGATTAGGTTTCATTTTTCTTATCAACGTAACCATTTTCGTCACATTAGGACCAGAATCTCTGCCACCAGTTGTTATAGGTTAAAGCAGTGGTTCCCAACCTTTTCTAAAGTGCGGAACCCTATTGTGAGTCAAATTTTCTGACGGAACGCTTACTATTAAAATGAAATAAGTTTGTTGTCTATAGTAAATCAGGAGCAAGTTAAATATGTTTCTCCTAAAATTTTCAAATGGTTTTCTCATTTGTAAGTAAATAAATCTGAAGCATCTTTCACACACAGACGGTAATTTTACGTACGATAACAATAGCAATACCTTGCAATTTATCCAATTACCGCTGATGCGGCTCAAAATATTACAAAATATATTTCGCGTCGCTCTCTCCCGATAAACTAATGTCCAGAGTTCCACTAAAGTCGAGTGTGTTATAACTGTTGCGTGCGCTTCGAAAGCTAAACGAGTTCTTTTTTTCGAGTGTCTATGTTCGCTCTTTTATTAACTAGGTGTGTGTTGTGATTGATTTTTTCGGGATGCTTGAGGGGTGTCTGTCTGATGGTGCGGAAGTGGGGAAATTGTTGTTACATAGATTTGTTATATTGCTGTGTACATAGGATTACTGGTGTCGAGGATCTGTTTCATGTGGTGTCCGGATGTAGGGTGTAGAGTGTTCGAAATTTTTACTGTAATGAAGCAATTGACGGACCGTGCCGGCTAAGACTTCTCTTTACAAATACTCCGCGAACAACCGCGAAACACTTTCGAAATGTTTACGGAGCACAGGTTGAGAACTACTGGGTTAAAGGGTTAAGGGTCGTATATATGTGTCTCTATTGCTCGTCCAGGTAAAAAAAGGAATATTGTGCAAAATATGATACATATTTAAACTGGCAGTTTAAAAATTACTTCATTCATGAATGACGAATGAACAAAACTTACGTCGAGTCACATCCGACGAAGGGTAAGTCCAAAGGGTTAATCGCTCGAAGAGTATTTCGAGATGGGATGGTATTTGGTTTTTAATTGGACCAGGGAGCACACGAAGCTCGCGCATCGCGCTTGGAATGCGACGTTCCCGGCATTTACATATTTCTCAACTTGTTCAAGGTGCGCCAACGGTCACCATGGCGATCATTGCGCGTCTTGGAGTGAATATCGCGGCGAATATCGGTTTCCAATACGCTGCGGAGATGCTGCCTACAGTGGTGAGAGCGCAAGGTGTATCTTTGATCCATATAATCGGCTACGTCGCTCATATTTTGGGACCGTACATAATCTACCTGGTAAGAGTGAAGATGAATCTCGGAGAAATTGTCTGTTTTCCGAGCAAAGGAGAATGATCGTTTCTTATATTTCACAATGGAGATTAATAATCTGTGCTCGTCTCGCGAACAGTTTCCTGGACGCGAAAGAAAACGACCTTGCGATTCATGGAATGTGAAATACGAAATCCTTTCTACGCTTCTCGCTGAAAAGTTGGCGATGAAAGAGTTGAGAAGTTCTTTGAAAAATTCCATTAAAAAATGGTCCGTTTTGTCGTTGAAGGGGAAAACACGTTTGCTTCTTTTCTCCTTCTTTTTCTTCGTTCCCTAGACACTGTGTTTTGAGAAGAGTATCGAAAGGAAAATAGCTGTCTTTGTGTCAGAAAGTACAGTGCCTCTCTCGAGAGGTTCAATTCTCAGATTTACACAGTGTGGATCCGAAATTGAATATTTTAAAAATTTTGAAAAAAGAAATCACCTCTTTTTACAAATATTTTACACAATTTTGGGATTCTTGATATTCACCTTTTTATCTGTTACTTTTGGCCGTTTTTCGGACCATAAGTTCGTGCCGAAAGTGAAAACTATTTTAACGAATTATCCAAGGAAATGCTAATGATCTTATATCAACAAAGAAGTAGAAAAGATTTGTGGAATGAGAAAGTACCTGCGTTTTTATTATCAAATTTAAAGGTTCGTTGGAAATAAAACTCGACACGAATTTATCACCTAATGTGAAATACAAAGAAACGATGGAAATGTGAAAATACACAATAACAAAGAAAATCCGATAAATCTTTAAAAACCTTCATATTGGTACTTAAAAAAAAAATGTTGATCATTGTTACATTATTCAGGCCGACATAGATCCAGCTCTACCTCTGGTTGCTCTCGGACTATTGTCTTTCGGGCACGCTTTCTTGACCCTTGGTCTACCGGAGACCCTGAATCAGGATCTTCCGGAGACTCTTCAAGAAGGTAACGACTTTGGCAAAGAGCAAAGCTTCTGGTGGATCCCCTGTGTATCTTCGTAAGTACCGTTATTCCATCGATTTATAACGAAAAGCATCTCCCTTTCTGCTATAGAAATTCGCTGAACAAAATTGTCTCGTTGAAATGTTACAGAAGCAAGATGCTAAAGAAATCTTCCAGAAAGAAGAAAGGTCTGTCGAATCCAGCCTTCACCGGCAGTGTTCAAAAGATGGACTGCACTAGATTATAGCGACTGGTCGAGTCGTGTGAAACTTGCCAAATCCTTTGTAAATACACTTAGTTATTAAAAACGTGCGAGTGTGATGCTAGATGTTAAGGTATCGTGAACATATTGAGAGAGAGAGAGCTGTTGAGAGGCGTATAGAAGAAACGTGAACGTTTGCAGCGTAGTGAAAGAGACAAGAGAAACATCTGATTCTGCGAGGTATATACAGCTACGTATTGATTAATTAAAAAAGAAAGAGAGAAAGAAACATATTCGGCATGTGGTAAGAGAACAATTGAACTCAGTATTGAACGCGTGTATTAAATCTATTACAGTATTTATACGATTTTGTTACTGAAAACTTGAGAGAAAAGAACTATTTTTTTCTTCTTTTTTTTACATACTACATATACATAAATATCGACGAAGCTTGAAAGTTTCTTTCATCGAAGTTCCAAACGATGAGGAAGTTGTAAGATCGAATCGACGAAACACGATTTGCGGTGAATTTGTCGCTAGATTCGAGATGTAAAATAGAGCCAAAAGAACCATCAACTTGTCTCGTTTACTTCGAAATCGTCGATACTTTGTATCTGTAAGCTCGAGTTGGAGAGGTTCGATCGACCTTTTGAACCGAAGTTGCTTAGGCGTTTGCTCAAATGAAACACGGTTTCTCGTCTTTCGTTTCTTCGTTCAACGCTGCAAAGATCAGATGGAGAATCTTCAACGTCGACGCCTTTCTTTTCTACTTCAGTATTAAGAAGAATTAAAAAAAGAATACAGTGTCACATGACACGAAACACCCTTTAGAAATCGCAATGCGATGAATTTCGCGGAGTTTTAAAGGTTCTACATTAACCAAGATCGAAACTTCGTCACGAGCTCGACTATAAATATTCTTAGATAGAAATTCTCATCCGCGAAGAGATACGGATGTACAGGGTGTCTCTGCATAAACCTGAGAATCCTACTTTCTCTTTAACCATGGGAGAAACGTTGAAAATATAGAAATCAGTTTATACTCAGACACCCTGTATTTCATCCAAGCTTGTTCCTTTCGGTCCTTCGTTCATCCCGAATGCTCAATATGTGTCATTCCCCAGCGATGATTCTAGATGTTAGGCTCATTCGCGTACTTATGAGACTAGGTACCTGCTTCCAGGCTTCGATTCAACGAAAATCCACCGATGAATCTATACTACATAGATTATTCCACTCTTTACTCTTCGCTATTGAAAAGAAAAAAAAAAACGAAAGAAATGTTTCTCTGACACGCGATCGTTTCTCAGAGTCGCAGAGATATTCTTCTGAGAGACATTCCTCACTTTTTAGCGATTCAACTCTGTTATATGTACATACACTAATCGTTGGAACCTCCAATATCGTATAGAGAAAGTACAAGAAAGAATTCGTCGTAGTTCGATATAGAAAGAATTCACACGCGACACCTTGTAATTAAAGTGTAACTTTTGTCTATTGTAATGATCGTAATTGTAAGACAAAGCCAGGCTAAACGTTGAGTGGTGAACTCGCGAGGATCATCGAGCATTGATGTATATTTAATTTTAGAAGGTATCTTAGCGTTTTAGTTGGATCGTAAGGACGATGCGTGTGATGTGTGTGCTAATAAAAATAAGAATTATTTCTTAACGTCGTCGGCTTGTCCGGAGTTTTATTTCATCGGAATGATCCTATATACATACATATATATTATAGTATAGGTGTGAGTGAAACAAACGTGAGACAGGTGTATATTTTCCCGATTGATTGCGTGGTTATTGGCACAACGACGAACATTGATCGTCATACGATGGCACAATTTGCTTACAATATTCTTCTCTTTCCTTAGATCATGGAAACGAAGTCGCTCGAACTTCCCTTCTCTCCTTAAAGAAAAATCTTAGAAATTAAATTGGATAAATGAGTTGGAGCAGTTGGTGCTTGACGAAGAATTTTAATAAACGCTTAAAATCTTCTTCCATCTTAATTTTAACAAGTTTGATTTCAATCGATCAACGACGATATACAATACAAAAGAGGAATTTTGTCTAAATCGTTATTTTAAGATATGTTACATTTCTTTGTTTCTGCTTTCACGACTAAATGTGTTTCCTTTTTGTCGGATAAAAATGATTGAAATGCGCACGTTCGAACGAAGCGACAATTTTAAAAACATTTGTGGCAATAGTAATCGTGAAAGTAGCACCAACCACTGGATCGCGAAATTAATGTTAAAAATAAACATTAAAATGTAATAATGAAAACTGTATAGGAACACAAGTTATAGGCTCGTTCTTGCTCCGCGTACCGCGAGGCAGAATAGATCGTTAAGAGTCACGAGCATGCTTACAGATAAAATTAGAGATAAAATTACGAATAAACGTAGGAACACAGAGGTTCGATTTTCACGTATAAAAATCATCACGTTGATCCGCCGTAAATTGTTTTCGCTCCGACGAATTCGGCGAACAGGTAGAATTCGCGTTTCCATCGAAGTTGGAATGTAAATTAGATGAATTATTGTTCGCAAGAGTTGTAACGTCGACGTCCGTCGAATTGTGATTTCTCCTGAGATGGTAACGACCAGAAACTTTGATCCTTTCCGAATTCTTCGCCTTGTTTGATGGTCTGCGGAAGGCTACGTCCGACAGTTTCCGGTAGAAACAGGACACACGCGGCTCCGATGAAAGACATCGTTCCGATGATCAGCATTGGGAATCCTTTCCAAATTGCGGTCTGGCAAAGTCCCAATGAAATTCAGATTAGACACGCGGTGTGAATTTTTGTTTCAAATGAAGTTTCTCCGATGAGAAGTATCTTAGGAAATTATTCCTCGAAGAGAAATGTTTTCTAGAACAGTGTCGTAAATTTTGAACGTTAGTAAGGTAAATTTGTTTACCGAGTCGATTACATACGGCGCCAAGGTGTGAGCTATTACTCCAAAAATGTGAATCAACGATACACCTTGGGATCTAACGGGTGTCGGCAAAATTTCCGCCGCGTATTGTAGTCCAACGTTGGCCGCCATGTTTAGGCAAAATCGCGACATCACTGACATCACCAATTTAGCGATATCTGTGAAATAAATATTGTACAGAGTGTGTCGGTGAGGATTGACGAGTGTCGAAACATTCGTAAGGTTATTTTCACGTTAGAGAAACTTATTTCTACACGCCTAGGAAATAATTTGAAAAAAAAGAAGAAACAACGAAATTGATCGTTTTTTAGCGTATCAAGAGCTGAGAAAAATGTGAACGTTAAGGGGTTGATCATTTTTAACACGTCTCAATGTTCGTTTGAAAGTTGACGAAAATATATGGAAGTGTTGATTTACTGGAATGCAACAACAGTTCGGCGATACTGAACACGCAAGTTATTATCAGAGTGAGGAATCCACAGAGTCTGCGTCCCCATCGGTCCAGCAACAGAGCCAACAACAAACCGGCCGGAAGTTCTGTGGCGCAAGCGATGGAAAACGAGACGAACACCGAGCTTTGGATCAGCTTCAACGAATATACGTGACCGTCGAACGATATCACGATGACAGACCTGCAATATCACACCAGTCGTCATTCGTCGAGCTTCGTTACAGCTTGTTTTCTTATTATACTTTCCAGAATACGACTAGAAGGACGGTGTTCCTGGCCAGCCGCGGTGATCTGAACAAATCGAACACTGTCGCTGTTTCACGCTGTCTTCCCGACGATTCCAAGTTGGCCTGTAATCATATTCATTACGGAACTCGTCGTTTGGAAGATCGATATAGGTGCTCTTGACAAGTTTTGAGAGCGCAGCAGTGTGAAGTGATGAGAAAGGGTAATGAAAAGTGAGAAAAGCGAAGACAATGGAAAGATTTGAGAGCACCGAGGTGCAAAATTTTGGGCAATAAACAACAGAAAGACACAGAAGAGTAAGTACAGTTTACGAAGAGAGAAGATTCGACGAGATTGAAGAAAGGCAAGAAATTGTAAAAAATATGACGGGGAATCATCTGAAATACAATGGACACCTCTCTCGAAACGATCCACGTAATCTTCTCAAGTTCACTATCGTCACACTTACAGCACGAAGAGAGAAGATTCGACGAGATTGAAGAAAGGCAAGAAATTGTAAAAAATATGACGGGGAATGCATATATCATCTGAAATACAATGGACACCTCTCTCGAAACAATCCACGTAATCTTCTCAAGTTCACTATCGTCACACTTACAGCGAACGCGTCGTAAATCCGCGGATCTGGCTTTCTGCGGTTGATCCTTGCTATTCTTCGCAGTTTCTCGATAACCTTGTCAGTCTTTCCATTGGAAACGTACCACCTTGGAAAGTAAACATTCGTGATAGCAATCGGACGTGTTGTGAATTTGCATAGAGATCGAAGCAGGTGGTGAAGATTTGTAGACGATTAGTACGATCGAGAAAGTGTCTACTCACCGAGCACTTTCGGGGAGGATCCACGGTGTAATAACGACGGATAACAACGGTAACGCGGTGATGTAAGTGAAATACCTCCAACTGGCGACATAGTACGCTATCCAGGGCAACAAGGTGCTGATCACAGCGGCGTAGATTCCAAATGCGACATTGACAACCAGAGATCGTTTCGAGATCGCCATATACTCGAGCACTGTGAAATAATTGATAGTCGATGATGATGATTCGGCGAACAACAGATTATCGTTCCGAGATACACTTAAGAGCAATTACATCGATGGAATATTTGTCAAGTGAAACTGGTTACCGTTAACAAAGAGCAATTGATATCGAACGAGACTGTATGCGAATGTATTAATTGTGCAACTACTTCACCATTTCTCGGATGATCTTTTGGTTATTTGTCTGGTAATTTAGGCGACTTGTAGCTGCTTCATTCTGTATCTTAACCCTTCGCACTCGGAGGTAATTTTGTTGTAGGAAAGATTGCAAATCGGATCTTTGAAATGTTTTCAAACTAACGTAGAAATACACTGTGTTGTTTTATTTAAATATTCAACGTATTCTCTATTTCACTGTGGTGAAGAAATTTATGGAGGCCCGTAGATCTGCTCACTGTCTTGATTAATTATTTACCAGGTGAGAATTATTTAATGTCGCTTCTCAGTCGCCACTCGATTGCAAAGGGTTAATATTATTTATTTGTTGAAATTACCGTTGGGACTATGTTAAAAATAAATAAATGAATCGAACTGAAAGTTTGATACGTGAAATTTGAACGTTAATTGTTGGAAGTCTGATTAATTCACTGGGAATTGACATCTTGGTGGAATAATCGTATGTGAAAAAAAGTACGTTTAACGATGCTTGAGGAATTGATAAATCTTGGATTTATCGTTGAGAACTCTTTTTCTTTCCGATGTTACCAAAAACTCACCGATAATCAGTGGCATGTTGATACAGCTGTCAAAGGCGAGACCAGTGAGGAATCTACAGAGAGCAAAGGACCAAAAGCTGTTCGCGCTTGCAGTGGCGATCGAGCTGAACAAGGCAATGGTATTGCAGACCATCAGTGCAGGGATACGACCCTTGTGATCCGCGATCCATCCAATCAAAAAGCCACCGACGACGGAACCGCAGAAGAGGATGGCCTGCGCCGATGACACGAGGTAATCTCGGTCGCATACCCAATCTAGCTAATCACCAAGGGCTAAGAGTTAGTCAGTGAAAGAGAGAAAAAATTTTCTATGATTTTTCACTCGTGAAATTCTTCCAACGAGATACCTCGCCGTTCGAAGTTACTCGTTTAGTGCTTTGGACGATCGTCCAATTCGCCGTCACTTACACTGCACAACTTGATTTTCCGATTTCTCAATTTTCCGATTTCTCAATTTTCCGATTTCTCAATTTTCCGGTTTCTCAATTTTCCGGTTTCTCAATTTTCCGGTTTCTCAATTTTCCGGTTTCTCAATTTTCCGGTTTCTCAATTTTCCGGTTTCTCAATTTTCCGGTTTCTCAATTTTCCGGTTTCTCAATTTTCCGGTTTCTCAATTTTCCGGTTTCTCAATTTTCCGGTTTCTCAATTTTCCGGTTTCTCAATTTTCCGATTTCTCAATTTTCAGATTTCTCAATTTTCGATTTTTCGCGATTTCTCAATTTTCCGATTTCTCAATTTTCCGGTTTCTCAATTTTCCGATTTCTCAATTTTCAGATTTCTCAATTTTCACGTGAAAGGACATCGAGTTGAAAATACCGAATAAAATAGATAAGAGATATCTCGTCCACGAATGTGACAGGATTAAAACATTTACGGAAAAAGGCAAGATTTTTTGTTTGATTAAATTTGAAGAATTTTTAAACAAGAAAAATGAAAATTTAACGAATCAATTTGTCATACAATGCAAGTGAATTGGTTTTCGCGTGAAAGATAGGCAAGAGAGTTCGTTGAACTCTGATCAAGCGAGCAAGTAGAACGAATTTCCAAAATACTTCAAGGATACTTCACCTCAACTCCGATACTAGCATAAGGAATCTGCGTGAAACTGTACTCCCATTGAGTACATTCCACTGTTTTGTTCGTCTGAAATTCCAACGAGCGTAGATCCTTCCCGCTCTTCGCAAGTTCCGCGAAGTTTAGGTCCTTCCGGTGACACTGGTCGTAATAGGGATATTCACTCGACGACGGGATTGCTATCTGAATCCTGGACATCCCATAAAACACTCGATTAAACCAATATTATAGATCGAACGAAGTTTCTTCTTTCAACAAGCCCACCATTCGAAAATTTGAAATTTCGTTAAATCCAAAATTCGTCTCAATTCTCACGCGAAATATGGAGCAAAGGTGTGAAAAAGCCCAAAAAAGTCAAAGTGTCGAAGCTTGAAAAATTCAACCTATATCGACATTTTTCTTCCAACTATAAAATATTCAACGAGAGATTTCTTCCGTAACTTTCCCAAAAATTTCCTCCGCACTTTTCCTCCATTTATACTTTTCCGTACCACGTTACCTCTCTTCTTCGGTGAAATTGGAGTGCATCAGTTCCTCCACCCTGCACCAGTGTTCCGTCGGTATGATCGTAATGAAGAACTGCGAGAAATACAGAAACACGTAGATCGCGGTGTAGGGCAGCAACGACAACAGCAACAACCATTGATATCTCCCGTAATCTCCCACATATGGCAACACATCGTCGAAAGTCTCTAATTTCGGTCTGAGCGCTGTCATTTCAGTCGGTCCTATCGAATTGTGCAAATTCTTCGACATCTTCATATCCCTGGAAAACGATCCATCGATCTTCCTATAAACCTCTGTTATCCGCCGATAGACAAGATACAAAAAAAAAAGGATCACTGTTCTACGAAGAGAACGTCGTAATCGTAGCTCGACGAGGACAAAAGGCACACGCACAATGTTCTCAGAAACGAGAGAAAATAAAAATAGCGCGCTCGACGAGGTTGAAGTACTCGAGCGAATTATGCTGGTACAGTACGAGCTGGGTCGATTTACGCAACAGACGTCCTCTTCTGGAATTAAAAGCAGGATTATTCGCGACGGAAACAGCGCTCTCACCCGTTATTCATGTTTCCTCGTTTAATGAATCACGATCCTTGGTATCTCGTTGAATGGGAGAGACGTAGACGAGAGATTGGCGAACCGCGGAGACGCCAGAAAACGTACTGAAACCGTGGAGGAAAAGTCCCGTTGGTTTGGTTGCACGGTGTGCCCGGTTCGCCGAGTTTTCAATTCACTTAAACGATAAATTAAGTATAAGTGTTTGTTCCAGCGACGGTCAATTATTGTGCACCGCGGAGTCAAGTGGTTTGTGACACGCGATTTCGTACGAAATTGAATTGTTAAACGAGGCACGCTCTTCGCGGTCGCCGCTCGGGACGGTTTTAAAAAGACTGATACAGCCGTGTCGAACCAACGTCTGGAGAAAGTTCTTGTAGTAGGGACTGTTACGATGCCTCTGTTGGGACGTGAACGTCTTGCTTTATCTTGTTGTGATTCGATTCAATTAACGAATTGGTGAACCAGAAGTCGCTTCTTCTTTCTTGCCTTTCGTGCGTAATTTGTACAGATTTTTCTAATTCAATCGGTAAATTTGATTGGTTTGTTAGTGTACCGACAGAGAAGTGTGGCAAGTTTCGTTTATTGTGGTGTAGAATTAATTTTCTTTATCTCCTTTTTTATTATTGAATATTTCATTGTTTTCATATTATTTGTGGTTTAACAGGAGAGACTTCTGTTTTACGATTTTCGCCATTGAAGGTGATTGGAAAAGTATTGGAAATATTTTCAAATCTGCTTTGAAAATTCAAAGAGTCACTGTTAGGTTATCGTTAGAGTAATTTGAAGAGTAGGTAGATTTTGCTGTATTCGACGAGAGACACTCGCGTATTAATTTGAGAAAATTTTAGTTAGGTCCGAACCCCTTCGACTCAAGCTGGCCTAAGGATCTTGTTTTAGTTAGATTTGATTGGTCCTGTCGAGGGAAGGGCGAAAGAGTGAACTAAGATTGCTATGTGGAGCAAATGTCGAAAGAGGCTGGTTTAACAGGAAAACTACTTTCAAGACATGGATATTGATTAGAAATACCAATGCCACTGTCGCTAATGTGAAAGTGACTGGTGTCGAAAATAACTGACCCCTTTGGAATATAAAATTATGGGAAATATGCGTGCCTGAAAGCAACGGCGGACACCTGTGCCCGTTCTTGTATGCAAAATGGAAAGGCGCTTACAAAGGCAAACGCACGATGATAAATGAAAAGTATCGCGAATTCTTTCCTTCGCTTTTAACGCACGACAAAATTCTGAAGAAGTAAATTATCTGAGAAACATCTGACCTGTTATTACGTGCACAGTAGAGTTTATTTATTTTCTAGCATTATCTAATCGATAACATAGATTATGCAACGTGTGATTGCGTGAACTTAGTAAAAATAATTGGAGAAAATTCCCTGTATATTGATTGAGGAGGAAAAATAATAACTTTCGTACATGAAATAGAATTCACCTGCATAGAATCACTTTCAACGATAATGGAATAAAAATGGGTGGTTGAAAATGATGAGAAAAATCAAAACAGAATTTATTCTGTTCTTCTCGTCGATTATGAAATGTTCGGTGACTTACGTGTACCTGAGTTTCGAGCGAATCTTCGAATCACAACCACTTCTTGCTCCTATTCGCTCGAAATAAGACGAGATTTGGCAGGCGATTGATTATACAGCACCGTTGGCGCTGTTATGAGCGTAACGAGCAATTAAAACCATCTTCCACTTTGATGTCTGTGTGGATTGGTACCGAGACACGTTTCCACTTTTGGCAGTCGACCTCGGTCGTTGTTGATCCAACTTCCATTCGATGAGATCACTCGATGGACCAATGACTTGTTGTACTTTTACTTTTGCAACTCTCGGTGTCTTTAACTTCAAGTCGACCACTTGCAATTTTCAATGTCTTCAACTTCGAGTCAATTTTAACTCTCGGTGATTTCAACTTCGAGTCAGTTTTAACTCTCGGTGATTTCAACTTCGAGTCAGTTTTAACACTCGGTGATTTCAATTTCGAGTCAGTTTTAACTCTCGGTGATTTCAACTTTGAGTCAATTTTAACTCTCGGTGATTTCAACTTTGAGTCAGTTTTAACTCTCGATGATTTCAACTTCGAGTCAGTTTTAACTCTCGGTGATTTCAACTTCGAGTCAATTTTAACTCTCGGTGATTTCAACTTCGAGTCAGTTTTAACTCTCGGTGATTTCAACTTCGAGTCAATTTTAACTCTCGGTGATTTCAACTTCGAGTCAGTTTTAACTCTCGGTGATTTCAACTTCGAGTCAATTTTAACTCTCGGTGATTTCAACTTCGAGTCAGTTTTAACTCTCGGTGATTTCAACTTCGAGTCAATTTTAACTCTCGGTGATTTCAACTTCGAGTCAGTTTTAACTCTCGGTGATTTCAACTTCGAGTCAATTATTCGTAACTCTCGTTGACTTGAAGCTCACGTCCTTCTTCTCGATCGAAGAATTTCCTCGTCACTGAAGCACCTCGATCGTCGATCGTTAACTTCGAAACGGTTGACGGAATAATTGACACAATTCTCATCCAAGAAGGGGAAAAATAGAACACGTCCGATGGCAGCGAGGATTTGTACGAATATGAAGGGAAGACCAACTCGCGTATCGTTGATATATGTACATATATGTAGAAGGTTGCTTAGCGAAGACGAATGCGATACTCGATGACACTTGTTTGCCAGAGAATAGAGAAGGAGAGGAAGCATTGTTGACTGGCAAGGCGAAGCAATTTCGCACGATTCTCGAATCGCGAGCGTCAGGGACCACGTGTTCTACTATCATCGATCGAACTCTATTTTCTTTTCCATCCAGCGTTACAATGCTTTCTGCTGGTCCTTCGGCGGGCTTTGTTGTTGCACGAGATTCAGGGTAAATGGTCGGAGTTGATGGATGGAAAGATGTTGAATCCACCAGACGTCGAAAATATTTATTTATTTTCCAGTATAGACACATTGTGGTGCATAATACACGAAGGAGAGAACGAAGAAGCAAAATGACGGAAAAGGAACTAACGTATTTAAAAAAAAAGACATATTGAAAAATTGATTAAGAATAGATAAATTATTTTGCAAAATCTGAATACAATACTGGAAACTATTAACTATAAATAAGATACAGGATAATTTGAAGAAAATATCGTACGCTAAATTCAGCTCTAATTCTGAAGAAAATTTAATTTGAAAAATTTCAGGAAATAAGTTTCCAGCAAAATATGAAAATTCCTCAAAGAAATACTTTTAAGATAAAAAGTAAATTCAAAGTAAGCAAAAAATGAAATTACAATAATTATCAATAATTATCGGCATGGAAGTGATAATACCTACTGAAAAATGGAGGAGACTTGAAATCCAATCTACGACATATTTCTCATGGCAAATTTAACGGTCACTGGCACCGATGATAACAGAGGCACAGTTATGGATCAGTTACCGTGTCTGTGTAGTATTTATTTCAACAGGTTTTATTCTAACTCGATCTGTCGCGACTAATCGAACATGCGAGATAAGGACAACTGCGAAATACGACGAATATACTCTTACATCGCTTCGCGTGTATAAATAACGTTGCGGACGGTATAATTAGAGACCTCCGATGCTATTTCCGTTGATGTGCTCGCGTTAACAGGGAACACGCGAGTTTTCGTGAAATGAATCCTAGACCTATCGTTCACCTTCTTTTTCCTCGACATGCTGGAATTTTCAAAATTCGCGCCCAATTTTGTGCCGAAATTTAGATCGATATTTCAAATATCCCTTTAAATTATATGAAAAATCTTTTCTCTCTTTGCAAGACTTTGGGATTTTTTAAAACATTCGTGCCCAATTTCGTGTCGAAATCTAGATCGATATTTCAAATATCCCTTTAAATTGTATGAAAAATCTTTTCTCTCTGCGAGACTTTGGAATTTTCAAAAAATTCGCGCCGAATTTTATGTCGAAATTTAGATCGATATTTCAATTACCTATCCCTCTAAATTGCATGAAAAATCTTCTCTCTCCACAAGACTTTGGGATTTTCAAAAAATTCGCGCCTAATTTTGTCCCGAAATTTAGATCAATATTTCAAACCTAAACTTTGTGAAAAAACGTATTCGCCTCCCGGTTCCACAATTTCTTCCCACTTTTTTCGGAGAGCTATTGTAATTCTCTTCTCTTTTTCACTCTTAACACGAACTCGTTAACTTCGACACTCTGCAAATATATATTTTATTCAAACAGTTGCCTTCTTTGAAATCATTTCATCGATAGAAATGTAAAATTCTGGATCTCCGTTGAATTTCAAAAGAAATTGCATTTCATCCGATCAACTTGACATTGACAAAATGAAAATTGATCCTACAGGCTTGAAATAAATTTGAATAAATTCAAATAATACATGTAGTCTCTTTTTCGGTACAAATGAGCTGTAGTAAAAAATGATTCTGTTAGAATTCTCTGCTGATTTCCCGATTAAAATTGCAAATTGGATAAAACACTGATACGAAACAATTGCTTCAACCACGTCCCTCTCTCCCTCTTCGTTAATCAACGATAGGAGACGACCAGATAAAAATGATAAAAATATTTCGTTCGTGTAACGACATTGGTTCCTCCGACAATCCCGGCTGCCTTGGCAGATCTTTGCGTAACGCGAGCGGAATCCGCTGGTCTCGCGTTGCGTTCACGTCGAGGCAGAAATGAAAATGCTTTCACCGTCGATGGTAAACCCGTGCGAAGGGAATTCTGCATCTAGATCTTTATCATCTTTACGTAATTCGCTCTGGACGGATCAGCATACGTATTTCTTTTACGTATCGCGATTACGAACGAGACGAAGCGACTGAAGTTGTTCCACAATTATTCTATCGAGTCCATTTTCATTTTTCCTTTCTTCTCTGTTTCAGTTATCTCTCCTTTACGCTTCGTTCAACATACGTTACAACGTGTCTGCTTTTTCCTTTAATTCGCGATATAATTTGCTAATTATCCAATTCTTCGCGCGTAAAGGAAAGGAGAAGGTGGTCTTCTGTTTTCTTTTTAATTATTATTTAGATTACCTCGAATTACCATTTTTTACTAATTATTTCAGATGTGTTTCTTTTTTAATGATTATTTAGACTACTTTGAATTACTATTTTCTAGTAATTATTCCAGACGAGTTTCTTTTCTTTATTGTCGTTTTCATGGTGGAACTGGGGTTGTCAGGGAATTTCGCAGTGACTGTCGCTATAACAATTCACTCTTGCAAGATAAACGTACTGTTAGGGATTGGGTTTATGACATGGACGCCTGTTTACGCTATTTTTCAATGCGCCCCTTCTCTTCTTCGCGTTAATTGATTTTTCTTTCAAATTGCCCACGAAGCCCAGGAAGCGTTTTATGGCTGCAGAAAAATAACTTTTCTGCGGGCCATGTGCCTTCTCGGTGCCCACTCGTGAACATTCGATAGACATAGACATGTCATAAAACCTCTCGCGTCTCCCTGACCGCCCAAAATCCCGCGACGCGCGGGCCACCCCTTGGGCCTCACTCCCCCGCCATCGCGACATACCGCCAACTTGGAAATTTCAGGGTGGTCGGCATGCTCGCGGGCCAGGGAGGACCGTCCAAGGGGGTAGACCCGTTCCCATTGGCGGAGACCACCACCTTATACCCCTGAACCTTTTTATAAATAAGCGCACCAACGCGGCGCACATCGGATCAAAAAGGGAAAATAGACAAACACTCTTCGAAATAAAGTCTTTTTCATTTAACATAATAAAATACGTGCAACCTCACCACACCACGACTTCATACCAGCAAACAACCCGCACCACGAACCAGCGACAATCCTGCGCCACCACTCTCGAACATACCGCTTGTTCGAAACGCGCGACGCAACACGTACGAATGCTAGCCTTGAAATGTATTAAATACACATTAGGTCAATCGATTTCTGAATTTTTCAGAGTGTCGATAATTATTCCGACCAAGAAAAAAACTGAGAAATTTGCAAATGAAAGCTTGACGGTGGAGCTCCGCAAGGACCATTTATCGCCGCGACACTTCGTTGTTGAAAAATGGATGCGTTTCTCAATGCTCGTATATCATGCATGCAGAATACCATTTGTTCCATGTTAGACTGTTTCAAGATTATCAAACGTTGCAACGGGTGTGGTTATTTATTACTCGCGTTAAATTGGAGTGAAACATTTTACGATACGATTTACTAGTTGTTCGATTATATTTGAAAAAATAAGAATATTTGTTTATTATATAATAGTAGAAGAATACGATGTATGTATGTATTGTGGTTGTAAAATTGAGCAATTAATAGATGCATAGGTGTCGATGAAAATTCATGAAGACGTGGATCGACAGATGTGTCACGATTGATAATCCCCATCTAGACTAACTAGATTTTGTTTCATTAAATATTCACGAGGCTCCAGTACTAATCTATACGTACATTCATCTTTTGAGGTTGACGTTGCTAATACGAGTGATTGCTATAAAAGGCTTATCTACGATCGTTCCTTAAAATAAACTACATAGAGATGTACTGTTACTCGAATAATTACAAATATGATCTACAAATACAAGTTAACCCTTTGAACTCCACTGACGCGAAGGGTTGGCTGAAATTTTACTTCTTGGATTCTGGATTTTATTTATGGGAGGTTAATTTATTTAAAGGCTTACTCAAGTTTCGTTTATTTTAAAATTGAAAGAAATTTACAGCGGAAATGCAATTTTAAAATACATTCCTAAAAATTTAGAATTTTTTCTCCGGGGAGGTAATACTTTTTCCAAAATTTCGCTGCAAAAGTTAAGAAAAATGAAGTGACAATTTCCAATTTTTCTCTTTGAAGCAAAAACGTTTTCAAGAAATTTCACTGCAAAGGCGTGTGCTGGAATTCCAGATCGATCCTATCGAAAAATTTCTCGGAGCTTAAACGGACACGCGAAGAAATATGAAGTAACACTGAACAAAAGATAATTAGAATTAGAATATCTTCTAATCTGTTCATCATGAATTGATATTGTAAGAAGGGAACGCGGCAACAGAGATCGAAATTTGCACACGAGATACAGTTCCTTTCACATTTTACATAGGCAAAAGGTACGGCGACGATCATGGACGAAACGTTACAGACGCCTCATTTACATACGTACGAACGTCAAGAGACAAGATTAATCCCGTGTACCATCGACGACATAACTCTCCTTGATACCCTAACCGACGCGAACTTGGTACCGGGAAACTATCGCCCCGCAACGCCTGTACAACTGATTACTCTTTATACATTCACGCTCCGCGGTACGATTGCGTCACCTTAATATTAATTGGCTAGAGATAACACCGACAAAAGGTCGTGAATTCTCGTTTGTTGAACCTTAACATTGGACGCAATTCTCGAAGCTCTCTTTGGCATTAGTGTACTCGAGCAGACGATATCAACCGGAAACTGAATTTCGTTTATCGCTGAAATGATTCGAGGAAGAGGAAGGGAAAAATTTGTTTCTCGTTTAAAGAGATTGGTTTTTAAATTGATACATACAGAGTGTCCTATTTATAACGATCATCTAAAGTATTTCGCTGCTATTTAAAGTAAGAAAAAATATGATAAGATGATAAAGAAAACTTCCCCAGTGTTCAGGATGTTTCGTTAAAAATGGAGTAATTCTTTTCTAAATTGGTGTATACAAAGTGTCCTATTTATAACGAACACCTGAATAATTTCCACTACCATTGAAAGTAAAAAAAAAAAAATAATAGACTGTATCTGCTGATGATAAAAAAGAAATCCTCAAGGCCACCTTGAAAATCATTTCAACAAAGAATAATAAGAAAAAAAGGAGAATTGTTTTTTACAAAAATAATTTGCATTTCACGCTCGATATTAATAATCGCTATGTTTATCAATCGTCGATACAATTTTTCTTATACGTCTAAACGAGAAGACCCGTGTTAATTTATGCGTACAATAACGAAGACATCGCAAACATCTCTCGTGTCACGTGACGAGATCGAAAAGGATGATCCTCATTTTTATTCATGATATCGACAGAGTCGACGGGGAAACAGGTGTTGGAACACTTACGAGGAAATCCGGTGATTTTAGTCGGTTTTATTACGAAATACCTACGAACGCATTTTACAGTGAAATAAAAATACTCGCGGTGTACCACCTCAGTTGCGTGACGTTCGCTTTGCACGGCCGAGGTCTCAGGCGACGTCTAGCATCGACCTAGAAATTTTTACACGTATATACAGGACCGGTGTAGGCACACCACGTTGGCCAAGTTATTTCAACCACAACTACACTTGCAATGCTACTATTTTACTATTAATAATCCGATGAAAAGTGATTAAGCGGAAAATTCTCGTAGAAAAATCGGTTCGGTTTAGTTTCCTTTAAATTCGTTTATTCAAATGTTCGTTCGTTTAACCTGTTAACTGGTGTAAGACGAGTTAACTCGTCGTTGGTTATAAAAATGTTTAGAACACGATAATTGATTTTTATCGAGAAATTTTGTCGTACACTTGGTTACAATTTTTACTGATTTTTAATCATAAACTAGATATTGAATTTTTGCTGGAAAGTTGAACACGGTTAACAGGTTAGAGAGGATATTATCAAATGGAAATTGTTATTCATGAAAAATGAACGTCGTTGATAATACTCGACATTTTCGATTAAACGGAAGATCTATTTACGTATTTATAGTAATGGCAATGAGTAATAGTAAGAAACGTTAGCCTTCGGAGATTATTCGACACGATAACACTCAGTCGGGACAGGTATGCCACCCGGTTTTTGGAAGACTTAAATCGATCGAGATCAAGCTGACAGACACTTCAAGACGAATACAATTCGCTACAATCTCTCCACTTCTGTAGTCGCGTTACTACTTTTTCTCGATTTCACGCTTGATCTTCGCAGCATACTGCTTCTCAAAGGTTCACCACGCAGAGACGCCCTCATTGAGTTTCTCGCACTGCAGCGGGAGAATGATCTAAACATTGCGACAGGTGGCATCTCTTCGTCGTCGCATTTCCTGTGAAAAGAAAATTCAGTGCTTCGATGTTTCCTTACATTGTTGAGAAAAGAAAATAATGGAACATTTTCAACGGAGAAGGAAAAAAATTTGAAGATCCACGAGTATTCTTTGAAAAAAAAAAAGAAGATTGAAAGCTCGAAGATATGTATGAAGAAGAAAAGCTGGATACTTTTTTCCTCTGCCGACTTCTTTACCTTCCGATACACGGAGCATCCCACATTTTCTGATCCCTTCCAAAGTTCTCCCCGTCCTGCAACGTCTGCGGGAGATCCTTGTCCAGGGTTTCCGGGAGGAATAGAGTGAGAAGACCGCTCATGATTCCAAGGATACCCAGGACTAGAAGAGGCAGAATCGACGATACGACGTCGAGATATACGACGAAAGGTGAAAGGATGCTCGCGACGTATCCCATTATGTGTATCAAAGCTACACCCTGTGCTCTGACGACGGTCGGCAACACTTCGGCCGCGTATTGAAGCCCGATGTTGTACGAAATGTTTATCCAAAATCGACCGAGGATGGCCAAAGTGGCTGCATAGATATCTGAAAACAACGATACCTTCTGTTAAGTTTCCAATCTTCGATACGGAAGACTGATCGTGAGAATGGAAATTTCACCGTGTGATACCGGAGATTTAAGTCTCGCCCTTTGAAATACGAAATTTATCGTTAGAGAAAAGAAAGTTTCGTTTGAATGAAATTTTTTTAGACAAATAGACAAACTCGCGAAGGAAAGATATTCGATCCAAAGTGCTGACGATATACGAGAGAAGACTGTTTAGGGTAAAGTGCTGGAGATTATGTGAAAGAAGGGTGCGTGGACGTTCGAGGATTTTCGTGGACGTGACTGAATATTGTCGAAAAATGTCTACAGAGTTTATCTGAAATTGAGTGCGAGGAACAGAGAAATACACTGAGCCTTTTTGAAAGTGAAACGTGAAAATACCGTAAGTCGATCGTGAGAAGAGTGTGAAAAAATTAGCGAGTATCTTTCCTGATTAAAATCGTGTTCTTCGGTCACTCTCGTATCTCTAAACCACACTCGACGTAATCATCTGAAAATAACCTCTACCTTATCATGAGTAGATAGAAATTATTTAAAAAAAGATCTCCGTCGTTTGACGTTTCTAATTTGGACAATAATTACCGAGAAGAAATGCGGAAGATAAGTGAAAATAGTGAAACAGCGATACGAACTGTTGGAAACCACAGAAGCCCAGATACTGAAGATTCCGGAAACGACCAGGGAACCGCACGCCAGCCATCTTCTGCCCCATCGATCAAGAACGGCCGTGAGGAACGTGTCGGCAGGCAGTTCTGTTGCTGCAGCAATCGTGAAAGTCACGAACACATCCAGGCCCAGATTATCAACGTTTCGCACGTGACCATCGAACACCAACGAAATCGCCATCCTATCTCAAGGAAAAAATGATTGAAACGATTAAAAAACTTGGACCTCTTCACCTCGTGAAATTTCAAACGCACAATTGTTTCCTCAATACCTGTTACACAATGGTACTCACCACGTGACAATAAACAAGACGGTGATTTTACGCAGTCGTGGAGTTCGAAATAGATCCAACACAGAGTACGTTTTGTCTGCCTCCTCTTCTTTGCATATCTTCGCGCAGGTTTCCTGTTGTCGCAAAGTTTCTGCCGA
Organism: Habropoda laboriosa; assembly: GCF_001263275.1. Lineage (NCBI taxonomy): Eukaryota > Metazoa > Arthropoda > Insecta > Hymenoptera > Apidae > Habropoda > Habropoda laboriosa. The sequence continues at coordinate 399,173 of NW_017100161.1, read as the reverse complement.
TTAACAATCTGTTTTCCGCGAACGTAACGACGTGAAATCGTCGCTACAAAGTGGTCCGAGTATCGTAAACGAATCGAAATTGGCGGAGAGGAGGTTGAGAAATGGAGTTGCTTACTCTGAACCGTTTGTAAACGTCGTCAGGCACCTTGGTGCCGTTTATTCGCTCGAATTTGCCCAGGATCTCGATGGCCTTGTCTACTTTGCCTTGGCTGACCAGCCATCGAGCACTCTCTGGTATCAACCACGGCGTGGCTACTGCCAAGACCAATGGAACCGACGTGACGATGCAAGTCATCCTCCAGTCGGCCAGAAAATAGGCGATCCAGGGAAGAACGCAAGCGGCGAACGTGAAAAACATCGCTATCGACATGTTCGCCACGAACGTCCGCCATTTTGGTCCCACGTACTCTAACACTGAAAACACAAGAACAACGTCGAGGCAAAAAGATACTTACACATGTATTCAACGGAAAGACAAAATGACGAATTGTGCAGTTTAAGAAAATAGAAAATTTGCTCGCCATTTTGGTCCGTTACACTTGCACGTTAAAAATCTCCGAAGATGGAACGGAAGAGTATGGAAAGAAGAGGAGAAAAGGTGTTATGCACCGTTGGAAGTTTTTCCGTGAGAAATAATTTCAATGGGCATATAGTAGTTTGATGATTTCGATAAACGAAAAAAAGAAGAAGAAGAAGAAGAATGCAGGCAACACGAGGATAATGAAGCCACTATGAACGGGCGAGTAATTGAAGGTGATTCTTGATTAGAAACAAACCACCATTAAGTGACCAACACGGTTGCTTCATTAAGAACAATTACTCCCTATTTTGCGACGAGTACAAATAGACGTCGTTCACTGGTGATAAATTTCCACGTATTTACCACTTCCTGTCCTATTACACAATCAGCGAGTTAATGTCGCGTTCCCAACTTATTGGACGTACCCACGAGACGCTAATTTCGCGAAGCCTACGATTCGTGACATAGAAAAGTCACTCGAATGGTAGCTTAATTACTCAAGGTCGTCCTCGTTCGTTCTCATCCTGTTCTTCCGGCGTGAGAATGAGAAAATTCACAATGTCGTCTGTCGGTGTTCGAAGAGAGAAACTTCGAGACGTGATTTTTACCTTCGTTGTTGCGTTACGAAGAGAAGGTAAGATGAATAAAAATTGCACCCTTTTCTGAAGGATCGTCTATAATTCGCCGTCTTCGCCTGGAATTGCACGATTCTGTATTAAATTAATTACGCGCGTATTTAGAACTGTTTACAGGGAATTGTTGAACTGCGCGATAGAGAATTCGGAAGAAACGATTACCGTTGAATTATTTTCATTTAACTGTAAATATACGTTGGAGTAAGAAACCAGCACACGTTCGACTTACGTAAAGTCGATGCTTTGTCTGAAACGAAGCCGTCAGTTTCGCCGCAATTAGCTTCGTTTGTACATTCATTGGGCATAATTCATTCGGCTGAAATGGACGACGGTGTTTGCAAATTTGATTTCGAACGTTTCACACGTTCCTTCGCGCAAATTGTTTAACCCTCTGCAACGCAACGTGACTTGGAAGTTAAGTGTACTGTATATCTATGTTTTGAAAATTATTTATAATAATTTTCGATGCTTGCTTCTCTCGTGAAAATGTCCACTCTAATTTTTCATCTATAATTTCGTCTTTTTCTCTTACCATCTACCTTCGAATTATCTCTGATTTCGTTCTAAATGAAATACTACAAATTTTTCTTTCATCCACCATCTACCTTCGCCTTTCCCTCTCCAACGAACTCTTTTCTCCAGTTTATCGCCTAGCATACTCGCGATTATCCTCCGCGTGTACAGAATAATCAAGGAGAAACACAGAAAAGGCTTCCCTGAAACCCTCCGTATCAAGGTTTATCGCCTTCAACGATAACACGATTCACACGGAAAAACGCGTTCCCTTTGCTCCGACGGAAGTTTTCCACATTGTTTTCGTCGCTGAAAACGGTCCAGCGGCAATTTCGTATCGTCTTGGTCGATCTCGAAAACGAGACACTCTACTAAAAAGGAACACATCCTTGTGTGATTACACGGGCTTACAGGTAAATTACGGACAAAACCGTATTAAATAATAACAATCTCGACGATATCTCGCGTGTTGTCCGAGCTCGTCCGTTCTCCAATCGATCCGAGAAACGCGAGCAAGACACAAGGACACAAGTCGTTGTAGCATTTCGAAACTGATTAACCTTTCGTTTTTTTCCTTCTTTTTTTGTAACTGTCAAGTCCACGCTGGTTCTCCCGACACGCTAAGCTTTACTTGACGCTTGTATTCGGAGTACTAAGTTAATTGAAAGCGTACACGATGCTAACGAGCATGCTCGAGTGATTTACCGTATCGAACCAGCGATAAATTACGAAAGGAAGAAAGGATCGCGTTGTCGATATCGAATTCGCCTGTATCCGTTAAGTGAGTTTTTCTTTCAGCGTGTAAAATTAGATAGCGAAGATTTGTGTCGTTGATTGGGAGAGGTGAAAAATCTCAAGGTGCCGAATGTCTGAGTGAAATAGAAATGGTGACAAATAGTTGGTAAAATTGGGTGGAGAAATTTCTCGTCTTCAATTTTCGATTTTTATAATATTGACTATTTGAAGAATATTCATATTTAGGTACACACAGTGGACTATTATCAAAAGTGTTTTTGCATGCAACAGAAGATTAGTCGAAATCATTGGAGTGTTCAGTTGTCGAGGCTGAGTAGTATTTACTTGTTCTTGAACATGTTACGTACAAATAATACAGTATCTCATAAGTGAGTCCATCTTTAAAAAGATCACTACTGCCGTATAATGGTCCTTTTCATACCTCAATACCTTTCATTCGACAAATTTTTCTCTTACCCAAAAACGTTCGATTAATAATCAATTTAAGCAAAGTACAAGAAAATTTTTAAAAAAATTGATCATTCTTAGCACGTCAAATAGAAAAAAATGTGGGAAGTAGAAGGTTGACGCAAAGAATAAAAAAGTGAAACGAGATAAAAATTCATACTAGAAGAATAAAAAAATCGATCGATCGATGCAAGAAAAATAAAAAATTAAGAAATTACTATTTTTTAGTAATTATTTCAGATGTTTCTTTTTTTAATTACTCTTTAGCCCTCTACTGTCGAGGTGGTGTCTCATAGACTCCGCTGATTCTACCTTTTTTTGTTTTCTTCCATTCTGTTTAGAACTCAACGTTATCGTATTAATCATACAACGTTCATTAGGAAAGTGTGTGATAAAGGTAAATCAGTAAGAAAAGTTGTCGGAAATGTTCGATATTTATGTATAAACTAACCGGAAGTTGAGGAGTTTCGTAGACTCTGTAACGGGCTTTACGTCCCAAAAATGGTGTCTCGACAGTAGAGGGTTAGACTACTTTGAATGTGAAACCAAAGCAAGAGAGACATTACCATCCGAGCAACGATAAAATTCGCAAAGAAATCCTTTCCATTGCAAGCACAATTCCCTTCCGCTCGTAACTTCGATCTTTATCTACATAAATAATACTTCTTATCTATATTACGCTGCATCTCGAGCGCGCATATGGTCATTTACAAAGCAACGACCTCGATGATGTAATTTGTTACGCGCTGTGAAAAGGAATGAATAATCGCTATCTCGTTTTCTATCTGAAATTTTGCTTTCGCCTCACTATCGACCGGGTCGTTCACACTCGATCCAATCTTTCCTCCTCGACCGACCTTGACGATTAGGAAATCCGCGTGACGGGACAATTAACGAGTACACAAAACGTCACGCGAATCTCGTCAACTTGACCCAGTTTTCGACGGTGGAACAAGCCGTTTCGGGGGGAAAAAAAGCCGTAAATTTGTCCAGCCTCGATTTGAGTCATCGAGTCACGGTTAATGGCTCGCGCGCTCCACTGTATTTAGTTTCGTCGGTTTCAATTTTCCCCACTGCACGGAACAGCGAGAGGAGAGACACCCTGCTGTTCTCGATGGAAAGCGACAGGTTTCGGTGACTTTTGGTGTGGGATGAAAATTGGTCTCGTTAGTTTTACCGTCGACTGGTAGCTTCTCTATGGCAGCTGCGAACAATTACTCGTCGTTACGTTCACTTTCTACTTGAGACTTTGAACATACGCAAAGTTCGATACACCGCGCGGTCTCGTTTGGAAATCGGGTGGAACTTGGCGCGATCGACGATGCGTTTCAGCCCTTTCGCTGATTTTTAGGGAACACTTGCCGGAAGTCTCGGAGGATTTATTTGATTTCTTTCATTGTTATCTTGATTTGCGAGTAATTACAAAGGACCGACGATTTTTGAGATTTGAAATGTTCCATAAAAATCGCAGATCGTGGAAGGGTTGAATGCGTCGTCGATCGGTCCAAGTTCCGTTCGATTTTAAAAAGGAGACCGAACTTTAATTGAATTTCTTTGCTCGTTATCTTAATTCGCGAGTAATTACAATTTGGTAGATGGTGAAAGGCGATAATGATAAAATGATGTTAGAAGGGGTTAATCGTTGGAATTTTTGATTTGGAAAAATATACTACGGCATACTGAGTCGTTAGAAAGTTTAATGAAACACCGTGGCATTGTTGTGAATCGTGTTGTTGCGACATGGTAAAGGCACGAGTGATTTAAAGCGAAAATTTAAAAAGCAGACACTTGGTTTCTCAAGTGTACACATATTTCACTGTCTTCATAGCTTCGTGCAATGGTCAGTTGCATCGGAATGTCCAGTTATTGCATAGCAAAAGGGTACTTTGTTGAAAGAGTGGAAGGATTCGAAAGCACGTACTTGAAGGAAGGTCGCTCGTAAATCAAGCATAATCGAAGAATTGTGAAGGTAGCATCGATGTCTTAAGATCTTCCTATTCCTGTTAACACACCTAACATACTCACCTACCTCGCACATCTCCCGAACACTCGATTCAATTACACACTCTAACGATTAAAATGGAACAAAGGGCACAAATAGGAATCCAATAAAGAATCGCCGAAGAAAGATAAAAATGAAAATCAAGAATCCTGCTGTAACTTAAGAAAAAAAACTGTGATACGAAGAAACACCAAGGGAACAATTTAAAAAGTTGAAAGTGAAGAAAAAGTGAAAAAGTGAAGAATCCTGCTGTGACTTAACAAAAACTGTGAACCATGAAGAGGCACCAGAGAAACAGTTTAAAAAGTTGAAAGGTGAAAATGAAAGAACGACTTCGCGAAGAAAGACCGAAAAAGAAATGAAAATGAAGAATCCTGCTGCAATTTGAAAAACGAAGAAACGCCGAGAAAGAAGATTGAGAAATTGTCCGAAGCGTTACCTAGTATGTACATCATAGTGAAGCAATTATCGAAGGCGAATCCAACGAAGAACCGGCACAAAGTGAACTGCCAGAAGGTGCTCGTGAAGGCAGTGGCCACCCCAGCGAGGAACCCCATGCAATTGGCTCCGATCAACGCTGGTATCCTGCCGTATTGATCGGCGATCCATCCGAAGATCAATCCTCCAAAAATGGCGCCCACGAAGAAGACACTTTGAGCTACGGTCGGCAGAGCGCCGTGCTGGCAAACCCATTCCAGCTGTAACAGAGAACTACAGATGGAATAATTTACCCCTCGCGACGAACAGAATTTTTCAGCTTCGATCGAAAGAGTCTTCTGTGTGAAAAAGCTGGAGAAAATCTCGGACGAGACGTGCTCGTCCTCCTGTTCCACGGAGAGAAACTTGAGATTTCGCGCGTCCCTGTGTAAAAAACGCGAGCTTTCTTCCGGTAGCTTGGAACCCCTCGAGGAAAAGTTTTCTCACCGGAGAACAATGCCAGACACGGTTCAGTCTATGGAACAAAGAATCCGAGAGGACGTTACAGCACATTCGTTGATCTTAACACACCGCGAACTGTTCGAGCAGATCCGCCACTCTCTACCACATTTTTTTTCCTTTTTTGTGACAAAACACTGTCTCGTTTTGAGCAAGTTTGTTTTTCGAAATATTTGTAAGCTTCTTTTTTGGTTTTCATCGACGCTGAGGAAGTTTATTCGGTGTAATACACTTTGTTGGAAATTTTCGAACAGAAAAATAATTGAACGCGACTTGAATCTGACTTAAACTCTTTTTTTCAATTTCTTAGTTGTCATTTAGTAACAGATACTAAACTGCGATTAATTTCTATTCGACTCTTCAAGTGAAACATCTCACCGATGATCGCGAAAGGGTTACTGAAATCTCAATTTGGAAAAATTGAATCCAGGAAAACGCCTGAAACTTCTCCCTTTTAGAAATGGGACGAAGAAAGGACCTGTTCGTTGCCGAGGGGTGAAGGGAGAAAGGATAGTAGAAAAGAGGAAATTGCAGGTGGAACGTTTCGTGTCTCACCTCGGTAGCCACAGTTGCATAAGGGACACTGGTGTAATTGAATTCCCAGCCGTGCTGGCAAGCTTTCGTAGGCCAGGACGGGTCCGGCACGTGGCTTCCATTTAACAGGATCTCCGTGTAATTTACATCGTACATGCTGCATCTCGAGTAACCTTCGCGGTTGACGGGTATCGCCAACGAGAGCCTGTAACGATGGAGAAGAGAGTGTAGACTGGTTCAGGGACTTCGATGCCTACATATTGTCGTTCTGATGCGTTCAACGATTACCATTCTCTTCGAAATTTTATGAGAAATGGAAGAAGTTTGAGAAAGCACAAGGTAGAACGAAAGAAAAACGTCCAAAAAGTTTCGAACCTTAATTTTTTAATATATTTCTTTAATAGAAATTAAAGGAAAGCTGAAAATTTGAAATTGAACCATCGTGAAAGGGTTGATTGGAAGAATTTGGGCTTCCTAAGGTTGATGATAGAATATTTATTATTTGAGTATTTATGATTGCTGATTGATTAGGATAGACATTGGTTAATTTGCGTTCATTTTAGTCTTGGAATATGTTTAACGAAATTATGGAACATCGTCCTTCGTCTGTTCGTTGAAAATCTTCGAACTTCTTTCCTACTTTTAATACAGTGGAGGACAAAAGTATTCATACACCCTATAAAACGGAATAACATTTTTAAAATTGGGCCAAACGACTTGAGTTTTTTTGAGAACTTCGAAAGAATAGTTCACTAGATGACGTGTAGAAACAATTTTGAAAAAACTGCAATTAGTCGGAATCGCGAAGAAAATAGCGATCTGAGCTCGTAAGGAAAATTGAAAAAATACGATTTCTGGATCTATGTCAATTATACACATGCTGAAAATTTCATCGAAATCAGTTAAAGATTGTGAAAATCGCACTATTTCACGACTTTCGGCCTAGGACTGTAATAAATCTGCAGATTCTCACATCTTTCGATGCCTGTCGCTTGTTTCTCAAATGTTCAGCGTGTGTATAATTGACATAGATCTACAAAACGTATTTTTTAAATTTTCATTACGAGCTCAGATAAAAAAGTTGTAAAAACGACCTTCGCTATTTTCTCCGCGATTCCGACTAAATTGCAGTTTTTTCCAAAAATTTTTTACACGTCATCTAGTAAACTAATTTGTCTAACTTCTAAAAAACACTCAAGTCGTTTCGCCTAATTTTAAGAAAGTTGTTCCATTTTATAGGGTGTATATATACTTTTGTCCTCCACTGTAAGAAACAATGTTTCTACTCGTTTAAAAGAATAATAGACCATTGATATTAATTTTTCAAACAGTTTATCGTAATTACAAATTGAAAATCGCGATGGAAGAATTTCCATGAAGAAGAGTTTAAATTGAATGTAAGATACATCTGATAAATAATCAATATAATTGCATTGGACAACCGCAACGTTGACGTATGTATAATAGCCAACGAATGTCGAAACCGCTTATTTGTTAACAATGAACCTCGTGAAGTTAATTTGTCGACGGTAATTATACGTCTTTTCTGATGTGCCTCGTTTCACCGAAATAGGAAGTCGATGTCACGATAACCGACGTTGCCTGAATCAAACTGACCCTAATCACTTGCACATACAATAGCGTAACATAATTGTGCAGTGACATCGTTAAATCTGCCTCTCTATGTTTTAATTATCTTACAACTGGAACCAGAATCCTGACACAGTTTGACAATGAAACATAATGTAGAAGAAAGGAGTGAGGATTATTACATAAATGCCATCGTTGCTCCTCTTATCTTCGCTACTTCGAAAAAATGGACAAGTAAATTGACAGAAAAATTTCTACAAATTCTCCCGTCCGTTGATATAATTCTTCTTCTCTGGTACAGATATCGTTCAAATCTACGTCCACCGAATAAACTCGAACTCTGTCAGAACTTACACTTGAAAACAGAAAGCAAGATGAATAACAGTTTCGAAAATAATTCCTCGAGAAAGCTTGAAACCGCTAAAAATTGACTTACCTAACAACGAGACACTCGAGTGCATCGCAATGAACGTTACAATCGTGGAACAACTCCACCGGTCTTCCTAGAAAGAATTACCGACAAATGCATCTAGTAATCGCGAATCTTAGAATTCTGACTGAATTACTGGACGAAAAAAACTTGGCTGGAACGCCATCCGCGTCTAATCACGTCTCGCACCATCGCGATTAATCGTGTAACCTTTGCGTGAGAAATGAACGAACGAAGGAACGACGACGCGTTGCTTCGACGCCGATTGCATTATGCACACGTCCGCTGCATTTTTCCTTCTGGATTCACCGTTACCAGCCTCGAGATAATGGGCAGAAAAAGTGGCTCCACGAGGAAAGTGATGGCAGGCTCTTCGTAAGATTCCCAAACACGAGCGAGCGAGCATTTTGTCAAACGTCTGAAACGCTCCGAGAAGATATTGGGGCTCAGGATGACCTGGCTAGGGGAAAAAGTTGACCGAACTTGATGAATTAGTCGTACCATTTTAGCAATTCTAACTATTTCCTTTTGCCAATCTTCGATCATGAACTCTGAATTGATCACTTTTTTTTTTTTTTTTAATTAATTCTCGCGTTACGAATTCAATGCAAAATCGAAGCCTCGTTGTTTCGTGGTAATATAAATTGTTGGGAATATCGTCGGTATCGTTGGTATTGTTGTTGCAAGGATACAGTAGATGTCACCGGAAATTTGGCAAACCTTTGGGAGAAAGGGGGGACTGTCTTTGCCAACCGGGAACGATACGCGAGAGTCGCACGAATTTGCGATGAAATTGAGAGTGAATCGAGAGAGTGTATCTTGTAACGATGTAACTAAATATTTGAAAAAGTGTCATCGAATAAAATTTCACACAAGAACACGCCTCTGTTCTCTCGGAAACGAAATTTCTTCGGCGCTCGATCATTTCGCGCAGGTAGAAAATAACGAGCGTCGCCTAAAAGCAGAGTAGTTTCACGTGGAGAATTGCGTTATTATTCATCAGTATGCACGAACAGCGTGGTAACTGTGTAAACATAGTCAACAATTGTTAAAACGATTCTCGGCCGAGCTTCGACGCCCGTAAATCCAGCCCTCTCGTTTGAAATTTTAATTGCATCCAACGGCGAAACCGTTTCCACCGGTTTTTGCATAATTACTCCGGCAAATTTCTTCACGTGACAAAACTGTCTCGCGTTCTTTCACGCGCAATCAACGATATCAAGCCCGAATGTTACGTGTTCAACGTGATTTTTCAACGTTCACGCTCTCATTGTTCCGCGGCGAAGGTTCTGCGCACGCGCGCCTCGATAATACACGCTTTAGAGGAACTTTACCCGCGGCTTGTATTATACAAACACGTTGCAAAACAACATCCTTTGGCTCGCGAAACAGCTTAATAACGAATCCGTGATGCAATCGGTTCGCACGCGTTACGTGAAAAAGCCAACGATTTCCAATCGCGGCGCGTTCGCTGGAACACCGTGAAAGCTAATTTGATAATCACCTCGAAAAAAGCAAACCCTGTGTTTCTCGGATGGTACATTGTTCGACGTGATATCACGTACGGTTGATAAGCTTCTACGGTAGAAGATATCTTTTAGGTAAATCGCAAATGTCGATGTTTTGTATAAAGTGCAGAGTTATCTGAAGAGAACGTGACCGAAGAGATTTTGTAATTAATTCCTTTGATGGCTGCCGTTGAAAAAAAAAGTGGTCCTTGAACAAGGTTTATCTGTCGGTAAAGGAGAGATTTTTTTTGTTTCGATAATAGAGCCGATATGCGGTTATTATATTTAGTCAGTTTCACCGTTTTAAGCTGAGAGAAAAAGGATATTGCATAAGAATAAATTCTTAGTGTGATCGTATCGGTCTTTGCATCCTTCTATGTAAATAAAATTTCTAATCTTTGAATCTTTGTAGAATTTTTCAGACAATCTTCACCACAAATTTATTCGTAACGTCCTTTGCAATATTTCAGAGATTTTTCTTAGAAAAAAGTATATCTCTTCTCGAAAAATTCATCGGTTTTCGAATAAAATAGATCAAATTTCGAATGTTTCCTCGCTCGTTTCTATGCAAATCTATTTGTAACGTTCTCCATTTCACAGATTGACCAAAAGTATATCCTTTTTTATAAATTCGTCAGTTTTCGAATTAAAATAGAAGAATCGAGCGTGTAAATGTTTTACGAGCAACAATATAAATTTCCAGCGATCGTCTTCATTTTTCTATCCCACGTACGTTTCATCAGAGTGAAATGTACCTAAAGTCCAAGTCTCTGCAATACTCTTCAACGGGTTGCCAACAAAGTTTCTCGTTACACGACAACTTGGCCATAAATCCCGTTTCAAATTCCACGTCCAATTCATTAAAATAGAGTTTCTAAT